>NC_085869.1:15413043-15438043 GCF_034702125.1 Engraulis encrasicolus
AGCAGTCCTGAGGGGAAGGGAAGGCAAGGGGAGACATAATGTCATCTGCACTAATGGTCATCATTACATTACATTACACTTAGCTGACACTTTTCACCCCAAGCGACATACAGTTATTTACAGGGTATTGGTTACAGTCCCTGGAGGGACTGGTGGGGTTAGGTGCCTTACTCAAGGGTACTTCCCAGCCATGGATGTATGTGTAGCGAGAGGTAAGGGTGCAACCCCCTGATCTTAAAGGAGTATGCCACTATTTTGGGGCTTAATGCAGTTACAATCGTTGGCTGGGGTTTATAAAGGTGGTAAAGTGTCTTATTTTTCATGTTAAGCGTTGTCTTGCTTTAAGAGAAGTTAAAAGAGGGAATATGTCGCTAAGCTAGTGAAAGTCAATGGATCCGTGTAGCATTGTAGCATGCTACACGGATACATTGACTTTCACTAGCTTAGCGACATGCTCCCTCTTTTAACTTCTCTTAAAGCAAGACAACGGCTTACATGAAAAATAAGACACTTTACCACCCTTATAAACCCCAGCCAATGATTGTAACTGCATTAAGCCCCAAAATAGTGGCATACCCCTTTAAGACCACCTCTCTAATCATGAGGCAACGGCTGCCCAATCATCAACATCATCATCATCATCATCATCGTTGTTGTCATCATCATTGTTATCAACCTCTTCAAGTGTCTTTGAGTAACATGAAAGCATCTTGGATTACCATTAAAAGCGCTATATGAAACAGATCACAATCCTAACCCAGACGGGCAGTCATGGGTATAATTAGGGCGTCAGACTTGTATCCCAAAGGTTGCCGGTTCAACTCCCGACCCGCCAGGTTGCTGGGAGGAGCAATTAACCAGTGCTCTCCCCCATCCTCCTCCATGACTGAGGTTCCCTGAGCATGTTACCGTCCTGCTGAAATGTTACCTAGAGGCGCCATTGTGGGCTGCCTCCTTGAAAGGGTGAGGCATAAATGTGTGCACAGTCACCACTGTGTGCTGTGGAGTGCTGTGTCACAATGACAATGGGAGTTGGAGTTGTGGAGGGCTTTCGATTTCAGGATGTCAACCTCTGCTTTTGCAAAAGGCTCTTTCCAGCACTCCTCCTGAGGCGGTGAGCTCATATTTGAATATCTTTTAGATGTGATCAAGTCTGTAAGTACATTACTACGTGTTTGTGCGTGTGCGTGCCTGTGCCTGTGGGTGTGTGTGTGTGTGTGAGTTGTGTGTGGGAGGTGTGTGTATCTGTTTGTTCCTTTGTGGTGTCCCTGTCCATTGTGATACATGTATGTTTGGTTTGCTCACATTTTCACATACACTGATTTTAACTAGCACATTGTACACACTGCACATTCACAAGGACCACAATGGAAACAAGCTGCAAGCTTTTTTGTGTTATCCTTTTGACGTGTTGTACAAGGTTTTCAAAACATATCTATTGACTTATTTATTTGTATACTTTTTTAATGCTTTGTACAATGTCAATAATAGAAATCAATCAATCAATCAATCAATCAATCAACCTCATAATGGTGATCATGGTCATGAGGATCAATTATTGAGGGAAAGTGCACTGACCATTAAGACCTTTCACAACAGTACCTTAAGTGCAATCAGGCAATACTATTGCCGTACATACCGAATAACAAGGTCAAGCCAGACTAGAGAAAACTTCAGAAAAAATGGGACTAATGAACACATTTGAACATGGTATCATTAATCATCTATGAAATCCTTAAATGTGTCTGTGCACAGTATGGAGGTTTAGAGTTGAAACCTGTATATTTCTTGCAGGCCTATGTGTCTTCACATTGAATCATCCAAGCAAATTGGATATTTTTGTTGAATGGGTGTTTGCTACAATGGCAATGCTCAGATTGTACTGCATTTTCCCAAAATAAACCCAAATTCCAAGGCTACACTTCAAATGAAACATTTATAATTTAGAGCTCATTTCAAAATAAAGCCTAATGCCAAAAAGGGGTGGATATATTTGGAGCAATCAGTAGTATCTGTCAATGATTAATTCAAGATCACGCCAAATTTCAAAACTCATTGAATATGCTGACCTTGCGGAAAAGCAAACAAACGCTCAGAGCGATCAAGTATGCAAGACGGGGAGGATGCTGATTTTCCAACACTGATCACTTAGTGTATTTGCCTCCAGCGTGTCAGTAATGTACTTACAGACTTGATCACATCTAAAAGATATTCAAATATGAGCTCAATGCCTCAGGAGGAGTGCTGGAAAGAGCCTTTTGCAAAAGCAAACTGCTGATTCTTTCAACAGTTACA
Source organism: Engraulis encrasicolus (assembly GCF_034702125.1). Classification (NCBI taxonomy): domain Eukaryota; kingdom Metazoa; phylum Chordata; class Actinopteri; order Clupeiformes; family Engraulidae; genus Engraulis; species Engraulis encrasicolus. The sequence continues at coordinate 15,415,339 of NC_085869.1, forward strand.
CAAGTAAGCAACTGTGTCTCTGTGTGTGACAGAGCGCGCAAGTAAGTGAGACAGGGAGTGAAAGACAGAACGAGAATGAGAGTGATGCCCCAAGAGAAAACACGACAGGCATCGAGCGAGCGAAGCGAACCAAGTTCAGGCACCGGTCACCCAAAACATAAGGGACATGATGTCACCGCCTCCTCTCATGCAGGGACGGATTTAGGATTCCATGGGCCCCTGGACCAGAGAAGAGGAAAGCACCCCCCCCCCCCTCCATGGGTGTTGCTGGTTAACAAAACGACCCAGGGGTTCAGGCCATACTGTATGTAAGAGTCTATGTTGATGGGCTTTTGGGTAACATTCAAATGTTAAAAGTACAATATTACCACAATATGAGAACTGGAAATACAGTAGGCCTATAGAGGATTGGGCGTCAGGGCCCCCTTGACTCTTGGGCCCCTGGGCCAGGGCCCCGTAGGCCCGTACAGTAATCCTTCCCTTTCTCTCATGGGTTGAGTATGTGCTGCGTGAAAAGCTCAACACGGCTGTGAAAAGTTCATTGGTGCTGTATGACGACAGAGAAGAGGGATGTGAACACTGGGCCACCACTCTCAATATGGCTTTAAACCCCAGGGGGGGGGGTCTATTCCAGAAAGCTCTTTCAGTTACTCATTCTGGGTATGTTTTTTACTCATTGCGAACCGGTCTTAAACCTAAAAGTAGAACCCCTGTAAGTTCATTTGTTTTTTATTTACTCCAGAATATTATGTTCTGCAGTGTTCTTTTAGAAGGTTTATAACTGCCGGAGTTGACTTGGATAGGGATAGTCAGTTGGGATACCCCCTCTTCCACTAGATACTAAATGCTTTATGGGACATGGAAACCTACACCATATCCATGGCCATAAAAGTTCATGGGTAGCACAGCAGTGGTGGAGGAAGATTCTGGGCCTTTCTCCCTCACACACACACACACACATACACATACACACACACACACACACACACACACACACACACACACACACACACACACACACACACACACACACACACACACACACACACACACACACACACACACACACACACACACACACACACACACACACACACACACACACACACACACAACTCTTGGATAGATCAATAGCAGCTCTCTCCCTCTCTTTCCCACTGTGTGTGTGTGTGTGTGTGTGTGCGCGTGCCTGCGTGCGTGCCTGCGTGTGTGTGTGCGTGCCTGCCTGCCTGTGTGTGTGTGTGTGTGCGTGCCTGCCTGCCTGTGTGTGTATATGTGTGTGTGTGTGTGTGTGTGCACATGCATGCGTGTGTGTGTGCCTGCCTGCCTGTGTGTGTGTGTGTGTGTGTGCCTGCCTGTGTGTGTATATGTGTGTGTGTGTGTGTGTGTGCACATGCATGCGTGTGTGCGTGCCTGCCTGCCTGTGTGTGTGTGTGTGTGTGCGTGCCTGCCTGCCTGTGTGTGTATATGTGTGTGTGTTTGTGTGTGCACATGCGTGCGTGTGTGTGTGCCTGCCTGCCTGTGTGTGTGTGTGTGTGCACATGCGTGTGTGTGTGTCTGCCTGCCTGCCTGTGTGTGTGTGTGTGTGTGTGTGCACATGCGTGCGTGTGTGCGTGCCTGCCTGCCTGTGTGTGTGTGCGTGCCTGCCTGCCTGTGTGTGTGTGCGTGCCTGCCTGTGTGTGTGTGTGTGTGTGTGCCTGCCTGCCTGTGTGTGTATATGTGTGTGTGTTTGTGTGTGCACATGCGTGCGTGTGTGTGTGCCTGCCTGCCTGCCTGCCTGTGTGTGTGTGTGTGTGTGTGCCTGCCTGCCTGTGTGTGTATATGTGTGTGTGTTTGTGTGTGCACATGCGTGCGTGTGTGCGTGCCTGCCTGCCTGTGTGTGTGTGTGTGTGCGTGCCTGCCTGCCTGTGTGTGTGTGTGTGTGTGTGCACACGCGTGCGTGTGTGTGTGTGTGCCTGCCTGCCTGCCTGTGCGTGCGTTCCCCTCCACTCACCGCGTTTGATGTGGCTGTGTCTCTGGAGGAGCTGGGTGAGGGACTCTGCATCCGCCACCTCCTGCCCCACGCGCTGGAACTCCTCGGCCTCATCGATTTTGATGGCAAACTGCAAACGCAATACAGACGTGCTCATGTTAGTAATGTACTGATGCGCACCTGTACACATGTACACACCTGTACAGTACACACTCACATACACAACACAATGCACACACATTCATTCTGTCCCTCAAATACTACTACACAACTACTGGCTATTGATCTCTCTCTCACACACACAAACACACAATCTTGCACGGCCCCTCACATTCTATTAAAATAATACAGGCTATTGATGTCTTATTACACACACACACACACACACACACACACACACACACACACACACACACACACACACACACACACACACACACACACACACACACACACACACACACACACACATTTACGCACCCACGCTCATCCTATGAAAATAGTACAGGCAAGTCACGTCTGTCTCACACTATGCATCATTAGAGACTCCAGCGTCTGATGAGTAACTCATTCACTGACTCAGGCTCCATCATTCAGGTCTAAAATGGAGACAGTAGGCCTAAGTAAGAGATGAGAGGGGCAGGAAGCATATTACTATGTATCTGATGCCAGGGATACAACATTCATGCTTTCACCCTCTGATGAAAACGGATGCTACGTATACCATTGAAACATATACGGTAAAAGATAAAACTTCTGAAGTTTAAGAATAATTTGAGTATGAGAAAAAAGTGTTACTTGAGCAGTTAGACATAATGCTTTTGTATACTTATCCTCTTCCTTCAGGGACCATGTTGGAAATAAGTTTTTCTACGCTTTTACATGTAATCCCTTGGATACCCTTTGTCTTCCTATATTCATAAATAAACCAAGCCAAAACCAAAAATGTCATACATCCACCAGAGCAACATGTCATCATCGATACAGTAAGACACTGCTGCCTGAAACACCTGCTTCACAAGACAAGTCAAGCTTGACAACTTAAGAGCTTTTGCCTTTCCCTTGTCCCCCTCACATTGTTCCCTGCTGCACTTTACTCAACATAGTTCACAAAGAGATCCATCCAGGCACTTTCAAAAGCATAACACAGATACAGTACATATCCAGCATGACTCAGATTTATAGTGTTCCTCGTGTGTGTGTAAGTGCACAAAGCAAGGATGACCTTGAACGTTAGTAGCTACAAATTGTTGGGCACTATACTTTGCTGTTGAACATGAGAGCAGGGCAATAGTCGTAGTCGGTGGCTCTGCTTTTTGACATCAAAGCTATGAGCTGGAATCTGATCCAATTACTGGGCCACTCCAGTAATGCTTTCAGGCAGCAAATGGCTCTCTCTCTCTGTCTCTCTCTCTCACTGTCTCTCTCTGTCACTCTCTCTCTGTCACTCTCTCTCTCTCTCCCTCTCTCTCTCTCTCTCTCTCTCTCGCTGTCTCTCTCTCTCTCTCTCTCTCTCTCTCTCTCTCTCTCTCTCTCTCTCTCTCTCACTCTCTCTCTCTCTCCCTCTCTCTCTCTCTCTCTCTCTCCCTCTCTCGCGGGCCCGACACAAACAAACACACAGCGTCCACCTTTGTACTTGCTGACGGTATCAAGCTGCACCACATTTCCTATTATAAAGACCTGACAAATACAAAACAAAGCTTTAATATCTCAAAAAACAACAAAGCCAAACAGATGATAACAGTACAGAGACGGGGAATGGGGAAGTGAAACTGTTTACACACGCACGCACACACACACACCAAGAGGGGAGAGCTTGGCATGGCAGCTTGGGACCAGACATGTGATCTGGCATGATCAGGAGGCAGGTGTGCACTGCAGACAGAGGGACTGAGCCAAGAGCAGCCGTGGTTAGAGTGACGATCTTGACATTGGAAGGTTGCAGGTTCAAATCTCACATCATCCATGGCTGAAGTGTCTTTGAGCAAGGCACCTAGTATGAATGCACATTTCTCCAGGGACTGTAACCAATGCCCTGTACCTCAATAACGGCATAAAGGAGTCAACTACTGTAATGCAAATTAATGCAATGAGCCACGAGCATTTGAAGTGTTTCTAGCCTCTGTCTGCAGGGCATGAACAAAAGAAGACAAGTGCACACACTTGCTGAGACTGGGCCTAGGAAAGGGCTTTTGAGATGTTTTGTCCTTGTTACCTCCAGGGAAGCATGAAAGGAGAGTGAGGCAAGCAGGAAGAGCAAATAGACATTGACCTTGTGTAAATAAAAGTAACCCATCCCATCCACATTATCTTTGTATGCCTGTGTGCTCAATGTTTCTCCTCACACATTGCAAGTTGTTCATTGTGACTCTTTTGTTAGTCTATTTACATTATAGCCATTTTTTTGTCCACTAAGATTGCTAGATTTTCCATTATTAGTTTGGCCGCTAATATTTCTAGTAATCCATGGCTAGACTAAGAAAATATTCTATGAAATATTCTCATGAAAATATTCTAATAAGTCCAAAAGGGGGTCCCAACTGAAGAAGTTTGGGAACCACTGGGCCAGCAGCATTTAGCATTTAACAACAGAAATTCACAGACACAGCTGGAAAACTGTGTTGAACCTGGTCACATAACAAAAGTGCTTTCCCACGGTGTTGAGGAGCACGACTTGCAAAGGCGTCTCACCTCAGCGCGGAATGCATTGGCGTGAAATAAATACGCCTTTGCATGATTCCAGTCTGAAATATTATTCATAAAGGGGGCACCTGTGTGAAGTACAGTACAGTGCCCGGGGGGGCACCAACATTGGCTTAAAACCTTTAAGAGTGTACCGTCACACTAGTGTGACAGGAATGTTCGGGCAGTGAAAGTTCTATAGAATTCTGGGCGCCCTTCAATGAAATTTGGAATTTTAGAATCCTGCATTGTTGTAGAACACATTCTTTTTGTGGAATGTTCAAAAACCCACACTCAGGTTAATGCGCTCCTGCTAGTCGGTGGCTCTTTTTTAGGGCATTTTGGCTGTTACCTCCAGGGCTGCGTCAAAGAAGTGTGTTGCGAGCTGGAGGAGTGTCCCGCGGCGCTCCAGGTGGGAGATGAGGGTCCTCCAGGCCTGGCTCAGGGTGTCGGCCATGGCCTCGAAAACCACCTCCTCCCCCTCCCCCTCACGCTCCCGCTCCTCTGCCACCTGGTCCGCCTTGTCCAGAAGGGCCCACACGCCTTCTTCATGTTTCTGTGGAGAGAACAATTACAGTTTAGAGATCCACACTCAACGGTAGGGCACTGCACCACTACAATGGTGACCCGGGTTCGATTCCATCTCTCTCTTCCCATTTCATTTCCTGTCTATCTCACTGTCCTACAGTATCTGAATAATAAAGGTGTAAAATCCCCCAGAAATCTTCAAAAAACGAGAGAACCACACACAGGGACGAATCATGCCTCTATGGGGCCCTGGGCCAGACAACTAGAAAGCCCCCCCTCCATGCAGTAAGCTGTCCTTGCTTGCTCACACATGTGCATCAAGTGAGGTATAGGAATAGCACACATGTGCATCAAGTGAGGTATAGGAATAGGGTCCTGCCTATTTTTTATAGCCTATTCAAATATTAAAAATGTTACAGATCACCTGATGGTTGCATGTTGCTGTATTGTAAGTAGACTAACAGTAATTTCTTTAAAATATATATATATATATATATATATATATATATTTAAAGAAATTATATATTATATTATATATATATATATATATATATATAATATATAAGAAATGATATATATTATATATATATACAGGGCTCTAAATTAACACACGCCAACCCGCCAAACACGGGTGAAAATTCATTTTGGCTAGTAGAAAAAATTAACTACCCGCCAATTTGGCTATATAATATATATATATATATGTTTTATGCCTTTATTTTGATAGGACAGTCTGAGATGGTGACAGGAAGCGAGTGGGGCAGAGAGACGGGGTGGGATTGGGAACTGACCCCGGTTGGACTCGAACCGGGGTCCCTGTGGGAATGTAAGCTCAAATGTGGGGGGCTTAGTGCGCTGCACCACAGCGCCCCCAAGTAACAGTAGTTTCTGTTGGAAATTCCATTTATTTTATCAGTATTATTCAATAAATGAAAAGTCATGTGAAATAAAACCTAACTTCATGCTTCTTAATAAATTACACACCTCTGGGTTAACACAGTTTGATCTTGATCAACAAGCCTCTATTCATAAGTGGCATGTCAAGTATGGCAGAAATGTTTGCATAGAATTCTCAGGGGCCATTGAATAGAATGTGAGCGTATAAATGATTAAGCCCAAAGTCATTTCAGGCTTAATTTTTGCCAGGCATGACATGAGGCACTATGTGGGGTGGTCTCATACCCCCAACTGGGTTTGCCATGTGGTGGCCAACTCAGAGACACACCCAAACTAATAACACCACTGGCATCCATCTAGTATCCACGAGGTTTTGGACTCGGGTCATGCTGGATGCTGCACCGAGTGGAAAATCATGTTCCCAAACAGCCGGTGCGCCAGCCAGGGACTCTCCCCGGCCACAAAGATTTCATGATAGCGATAAGAATGTTTCTCTCGCTGGCTCGTTTTGTTGCCCATTTCAGTTCCGACTGCACTTTTAGATGTTCTATTTGCACGCCGGCCGCGGCGCACGCAAACTGCCATGTTGAAATGGTTACTATGATAGATTTGCAACGGCAACAAACAGTCTGTGTGTGTGTGTGTGTGTGTGTGTGTGTGTGTGTGTGTGTGTGTGTGTGTGTGTGTGTGTGTGTGTGTGTGTGTGTGTGTGTGTGTGTGTGTGTGTGTGTGTGTGTGTGTGTGTGTGTGTGTGTGTGTGTGTGTGTGTGTGTACCGGTCCATATTTAGCCCTGTTTCTTCAGTGTGGTGAGGGTCCTTTTTAATTAGATGGTTGACATTGGGTTCCAGTCTATAGTTAAAGTCGTCTGTGCTCTTCGAACAGTTCACCGTGGCTTCTCTTTTTTCAGATGGGATGTGATGTGAACGGCTGTTTAACCATGCACAGAGGCAGAATATGATTTCAAAACACTCTTGCAAGAGGCCCATTTTCTGGCCATGTGGAAAAATCCGACTCGGGAGTTAAAATGTTCTCTCTCTGTGCTAGGCTGAAAGGGGAGACTGTGTATAACATGTGTAAAATATTAGGTTTGGTGCCGCTGCATCATTTCCATGGCTGGGCACTGTGGATGATGTAATTCAGAGGAGGGAGTATGTGGTGACACTCTGGCAGTAATACTGTAATCCAATCATACATTTTTCATAACCTTAAATGCAGCCAGAGCTGAGAAGAATCACAACTTAGTCTGTATGCAAAGCACAGATTTGCCATGTGGAGACAGCAGACCTTAATGACGGCCAATAATTGAGGAAATTATAAAGGATTAAGGAATCTGCAGATGAAGATGCACATGCACGGAAATATTTCAGTCAGTCGTCTACAATAAGTGGTGTGAGTGCTCAAATTCACGTTCTTCTCTCTTAAGCAAATGCAACTGATTGAATTGATTTACTTGAGAGAGAGTGAGAGAGAGAGAGAGAGAGAGAGAGAGAGAGAGAGAGAGAGAGAGAGAGAGAGAGAGAGAGAGAGAGAGAGAGAGAGTGTGTGTGTGTGTGTGTTGTCAGTACTGCTTCTGGCTGGATAGTTTATGGATCCATGTGTGTGTGTGTGTGTGTGTGCACGCGTGCGTGCGCGTGCTTGCATGCATGTGTGTGCGTGTGTGCGTGCATGCATGAGTGTGAGTGCGTGTGCGTGAGTGAGTGAGTTTATGGATCCCCCTGGTTCCCATCTCTGCACTGATTATGCAGTCAGTGTTGTGTGGTAGTCTGGAAGGCTCAGAGCTGCTCTTATTCAAAAGACCTGTGCAGCGCGGCGCTCCCTAGCCTACAAGCAACTACCAGCTCTGTCTGAAATAGCCTGCTGTGCACACTGAGAGCCTATTATGAGGGATGGAAAATACAGCCTGGAAATAATATAAATCAACACAGCCAGGCGGTTTGAGTGATTGCGTGAGGTGGCTTTGGCCATCATTATAAAACATTTAAAGATGAATTATTTCCTGAGACGAGATTAGATAGCGGCAGGCAGCGATGAGTACCCATCATTGTCAGAAATAGGCAGGGGTTTTCAACTTGCAATATGGCCTTAACAAGTTGTTCTTTCTTAGCTGTGTGCTGTGCAAGACACAGCCTTGAACTTGGCACTGACATTAACAAACACAGAACAGCTTCACAATGTTCTGAGCTGCTGTGCACTGCACGTCTATGAGGTTGGCAATGACATTAACGATCAAGGAAACGTTTTGCAAATGTTCTGAGTTGTGTGGGATACAGCCTTTTGCTGCTTGGCAGCGACAACCCTCAGAACATTTTTTAGACCTGTGATACAATTTTGGCATTGACGGCTGTAGAAGAAGTAGGGGATGTGATTTTGCCATCTTCTAATATATGCAGGATATAATCTTGAGCTTGGTGTTCACAATCAGACAAAATGTCTGACATAGTTCTGCACTGCGGGGGCCAAAACCTTCAGCTTGGCATGAATGTTCACAAAACAGTACTACAATGATCAGAGATAGACCAGATAGGATACCACCCTGAGCTTGAACATTTCTGCAGAGTTGTGGAAGATACTGCCACCTTGACCGTTCACAGAACATTTCTGCTCTGTATGTTCCACAACCTGGAGCTTGGCAATGATATTAATGGAATGCAACCTTGAGTTTGGCGTCAAAGAACATAGTACAACATTCAGAGCTGAGAGATACCACCTCAAGGTTTGGCATAAACCATCAAAGAACATATCTACAATGTTCGGAGCTGTATAGAATAGTACCTTGAGTTTGGTGAGGAGCTGCTCATGCTCTGTGAGGAGCTTCTTGGTCTCCTCCTGATTGGCTCCGATCTCCAGCAGGTTTGGCTCCGCCTCCGTCAGATGCAGCTCCACCAGCCTGCCACACTGGATGAGGAAACGTGCACACACACACACACACGCACGCATGCACACACATGCACACATACACAGACACGCACACACAGAGATATTGACAGAAGGGTGGAAGGAAAGATGGGTTAGGCAGAGATAGAGAGAGAGATAAAGAGCATGACAGACACACGTATTGACATAAAGGGAGGGATAGAGAGGAAGAGGGAGGAATAGCTAGTGAGAGAGAGATAGACAGTATGACTCACACACACACAACACACACAATGATAGACAGAGAGTGCGTGAGAGACACGCGCATTACAAACACATACCAAGGACATGTTTATGTGCGGAGGTGGGCAGGTCTGAAACCCAATACCTGTGGTGCACAAGCCACACACACACACACACACACACACACACACACACACACACACACACACACACACACACACACACACACACACACACACACACACACACACACACACACACACACACACACCCACGTGGTGTGCGGCATTCATTTCACGGTCTGTAAACACACCGCACAAATAGACCCCCCGAGGAAACAACCGCCACCCACCCCACCACCAACCCCGCTCACACACATGCAACACATACATATGCTTTCCCTCTGCCCTCTCTGGCATTCAGCCAAAGATCACCTTAAGGAATAAAAAGACAACTTTGGAGTGCGGTCGGTCTCACACGTCTGAATAAAGTCGTTCCAGAAATGGACACCAGCAGAGTTGTACCCCTGCAAGGCAAACAGGCCAATCAAAAGCCTTCAAAAAACACGCACTCTAGGAAGGAGCGAGAGAGAGAGAGAGAGAGAGAGAGACAGAGACAGAGGGCTTCTCTCTCTCCCTCTCTGAAACCCAAGGAGTCTCAGTCTTGGCAGCTGTTCGCATTCGTCTCTCGATTGTGATGTAAATGTGAGGAAACACATTTAAACATAAGTGCACTCGTGGTTACGCGTTGGGAGGTCGATTATTTTGCTGGCATGCCGTGGTCTGTACACAAGCCCGCGTGCCTGGCATTGTGGCATGTGGCATGTGGCATGTTTGTATGTCTTTATTTTGTGTTAAATGGTTTGTAAAGCGTCTTTGGGTATTTTGAAAAGCGCTATATAAAAATAAAGTATTATTATTATTATTATTATTATTTAAGTGGCCATTTGGAAAGGCCTTGACAAAACTTTGCCACTCTCTGCCTTGACTTCTGCAATTTCACATACAGTAGATACAGTACACATAGTAGTTTAGCTGTAAGCAACAGGACCTCTTCTTTAAGCTTGAGGGTGTTTTGTTCTGTAATTCCAAAAGTGTTTGTCAGTTTTGTTGGATGCATGGAACACTTGTGCCTCTTTTCCTCGGCAGGTTTTATGGTAGGCCTACAACTGGACACAGCACGACTCGCCCGACACTTTTTGCTTTTTGAAAAGGGACGACAGCTCAATCGTAAAGCAAAAAGTGGCAGCCGAGTCGCGTTGTGTCGAGCTGTAGGCCTACCAGAAGACCCGCAGTGGAAAAGAAGCAGTGGAGTTCCGCACTTCCCGCAGAACAAACAAAGCTACTTGCAGGAGAAAAAGGAACGAATTTAAGGGGACATTTAATGCCGTCAAAATAAAAAAAAGAAGTGTACTTGCTGACACTGACCTGGATGAATGAGAATCTTCATAGACAGCCACATACAGTGCAAGCTGAAGGCCATTGATAGTAATGACTACACTGTTAATTTTACAGTGTTGACTGCTCAGGGTGTTGATTTAACATCTTATACAGTGCATTTTTAGTCCCAGAGTACTCTCCAAGCGTTGAATTAAAACAGTAGAATGTACTGCCTATATGACGCTTTCACAGTTCATCTGGGAATGCAACAAGATGGAAGCAGAGGGGAATGTGGGGGATATGGTAAAAATGTTTAAAGCCCAGAGTCTAGGATTATGGTTGAGCATGCTTACTGTCAGGTCACAGGGAAAACTGATACGTTTGCAAAGAGGTGGTGCGTGGACAAGGGGGTTTGGTCAGTCAGTACTGGTGGTTTTCTATTGGTAATGGGTTGATTTTAATGGGTTAGGGATGGGTGGGCGAGTGTTTTTTTTTTGGGGGGGGGGGGTGTTGACCATTTTTGTGGATGTATAGACCACACAATAGCTCAATAGAGGTATTTTAAAAGTCAAAAGTCAGTTCAACGAAACCATACAAATATTCCTCTGTTTAGTCCCATGTGTCTCTGTCATCAATACATGGATGTGCTAGTTTGCCGTTTACGCATCTACGTAAGTCCATGATAAGTGCAAGTCCAGTGACAGCAGCCTTTCATACCCAAGCCTGGCGGAAAAAAACAAAGGAGTCTATTGACGACACTGCTTGTCAAAACTCTCTGTGTGTGTGCTTGTGAGTGTGTGCCTGTGTGCCTGTGTGTGTGTGTGTGTGTGTGTGTGTGTGTGTGTGTGTGTGTGTGTGTGTGTGTGTGTGTGTGTGTGTGTGTGTGTGTGTGTGTGTGTGTGTGTGTGTGTGTGGTGCAGATAGAATATTTTTTCTTCACACACAGTTATTCATGTGTGTGTGTGTGTATGTGTGTGTGTGTGTGTGTGCATGCATTTTAGATGCCATCGACCACACAATATTTTTCCTGTACTATTTGGTGAGTGTTCTTTAGATAAATCGATACGAATGGCAGTTGATGTAAGGACAGTGTCTACTGATTGCAGGCTGATCAATATTGTCTATGGGGGGGGGGGGTGCTCAGGGTCACATCAAAGCCAAAGTGTTATTGATGCGTAAAAGACCCACTGTTTATGCTCACCTGTCCAAGACATTACCTTGGAGTCGATGCTGATGTTAGAAGTTAGAACAGCTGTAACTATTTTGTCAATAGAACACAATTTACGTAACCAAAAAGTGTGTAAACTGTTGTGAACACTTTTGCCCATTTAAGGGCTGAACACAATGTATGTGAAATGTTCTGTTAAATGTCCTGAAAGCGATTTACATTTAGGATAGGAGAGAGGCAATTCGGAGAGAGAGAGAGAGAGAGAGAGAGGCACAACCGTTCAGAACAATTAAGTTCACAATTCAATTCCATTCCGAGAGACACAATTGGAAAAAACAAGTAGGCTATACCTTCAGCACTGTAATGATGATTCGAGAGTCCCCGGCCTGCACTGCCACTGTGCTGATAGTTGTGGTGGAAGGCTGCCCTCCAATGTCACCTTCCTCGGACATTCTTGATCAAGTCCAGAGGTCCAGCAGTGGCGTGAATAAGTGCAAAACAAACCCCAGTAGTAGTTGTAGTAGTAGAAGTGGCAGCAGTGGCAGACGCAATCTCTCCTCTGGACTCCAAAACAACTCAACAGAACACAACACAACACAACACAACAATATTCCCCTATTCCCAGCCCCCCTTGTCCCCAGCTCCAGGGTCCAACAATGGCTATTCTTCACTGCATGGTCCTTCCAATGTTTAGTCCAGCAGCCCAACAGTCAATCCACTATGGGCCAACAGGTAGTAAAATCCAACTTGTTCAGAGGAGAGAGAACGGGAGAACGAGAGAGAGAGAGAGAGAAGGAGGGAGTGAGTGAGAGGCTCCCGCGTTAGTATCCACCAAACAGTCCTCTGGCTGGGACAACTGGCTTGAATGAGCAGCACTCGGCTCCAAACACAGCCCCAGAGTTGACAGGGCAGAGCGCACGGCACAGCACAGCGCGTTAAAAATAGAAATATCCACTAGCTTTATCACACAGCACACTGAGAGCCATTTGACACACCCCTAGTTTGGTGGCTCTCTCCTCTCCTCTCCTCTCCTCACCACTCTCTCTCCTCTCCTCACCACTCTCCTCTCTTGTCCTCTCCTCTCCTCTCCTCTCCTCACCACTCTCTCTCTCTCTTTCCACTTTTTTTTCTTCCTCCCTCTGTCTGTCTGTATCTCTCTCTACTACGCACTCCCCTCTTTCCTTGTCTGCCTGCCTGTCTGTCTGCATGCTTGTTTGCCTGTCTGTCTGCCTGCGTTCCCGTCTGCATGTCTGCCTGCCTGTCTACCTGCCCTTCTCTCTGTCTACTCCGCACTCCCCTCTTTCCTTGTCTGCATGCTTGCTTGCCTGCCTGGCTGTCTGCCTGTCTGCCTGCCTGCCTGTCTGTCTGTCTGCATGGCATGCTATCTGTCTGCCTGCCCTTTCATCTGTGTCATCTGCCTGCTCTGCTCACCCCGTGACCCCGACGTTGCGTACGGGAAAGCTGATGGAGCAAGCGTGCTGTGTTGGCTTTGCCCTCCTCAGAGAAGAACAACATGTGCGGGTCAGATAGAAAGCGGGAAACATTGGACGTACGCCACATATGTGTAACACCAATGCCCAAACCCCTCCGCTGTCCCAGCCCTGGTGCACCGTAGTTATGATGTTGGAGTATGGTAGTGTAGTTTAAAAGTATGAAAGTAGGCTATATAGGAAGAGCTATTTTCCAAAACGTTATATCCACCATTTCTGACTTTTTGCACTTTAATATTGGAATTGACTGTTAAGATATCCTATCAACTATGTGTGAATTCCTGCCATTCAAATGTTTTGAGAACTTACATTTTAACCTCTACAAAAATGCATTTTGCAATGCAATTCAATGGAATGCCCAATTCAAAAATGTCAATTTCTCAACATTCTATAAAATGGATATATCTCATTTTGGAAAAGAGCTCTTCATAGGCTGTAGGTCAGATAGAAAGCTGGAAACATGTAGGCCACTCGTGTGCACCCCCCAATCCCCAAACAACCCCGGGACCGTCCTCGCCACCCCAAAACAACAGATCTGAGAACTACTATAAAGCTATATATGAGGATATAGTTTGGTGTTGGAGTATTGGAATCTAGTATAAATGTTCAACACTATGTAGGCTGTAGGTCAGATAGAAAGAGGGAGACGTTTGGAAGTGTGCCACTTGTGTGTAACCCCAATCCCCAAGACCTCCCACACCCCCAGCCCCCCATCAAAACAACACATTTGAGAACTAATAAAGCTATGAGGCTAGAGTATGGTGTTAAAGTATAGCAATCTAGGAATCTAGTATAAACGTTCAACACTATGTGGGCTGTAGGTCAGACATTGGAAGTGAGCCAGTCTTGTGTGTAACTAGCCTAGAAATCTAGACGCCCCTAGCGACCGCAAATTGAATTTTTGCTGTACGGGTCTGGCTCGCCAGGCTAGTGTGTAACCCCAATCCCCAAGAGCTCCCACACCCCCAGCACCCCCCCAAAACAACACAACCCCACTCTGGTCCTCTCAAGAGAAATGACTGCTGCCATGGTCCTCGGCAGCCAAGCTTGTCCAGACTACCATACAAGTGTGTTAAAAGGTCCAGCCTAGAGCACAACTACAGTAACAACCAAAAGCTGCTCGCTTTCCAGAAAGATCTATGAAGCCAGCGAATGCCTGCAGCATGAAATCATCTCTTTCGGAATACGCTTCGGATGTATACTATATTTGGGACATCAATGCACTCTCTGGGGATGCATGCGATTCCCCTGAGTACATTGTGTTCAAAGATTAATCCACTGAACTTCAAAAAAGAAAAAAAACAAGTCTGTGTGTGCTCGAAAGGGGGGGGGGGTGCGAGGAGGGGGGTTATTGTCCCCATAAAACGGGACTCTGATTCCCTGACTGCAGCACAATGGAAGGAAAAGCCCACAGAGACAATTTGATACTTAACTCAGCAGGGAAACACAAGCAGGGCCCCGGTCGGTTTCCTGATAACAGACGTTTTTAAGCCCCACTTTTTGTTTTCTCCTCCCCCATGTCTCTCTCCTCTACACTTCAAACACACCATACTGTATGCAGTTTCCAAACTCAGCCTTGTCTCACTTGCTGTGACGGCTTCGAGCTGACAAGACAGTGACAATATTAAACATGTTGTTGATTTATTGTAGCGTTCTGTACACTGACGGTGGCTTAGCCATCAAAACCTGTATGTGTGTGTGTGTGTGTGTGTGTGTGTGTGTGTGTGTGTGTGTGTGTGTGTGTGTGTGTGTGTGTGTGTGTGTGTGTGTGTGTGTGTGTGTGTGTGTGTGTGTGTGTGTGTAGGCCGGCCAACAGGGAGGGACAATGTTGTCCCGGGAGATAGGGAGCCCAGAACTGGGTCCCCATTACATTGTATGTATTGGATAGTGGGCCCTTTAAGATGGCTTTGTCCTGGCCCCAGCAAAAGCTGTCAGTGTGTGTGTGTGTGTGTGTGTGTGTGTGTGTGTGTGTGTGTGTGTGTGTGTGTGTGTGTGTGTGTGTGTGTGTGTGCGTGTGTGTGTGTGTGTGTGTGCGTGTGTGCGTGTGTGTGTGTTCCAGGATCCTCTGAAAAGTTGCTGGGTCACTTCCCCACCGCCGCCTGCCGTATACCACACAGAGGAAACAGCAGGGGAAGCGCAGTGGGGGAGGGAAGACAAATGAGGAATCAGATAGCCTTTCATCCCCCGCAGTCTTGGGGACACCGTCTCTTTCATTCTCTCTCTCTCTCTCTCTCTCTCTCTCTCTCTCTCTCTCTCTCTCTCTCTCTCTCTCTCTCTCTCTCTCCATCTCTCTCTCTCGTGTCTTTCTCTCTCTCTCTCTCTCTCTCTCTCTCCATCTCTCTCTCTCTGTCTCTGTCTCTTCTCTCTCTCTCTCATCCTTGGTGGTGCCCTGTCATTGGCTCCCATTTACAGTACATTTATATTATCCCTGCTATCTAACAAATGCTGAACTGTACCCACACCACATTTTCGGCACCAGATTGGACCCTTCTCGGGAGTTATCTTGGGTGGGGATATTTGGTCCCCACAATGATTCTGTAGGTAGGCAACAGCACACATATGGACTGACATACACACACACATACACACACACGTGCACATGCACACGCACGCACACACACGCTCACACACACACAAGCACACGCACACAAAAACACATTTTCTCTTTTGACAGGGAAGGGCCTTGAGCTAATCATTTATGTGGATCCATGTGGCAGTGAGACGCTGCAAAGCATCAGCCATACACACTGTATTAGTTATGGGAGTAGAGAGAGAGTGAAACCAGAGAGAGTAGAGAGATATATTACTTAAAGAATCTCTGGTGAAACATTGGTTTATAGTGTGTGGTTCCTAGGCCGTCTGTCTGCCTTGTAAGCACAAAAGCGTGATTGTTGCATTCATGACGAGATGTGCGAGTAAGACTAATGGCAACTCTAAGGGCCTACAGTTCAGCACTACATACCGACATGACGCATCAACCTCTTGCCCCTGATTGCTATCTGGAGTGGGATTCCCAGAGCGGCGATGAAATATGCGATGAAAATTGCATGAAATACAAAAAAAACCCACACAGCCCGATTACACAATGTTGCAAGAAGAAAAGCATAGATTTACACACAGTGCTGTTCTGGCAAAATAATGAGAGTAAAAGATAATTGCCTGGGTTTCCCAACAGCGACTCTCTTCGATTTCACTTAGCTAACAGCCAGGGGTCACAATTAAAACTTGTATTCAGACACAGATAAGATTTATTTTATTATAATTTCACTGCAGCATGTAGTAGTGTCGCTTTCAGGCAGGGAATAATGTAGAACTCAAGGATCTGATTGAGACGGAAAACCCAATCAAATTCCTATTAAATGTATCAAGCTATCAAGCTTAAAGGATAACTTCTGCCAATTTCGACATGCAGTTGTAATGCTCACACTACCCTGGACCTGAGAATTATTATTTTTTTCTTCAGCCTCTTCTGAGATCCTGGTCATTATAATGGGGGCAGGCGTTTGTTTATATTTAAAAAAAAACCATCTTGATTTATTCCCAATAACATCCAAAAGGTTATGCAACATCAGCAGACAACTAGCAAACAGCCATACCTTTTGGGATAATATTTGGAGTAGGCCTATGTTAAGAAAGCTTTTTTATGTAAACTAAGTCTACCCCCATTAGAATAGCTCAGAACTCGGAAAGAACTGAGTCGAAAAATGCAGCATCACCGGGTACTGACAAGTCAAGGGTAGCGTGAGCAATACAACAGCATATTCAAATTGGCTGAACTGCTCCTTTAACTATAGAAGTCAAGCATCTGACTGTAAAAGCAAACCAAACTAAATAATTGCATTAAAAAAACATACCAAACCAAAAACAAAACAAAAACACATAGAAACAGAGGCTCCAGCTGATGGCTTTCTTGCTGTCTCACTTGGCCCTCAGTTAAGGTCACATCTCAGTAAAGTGGTGACACCGCTTCCGCAAGCCCGCGACGTGCCTTACATTTCACCCAGGGATGAAAATACCCTTATGGGGTAATGATGCCGCTCCACTTCACTGACCCCCTTCCCTCCCCACCACACCACATAACACAACACAACACACCACCACAAACACATCACACACTCCAGGCACATCCACACATTGTTCTCAGCACTCTCGGCAAAGCAAAGCAAAGCAAAACACATCACGTCACGATAACCACCCGAATTCGATACCATCATGTTTTTTGCTTTTCTTTCCCTTCCTTTTTCTCTTTTTTTGGTTCCTGGTGATTTTGACAGGCATGCCACGTTCCTCCCTCCCCCTAAGGGCCTGGGGCCAGTGGCAGCTGCAAAGTTGGCAGGACAGCTGAGAAAGGGGGGAGAGAGTGGGAGAGAGAGAGAGAGAGAGAGAGAGAGAGAGAGAGAGAGAGAGAGAGAGAGAGAGAGAGAGAGAGAGAGAGAGAGAGAGAGAGATTCTCTCTGAAGTTCCAGCGAGCCAGGGATAGCCGAGGTCCTGGCAGGCCGCTCGCACACACGCACGTACACACACACACGCACACACGGACGTACACACGCACGCAGGCACGCACACACACACACACACACACACAGGCCATCTGTTTAGATGGAGGGAGGGAGGGGGTGGTTGGTGGAGGGAGGGATAGAGAGAGGGAAGGAGGGGTAGAGAGAGGGAGGAGTGGAGTGGAGTGTTGGGGGTCTCCTGATAAATCAGGCTCAGTGTCGCCTGAGTGGCCTCTGCTAAATCACACAGGTTATAATTAGTCTGCCCCTCGCCACCGCAGCCAGGGCCAGATCAACACACAGGCTAGATATGGCTGCTACCTAGGGGCCCCCCCACGTACCAGGGGGCCCTGAAAAATTTTATAATTGTATCAAGATGCAATACTGCAAAATGAATCAGTCATGAGTACAGTGGCTAGACATATTGACCTTAATTCCTAGCTCGTACGTATGACACTGTCCATGTAAATTTGTTGCAAAATTTGCCTTTCGGGGAGGGGGCAGGGGGGCCCACAGCAACCTGTGGCCTAGGGGCCCCGTGCCATCTTAATCCGGCCCTGAGCCAGTCAGCCAGCCTCACGTCACCTCACTTCAGCCTGCTGCCAGCACAGAGATCACTGGACTGGGCTGGACTCCCCCTACAATAAAACATGCACCACCACATCACCACGGCGACCACAAACATCAATGGAGTTATTACTATAACATTAATTTTATGTCAGTATTACTGATCTCTTCTACTAAACCAGGAAACCTTTTTCATATCGAGGGGCCATTTCAAATTGGATAAAGTCCTCCAAGGGCCGTATCATGAACACAAACCAGGATTTCCCCCCTGCACTTTACCTTTATCACCAGGTCCCTTGAAAATATAACGTAATAACATAATTGTATTGCAAATGTAATTTGTAAGATTTCTTTACAAAACAGGTCATATTTTCTTGTGAAACTGCATAAGATTAAAATTATGTCAGGGGCCGAATAAGATGGCCACTTCAATTATGCCAGTATTACTAAAATTAATTTTAAAATGTGTGCAGTGATCTCTCAACCCCATGCTCTCTCTCTCTCTCTCTCTCTCTCACTTGTACTTGCTACCATAAACATGCACACATGGGTCAAAGACGTCCAACATGACACTGTCCCTCAGTGCTAACAGATGCTTTTGCTTACTGTAACTGTGAAAAACATGAAATTTCAACAACAAAAAAAATGAAAAATGAATGCATGAAAGCCAAGCCAAAAAAAATTATTTCAAACAAATCTCATTTTTTGCATTTACAGTAAGCAAAGGTATCCGTTGCACTGAAGGACATGTTGGACGTCTTTGACCCACATGCATAAACACGAAACATCCACACATAAAAAACAACCAACCTCCTACTGTATATGGACACAGATTTTTACCATTTACTTAGCTTGGCTCTCTACTCTCTAAAATTAAGTAGGCCTACAATTTAAAAGACTATTTTTCCAGTTATTCAAGTTTTTGTGCAGCTTGACAGGCAAGACCTCCCAGATCAGACATAATTACAGCATGTCATCCTTGATGTCGACACAGGATCTTTTAAAGGGTGCGATATCAAATCATAGGCATCATTTCATTAGCAGGGGTGGGCGGACTATTCTTGACACACCACCCAGGGCTTTGCTAGTGGATGTCAAGAGTGGCACGTGTTATTCACGGGGACTTCACCCTCTGTACAGGGGAAGGGGGATATAATTAACAATATGAGGGGTCACTACAGTGCAAGGGCTACTAAGTAAAACATACTCTGTTGCACGTGTGTGGGAACAACAGGCCTAGCCTGATTATCATCGACTTTCAAATCTCTTCGAGAAGCTGTTGCGTCACAAGGAGGGCACGGCCTGGCTACAGCAGGTCCATAGTGAGCCAGAGAGTAAATCCTCACTTGGGACTGCAGATGTAAATTAGCCTGACACTTACTCTGGTACAAACTGCATGAAATGGTAACATTTATGTTTCAATTGTACATGGTCATGGATAAATTGAAACTGGCTGTGGGGTGAAACCAGGGTTCCCAACTCCACATCAGACATACATTTCCGTGACCATAATTCAGAATTTCCACGACCTCCCGTAAAAATAAATGCCCAGAATATTGATAGGATGTAATTTGATGACATGTAGCCGTGTGGTCATCAGTTTCTGATAGCCAGTCTGTCAAATTGACAGAAAAAAACAAAAGCACTACACTGAACATTCCATGATATTCCCTGCCTGTACATGCTGAATGGTCAAATCGCTTGACTCTACAGGACTAGAAACACCTCTGTTGAATTTCCATGATATTCCAGGAAATCCATGGTGAGTGGGAACCCTGTGGAGCATCACCTGTGGCATGGCTTTTCTGGACTGCAATCTTTAAATGGACACAGTCTGGACAGTGAGGAGTCGAACGCGAGAAGACTCGCCTTCTGGGGTCAACCGCTTGCTGAGAGTACTAAACCATAAGGAATTGTGTAGACCACTGATTCTCAAACTGTGGGCTGGTGCCCACTGGTGGGCCCTGCAGGTATTCCAAGTGGGCCTTGAAATCACTTTGTTAAAATCAAGAATAATACTTTGTGTGTGTTGCTGTTGATTTATTTGCATTTTATTGTTTATTGGGTCAGACAAGGGCCCCAAACATTTGTGAAAATGTTAAGTAGGCCCCAAGTTGGAAAACGTTGGGAACCCCTGGTGTAGACTGTACACTAGGGTGCATCAGTTGCCCCCTATGAAAAGATATTGCCTTGGCCCTATAGTAAAAATGTTCTACACCCGGTAAAAACACACTGCGTAAAATATTTTGAAATTTGGATGAAGTCTACCGGGGCCACCAGCCCCATGAAAATACAAAATAATGGTGATAGTCAGAATCTTGGAATAGAAATGGACATTTTGCTGCATAAAGCTACCCAATAAAAAACATATTGTCTCAGCTCTGTGATAAAAATGTTCTATGCACAGTAAAATCACTCTGTGTAAAATATTTTGAAATTTGGATGAAGTCTACCGGGGCCACCAGCCCCATGAAAATAGAAAATAATGGTGATAGTCAAAATCTTGGATAGAAACAGGGCTGGACTGGCCATCTGGCATGGCGGGCATTTCCCGGTGGGCCCCCATTTTTATTTTATTTTTTACATTACTGAAAATAGGGGCCCATGAGGGTGCGGGGCCCACCGGTGAGTCAGTTCTCCGGCACTAATAATAATGAGGGGCCCCCCTTAAATCCAAAAGTGCCCGGGCCCTATTTATCGCCCAGTCCAGCCCTGAATAGAAATGGACATTTTGCTGCATATTGTCTCAGCTGTGTGATAAAAAATGTTCTATGCACAGTAAAATCACTCTGTGGAAAATGTGTTGAAATTTAGATTAATTCTACTGGGTCCACCAGGCCCATGAAAATACAAAACAATGGTGATAGTGATGGGCAACCTGGATTCCAAAGTCCAGTGCCACATATTCCAAATATAGCCAATATAATGAACCAGCTGACCCACTGCCAGTATCAAGCAAGAGATTGCGAAGTTGTATGACTTTTGTGTGCTTCACCTGTGGGTCTACAAGATTGTACAGGTAGCTGTTAATACCTGGTGGAGCATCTGTACTAAAGCTGTGAATGCTCCTTGGAATGACCTGTGTTTTTTTTTTAAGAAATCCCTGCAGTAGTTCAATAGAGTACATACAATACAACTGTATGTGATGTTGGAAAGAGTGGCTTCCCAAAACCTGTACTTAAGTGGCTTCTAGGTATGTCATGGGTATCACCAGGTCCAGAGTCCATTGCCAAGGGCCTCTCAGGTACAGTAAGTTATGGTACTCATCTGATGGAGTAAAGTGAAATACTACCACAGGCGATGGGATAAAGAAGTAATGGCACTCTTCAATACAGTTGTATTGACTGCTTTGTAGCCTAGGCATTCCAAGGAACATTCACAGCTTTAAGTACAGATGTTCCTCCATGAATTGTAGGCCCACAGGTGAAACACACAAATATAACAGTCATGCATCTTTGCAATCTCTTGCTTGATACTAGCTTGGACTTGGTGGTCCAAGGCAGCAAGGAATTGATATTGTGTTGCAAAAGAGCAAATTTGCCTAAATTATAGCAGTTTGACCATCAGTCTGTCCTGAGACTGAAGTCTGTGTAAGTGGATCGACTGAATACACAACCTGCTTAGATATTCCTTCTGTTTGTGCTCCCAATACAGGTGATCTCACTAATTACCTCATCAACCTGGCTTAAGTGGTAATTAGGCTCAGCTGGTTCATTATATTGGCTGGGGCAAATGTGTCACGCGGTTTGTCCACCTCTGTTTTAAGACAATGACAAACCTAGATTCAAAAGCTACAATCCAGTGCCACAGATTTCAAATTACCTGGTTTTACCTGTCCAATTGCCCTAACTGGAAAGGTAAAACTGGGTATGTCATTTGGAATATGTGGCACTGGACTTCAGCTTTGGAATCCAGGTTGCCCATCACCATCACCATTATTTTCTATTTTCATGGGGCTGGTGGCCCCGGTAGACTTCATCCAAATTTCAAAATATTTTACACAGAGTGATTTTACTGTGCATAGAACATTTTTTATCACAGAGCTGAGACAATATGTTTTTTATTGGGTAGCTTTATGCAGCAAAATGTCCATTTCTATTCCAAGATTCTGACCATCACCATTATTTTGTATTTTCATGGGGCTGGTGGCCCCGGTAGACTTCATCCAAATTTCAAAATATTTTACACAGTGTATTTCTACTGGGTGTAGAACATTTTTACTATAGGGCCAAGGCAATATCTTTTCATAGGGGGCATCTGATGCACCCTACTATACACACACACACACACACACACAAACACACACGCGCGCACACACACACACACAAACTTCCAAATCTCTCGCACTCACACAGATACACACACACTTCCAAATCAATACTGTAAACCACCATCAGCCCGTAACTAAGCAACACGGCCAAAAATATCA
>NC_085869.1:15443043-15550543 GCF_034702125.1 Engraulis encrasicolus
TCGCTATCACTCTGCAGTGCTAAGGCTGGAGAATTTCAGCCACTTCTCAGTCCAGGACACATTCCATGGCGGGCCGGGGTCCTTTATCTAAATAGTGGAGCTTTTTCCTCTTCTGCGTTTTCCTGCCCTCTCTCTCTCTCTCTCTCCATTAGAAGATAGCCAAGCCATAGCCTGTTCCTTCCCAGACACTTTCAAATGTACGGTCTGATTTTATACTGAGATGTAGCACGCTGACTACCTGACAACAGTGATGGCAAAATCATTTGAGTGCAAACAAAATAAGGGATTACACACAGTGGAGACAGCAGATAAAACGCATGAAAGCAGAAATGGATGACAAACAATACGCACCCTCTTTCTTTATAGCGGCAATTTTCCCACATTATTTTGAAAAAAGAAACGAGCCTGCTTTTCTGACAATTTCATCTTTTCCTTTTTATCTGGCAACATAAGATATAATGGCGCGCTCCAAAACGTCCAGACATGATTTTGGTTGAAAGGGAAAGCATCCACATCAATAGGACCTCACGCTGACTGACTGATGCCTTGTTCTGCCTTTTCCACTTTGTCATCGCACCAGGCTGCAATACAGCTGCTGTTGGTTAGAAGAATGTCTCCAACATGATCTCCAAAAATTCCGTGCTCCTAGACACGGATGTTAAGGACACAAAATCTGTGTCCAGGAGCACGGATTTTGCCAAAATTCCGTGCTCCTGGAAACTGAATTATTTACCGTGATGGACATACAGAAGTGCTCTCTCTATACTCCCACAGTTCTATGTTTCCACAGTCTTGTGTTTTCTCAGGATTTTTCTAATTTCAAATATTTTTTCTCAAAAAAACATTTCTTACTGACAGGTTAGGGTTAGGGATTGTTTTGGTCTGGGCACAGCTAGTATTCTGTCATTCATTATATGAATTTGATAGCCTATCAACCAACTGGAAAAGGTATTTCTCAAAAATATGTCTTTAATGACAGGTTAAGGTTAGGGAATGTTTTGGTCAGGGCACAACTTCAATTGCTATAGCATTATTTTGTTTAGGATTAGCATTTGGTATGTATTTTCTAATGATAGAGTTAACACAGTGCTGTGGGAATATAGAAAGCACTTCCGTGTACCCATCACGGAAAACAATTCTGTGTCTAGGAGCACAGAATTTTGGCAAAATCCGTGCTCCTGGACATGGATTTCGTGTCCTTAACATCCGTATCCAGGAGCGCGGAATATTTGGAGATCAGGCTGATGTCTCCTATTGATTATTGCCGCTGCTGCTGGTTACAATAACATTTTCCAGCAGGGTGCTCCTGCTGCTAAGATGATGGCCAGACAGACAGAGACTCGGATACAATACCGTGGCGAATCTGAGGAGTAGAGTGAATGCTTGGGTAACGATTTGAAGGGTTTGAATCGCTCCTTTGAATATCTTCTAATCAAATTCAACACTTTATTAGAGATTACAAAAAGCAAACTGTAGGACGGCGTGGAAAAGTGGTTTCAAGATATTTTGGAAGGGTTGCAGAAGTAGGAATATGGCGTCATAATTCACTTTACTGGAAATACTCAACTACATCCAGGGCCGGGTTATGATGGCCTGGGGCCCCTAGGCTACAAGTTGATGTGGGGCCTCCCGAGGACAAATTTCATCCCAATTTTACATAGATGGTGTCATAGTTGCAACCTAGGAATTAAGGATAACATGTCTACCAACGGTACTCAATATTGCATCTTGTCACAATTCTGCATTTAAAAAAAAAAAATCTTTTGGCCAATCAGGAGACACTAGGTGGTGGTGGAAGCAGCCCAGCAGGTGCCGGGAATAGACACATACTTATAAATATAAAGCACCATCTTGTGTTCCCATTTTGTTATTACCTTGAATTTCTTTGAATTTAATTTACACCACTCATAGACCCATTCAAAGTCGACGTGGTCATGAATGCGTGCGCATCGTCGACTCAAACACACCAGAGATATTGGACGGATATTACGAGAGACTCCACTTTTCTGGGTGGTGCTGCACTGTAGGGGGAGTGCAGACTCCATTCAGAAAGAACGGGCTGATGCGCTCAGAGCCGTATCTAGACAGCGGCCACTAGGGCATGGGCAGGCATGGGTAAAATCGGGAGTGGTGATTCTGTATTTAATACTGGGTGACAGTGCAGACTCTAAAGAGAGAAAAACTGCTGATCTGAAGCATGTACGTTGATAAAAAATAGAGATTCCGAAAAGTACACTTGTTATGCTATTTTGAGAGGGAAGAGGCTGTTTCAGAAGCATAGGAGATGTTTGT
This sequence comes from Engraulis encrasicolus, assembly GCF_034702125.1. Lineage (NCBI taxonomy): Eukaryota > Metazoa > Chordata > Actinopteri > Clupeiformes > Engraulidae > Engraulis > Engraulis encrasicolus. The sequence goes on from NC_085869.1 coordinate 15,445,336, forward strand.
TGTTACAAGACATTTTAGTACTGACTGATGACATCGCCAGGAATACCCGTGTCCGTGGTGCCCACTGCATATCTGAGGTTAGCGCGAGGACACCTGAGGACACGTGTCGAGTCTCTGTACAAGTGAACGGAGCATGGACGATTTTGAGGCAGCGGTGCGCACACAGCCAAATTACGTCACACCTGTTTACAAACTCTAAAGGGGTCTATAGAGAGTATATAGAACACCACCACCCAGTGTTTATATTATGGCATTACTGTGAATTTCAATTAATTACTGTGAATTTCAATTCGGAATTTTGTACAAGTCTGTTATGTATGTATAGTGCCGCCAGGTACTATTGGCACCCTTGAAGTTTAAGTACATTATGGGACATATCTCCAGAAAACAAATAATATGGTCAACCATGATTTTTCTATAGATAGCTTGTGGTTGAAACTAAATATAAAAAATATCAACAGCATTAAATACTAAACTATGAGAGGGAAATAATTGAAGATGGTAAAGTTCCCGGGATCACTGGTATTGGCACCCTTTACTGGATACCATTTTGGAAACCTAATTTGACTCAATTATGGTAAATCGCAAATGGGAATCACCTTTGACTAATTGCTTTTGCCCATAGAACATGAATTAGGCAAGGAATTATGATATTTGTGTTTAAATAGCCACCTGTTACATCTTGTGTGTCTTTCACCAATCTGAAGACAGAGGAGCTGCCTGAGGACACCACAAATACTATTATTTACAAAAACAAGACCTCCAAATAATAAAAGGTAATCTCAAAAGACCTTGGTAAACCATTTTCAACACTGTGTTGTGTTATTCAGAAATCTGCCAAACATGGAGCTGTAAAGAACATCCTTGGATGTGGGGGGTAGAGGAAGATATTATGATAAAAGTCTTTGGAAGTCGGTGCAAATAATGAAAAAACACAAGGACTAACATCTACAGACCTGACGTTCAACTTTGAACTGTTCTGGGTAGTTTTTTTCAATAAGCACCCCGTGTTAAACACTACACAAAGTAGTGCCTTTTGGTTGGAGAGCAAGGCAGACCACATTGCTTAATAAAAGTCATAACAGGGAACACCTGACGGCTGTATGAAAAAATACAGGCCTAGCACAGCCCTTTTAAGAATGTTTTAAGGTCAGATGAAGCAATAGCACAGTTTTTCAGTGACTCACACAAACAGCATGTTTGCATACTCTGCAAGAAAGTCTTTAAGGAAAAGGACACCCTACCAAAAAGCAAGCATGGTGTCCGATCCATAATATTATGTCACCCCATTGTTGCATCAGGTATTGGAGGATTTGACCGTATCACAGGTATCATGACAGGCATCATGACATGACAGGTATCATCATTTACAGTAAAATGTGTAACCATGGCAAGAACACTTGGTTTGAGTTGAACATCATGTGCACTCCAGAAAGACAAAAACCCAAAGAACACAACCAAATGCACAGTGGATTGGTTGTAAAAATGAAAGAACACAGTCATTGATGAAAAACAAAACCTTCAGAGGCTGCCATTGCTGTCTAATTAAGCAATATGACTCGAGTGGGAGGGATGATGTGCACTGACATCCTCCCTGGTGTGGTTCGGCCATAGGCACAAAGCCGAAGGCTGAGTGCCGTTGGCAATCACACCAGGGAGGATGTCAGTGCACATCATCCCGACCATGAGATCCCGGGTCATATTGCTTTTATACAACAGTTCAATTGGCAACAAAATACCAGAATAAATGTTCGAATTAATGTTTATTAGTTACCTTCATCATACTTTGTTTACCTGCTCCGCTAAGCAAAGTAGTTCCGAATTGATTGTATGGTTGCTATGCAATGACGAGCTGACAGCGCCAGCGCGTAAAGTTCCATGAAATGCTGTGAAGTGCATTTCTGTGTGGACTGCGACTGGGCTTCGCTTAGCCTACTGAAATGATGCATGATAAATGAAAACACTGTGCAACTTCAACATTTTAGTTAGATGCCTAGGCCTACTTTTAAGCCTTTTGGCCGACATTGATTTTCACGTTTTTGTGGACCACAAAAACTTGCTGATAGCTGCGTAAAGACACACCTCGTCTTTCCCTCTCCAGTGCCGCATGAGATCCGAGCGCTGTTTTCACACGCACAACCACACAAAACAATCCCTTGTAGGCCTATGTCTGCTTTAGGCTACTGCAGGCTACAACTTTGCTACTGAAACACTTTCATAGGCAAACGTCTGATGTGGGTGCGAACCCGAGATGGGTTCACGGTTTCCCTCCCAATAAACTAAAAGGCAACTCATTCCAGTTCCAAGCGGCCATCATTTTAAATTGCATGGCACACGGTATCTTCCTTCCAGATGCCAACTTTGTTGGCTAGGCCTACTATTAATTGATTTGCACGTGGTGGATGGCAAGATAGCCTAGGCTATATTTTTAAGGCATCTCTTCCTCGTCATTCCCTCTCCCGCAGCGCAAATGAGATCCGATTATAGCGGTTCTCATACACTGCAGGAGACTGACATAGCCTTTCTGTAGCAGTGTCAAAAAAGTGTCCGTTGTCCCGCATATCTCCAGTTTGAAACTATCTTCCGTGTATGAACAGATATTTAACGTAGGCTACATGTGTTAGATTGCCTTCAAAAGACTACGACATAGCAGTCGCAGAGGTGTGCCAACTGCCCAGACAACTGCACTAGAATCAGATAACTTCTTTCCTCTCTGCCAGAATCCAGCTACCAACTGGGATACGCGTCTCTGTCATGCGGGCGTGCGTGCGCCCAACTTAGTCCAGCATAGAACAATGGAATAGAATGATGGTGAGTTCAAACTACGCAGCCCTGGTTACATTCACTTTCTCCGCAGTAGACTATGAGATAGAATGATGGCGAGTTCAAAATGCGCGGCCCTGGTTACATTCTATCCACGGCGGAGTGATTATTAGGTGTGATGAGTCTCCGGGGATGATGTCCACCTAGACATCATCCTCCATACCGACGCGTAGAATGCCAGTAGAACGCGTCTCATCCAATCAGATATCGCAAAATAAATTGACCGGATCTAACTATTGTATAATAGTGTGCAATTAACCCTTGAAGGAGGGGTGCCAATATTCCTGGACATGCCCTTTTAAATGTTTTTGCTTGAAATTACAAAATGCACTTGGAAATAAATACTTGGCAATTCCAAATATCTTATAATGTTCAATTAAAAGATCCTGATGGTAAAAGTTGTGTATATTTCCATTTATTTCTGGATATATTGCACAATTTGTAAATAAAATTAAGGGGTGCCAATACTAACTGGCTGCGCTGTATGTAAGATACTGGACACCTTAATTTTCCCCTGGGATCAATAAATGATACTCTACTCTACTCTCTACTATACTAACATCTAACCACACTGAAGCAAACGTGAGTAAGGCTAGGCTAGGCTCCCCACCTTCTCTGCGGCAATGTGGAACGAGTGTATAGAACAGACTACACTAGGGCTATTCAATTAGAATTTCATCTGGGCCACATTTCGAAACCAAGAACTGCGGTTGGGCCGCACATTTTCAGACATCACGACCACTGAAATGACACTTAAAATCTGTAGTCCACAAACAAATTTTAAACATGTAGCTCTAAGCTAAAACTTAACCACATTGAACGTGAATGTATAAGACAAGCAGAAGATTCACAAGCAAATAATGTGTTGTACTGCAGTAACAAAACTGAAATGTATACTGCTTCATTTGGGGGCCATGCCTGGGCCGCATGTGGACTGCATCTGCGCCTCGGGGCTCCGATTGAATAGCTCTGGACTACACTATACTAACAGCTAACCACCCAGAGGCAAACCTGAGTTAGGCTAGGCTAGGCTCCCCACCTTCTCCGCGGCGATGTGGAAGGAGCTGGCCATCTCAAGGCGGTGTACGCGCTCCTCGGAGGTGACGGAGAACTGCTTCCAGACGCGGTTGAGGCGCGGCAGCGTGTCGCCGGAGGAGCGCGTGGTGCAGCGTAGCGACTGGCACAGCACCACTGTGGCCTGCAGCAGCTGACGACCGTAGTCATACGTGCTCTGGAAACAGAACAAAGGTACAGGCGCAGGCAAGCAAACGTGCACACACACACGCACGTACGCAGACACACACACACACACGTGACAAGGACAACACGGGTACACACAGACACACAGGTAGAGAGGAACACCACATCAGTACAGAGGCACCAGCACAAACACAAACCTGGCTGTGGTCGTGGCTGTGGTCACACATTTGTTGACATATAGCTAGTGATTGGACAGCGCAAAAAAAATGTTTACTTGTTATCGATAATTAATACGCATATTGCCACTCTTGATATTGCGATTTCGATACATTTTCGATATGTTGTGCAGCCCTACAAAGAGAACACACAAAATTCACAGAGTGTTTCTGTTGGGGATCGCTTCTCGAAACTGCCTCAATTTTAAATTTCACGTGTGGTTGCGTATGGGTAAGAACGACAATGACAAATGACGAAAAAGGAATTGAATCTTATGTATCATCACAACAAATCTAGAAGCAATCATGCAGCCCAGCTGTGATTTTGCCTTCCATGACTTGACTTCATGACATGACTTTTAATAAGTGTTTCTCCATATGTGTTGGAAGAGTGCACAAATATGCCATTGAGTTTTCCTGTTATGCAACACAAGAAAACTCTTTCAAACCAATTTCATGGAGCCATCTGCCACATCACGCCTGAATGTGAAGAAAAATGGTCTGAGACTTTGTAAATAGGCAGCCTTGAGTGAGACAGGCAGCGTGTGACAACTACACGTCACCCATTTCACTGACCATACGACTGTTCACTGTGGAGCAAGCCAGAGTGATGTGATGTGAATGATGTAATGTAATGTAATGTAATATAATATAATACAATATGCATGCTAGGAAATATTTGTGCAAGTACGATGTAATGCTGAATAAAGTTCAGAAAATTTGAATAAAAACGAACATTACAGAAACATCAGCAAAAGCCAAATTGAGTTGTTCAAAAGTTGTACCTGGGCTACGTCCACAAACTTCTTGTGTTTCTCCAGGAGCACTTTGGTCTCCTGTGAGTCGTCTCCAAGCCTCAGGTGAGTCTTCAACAGAGCATCAAGCAGCTCACCCAGCCACTCCACTGCCTGGAGGAGAGGAGAGGAGAGGAGAGGAGGGGAGGGGAGAGGAGAGGAGAGGAGAGGAAGAGAGAGAGAGAGAGAGAGAGGAGAGGGAGAGGAGAGAGAGAGAGAGAGAGAGAGAGAGAGAGAGAGAGAGGAGAGGAGAGGAGAGGAGAGAAGAGGAGAGGAGAGGAGAGAGGAGAGGAGAGGAGAGGAGAGGAGGAGAGAGCAGAGGAGAGGAGAGGAGAGAGCAGAGGAGAGGAGAGGAGAAGGGGAGGAGTGGAGAGGAGAGGAGAGGAGAGAAGAGAGGGAGAGGGAGAGGGAGGAGAGGAGAGGAGAGGAGAAGAAGAGGAGAGGAGAGGAGAGGAGAGGGAGAGGGAGAGAGAGAGAGAGAGAGAGAGAGAGAGAGAGAGAGAGAGAGAGAGAGAGAGAGAGAGAGAGAGAGAGAGAGAGAGAGGGGAAGGGGAGAAGGGGAGAAGGGGAGAGGAGAGATGAGATGAGATGAGATGAGATGAGATGAGATGAGATGAGTGGTGAGAGAAAGAGAGAGTGAGAGAAAGAGAGAGTGAGAGAAAGAGAGTCAGATTATCAACTCAACTTTTCAACTTCATTGTCCTCAAAAGGAACAATTTAATTTTGCAGCAAGACAAAATAAACACATACACCCAATAGATACGGTAACACAGGTTATGTGATAGAGGTAGAGGAAGAGTGTGTGAGTAAGAGGAGTGATAAAGAGGACGAGAAAGGGAAAGAGAGAGAGCGAGAGATGAGGAGAGAGGGAGAAAAGGAGGGAGCGGGAGTGTCATAAAGAGACAGAGATGGAGAGAAAGAGCTAAGCTCAAAAGTTAACATTAACTAAAAACATAAAAAATGTTCCATATCCATGCACACGCGCACCCACCCATACACAGACACACACACAAGCCTGTGTGCGCGCACACACACGCAACCACAATCACACACACACATACGCGCACATACACAGGCGCTCATACTCATACACACACACGCACACGCACACACACGCGCGCGCACGCACGCACACACACAGGCTGAGCGATGCAGCGGGGCAGAACTGACTTGTGAAGCGTCCTCTTCACACTTGAAGAGCTGGACCATCTGAAGCATCTTCAGTCTCCTGACGTCCACCATGTCTTCACACCTAGACCAGAGAGACAGCAGGATTACATACTCACACCTCCGACGCGTACCATCCATCTGGGCATTCATCCATCCGTGAATACATCCATCCATCCATCCATCCATCCATCCATCCATCCATCCATCCATCCGCCTGTGTCTCTATCCCTTCATCTAATGATTGATGTGTTCATTCCATTCCTTCCTCTCTCTCCATCTCTATTACTTCCTCTCTCTCTCCATCTCTATTACTTCCTCTCTCTCTCCATCTCTATTGACATTTCAAGGCGCACTGAGAATATAGAACAACTCAAGTCAAATGCCAGTGCTGCTGTTCCAAGTGCTAGATGTTACACCGCTGCACTGCGGAAAAGTACTTGACATTTGTGTGTGTTTGACACAACTGTAAGGGGAGCTTTAGGCTCAGTCAGTTGTAGTGTACAGTAGTCCCGGAGGCCCTGAAGTCACTCAATAAACAATACTTGATGATGATGAGGAGGAGGAGGAGGAATTCTTCTACACTAGTGTTTCTCAAAGGGGGCTGTACAGTCCCCCAGCAGGCATAAGGGTACCTGAGAGTGGACGGTGCTTAGTTGCTATTGGGAGGCATTAGTTCTATTGTTTTATTACTAACAGGGTCATTGCCGGCCTTATGATGAGGTCAACGGGGCATTGCACCCTTACAGCTACTACAGCTACTACGGTCTTGTAAGCTTTAAGTACCTCTGTTTGATGACTTCTGTTTAAAGCTACAGCTCCTACTAATACTAATTCATTGTAAGACTAATACCTCTGTTTGAAACTACTACTACTACTGCTGCTACTACTACTACCACCACTACTGCTACTACTACTACTACTACCACCACCACTACTACTACCGCCACTACTACTACCGCCACTACTGCTACTGCTACTACTACTACTACCGCTACTGCTACTACTACTACTACCGCTACTACTACTACTACTACTACCGCTACTACTACTACTACTACTACCACTACTGCTACCACCACCACCACCACCGCTACTACTACTACTACTACCACTACTACTACTACTACCACCACCACCACTACCGCTACCGCTACTACTACTACTACCACTACTACCGCTACCACCACCACCACTACCTCCTTGTAAGCGTTAAGTACCTCTGTTTGCGCAGCTGCATGTCCTCCATGACGCTGTGGATGTGGTCGACGTTCTCCTTGTTCTCCATGGGCACCTCCTTCCCGTACGACCAGGATGCCTGATTGGTCATCTGGTCCAGCAGCACCTGGCCCTTCTCCTTCAGCCCCTGCAGCGCCCCGTCTGGAAGAGAGGAGAGGAGAGGAGAGGAGAGGAGAGGAGAGGAGAGGAGAGGAGAGGAGAGGAGAGGAGAGGAGAGGAGAGGAGAGGAGAGGAGAGGAGAGGACAGGACAGGACAGGACAGGACAGGACAGGACAGGACAGGACAGGAGGACAGGAGAGGAGCAGTGGAGAGGAGCAGTGGAGAGGAGAGAATAGTAGAGGACCAGTGGAGAGGAGAGGAGAGATGAGGGGAGAGGAGATAAGTGGAGGAGAAAGAGGAGTAGAGGAGGCTATTGACTTTGCTATTGACCAAAGACACACTGATATAGTGAATCTATAACGAAAAACAAAAGGAAGGGATATTTTCTGGTTTTGTAAAAGAACAAAGAATAAGAAAAGACTATCAGCAAATTATAACACCTGCAGTTCCCGTACCACCATGTCAGTTAATAAGTAACCCTAAGTAGATGGCTCATCATTGACATTCCTGACCACAGAATACCAGATGAGACATTGCAGGGCCAAGTTTGCACAGAAACTTGGCAAAAAGAAAGACAGCCCACTGTGCAAGCCACATTAACAAACCAACGTGCAAAAAAATAGTGAAAATAAGTAAATGAATAACAATGTCCGCCGGTTGTGTCCTCCTTACCCACGCTCTTGAGCTTCTCCTCCAAGTGCTTGAGGGTCTGCTGGATGGCGGCTCCATCAGCAGGGGCCACGTCGGCACAGAGCATGCCCAGTAAACCATCCAACTGCTGGGACAACTGAGGAGGGAGAGAGGGGCAGGAGGAGGGGGAGAGCGTGCGAGAGAGAGAGAGAGTAGGAGAGAGAGAGAGAGAGAGAGAGAGAGAGAGAGAGAGCGAACGAGCGAGCGAGCGAGAGAGAGAGAGAGAGCGGGAGAGCGAGAGGGCGAGAGAGAGCGAGAGGGCGAGAGAGAGAGAGAGAGAGCGAGAGCGAACGAGAGAGAGAGAGAGAGAGCGAGAGGGAGAGAGAGAGCGAGAGGGCGAGAGAGAGAGAGAGAGAGAGAGAGAGAGAGAGAGAGAGAGAGAGAGAGAGAGAGAGAGAGAGAGAGAGAGAGAGAGCGGGAGAGCGAGAGGGAGAGAGAGAGCGAGAGGGCGAGAGAGAGAGAGCGAGAGAGAGAGAGAGAGAGAGAGAGAAACAGAGTACCAGAGCGTTATCCAGTGCTGGTACTGCTACAGCCTTCCTAATCACTTCATTGGAAAGCATTGGAGTCTACTGCAGTATTTAAGGCTAGTGAGCCCCTGCTGTGCACACATTTGTGAGTTGATGTAGCGGCGGGGAAAGTGTATTGGCAATGAGAACAGAGAGGAAAAAGCCTTCTCACGCCAGGCTGAATTAGCAATACTGATGATGATCTTCCTAATTAGTGCGGTTGCAGAGCCAAGAGGTTCACTAATCTGAGGGTAATCAGGGGGGCTGGTGTAGAGGGGGCATTTCACAATTTGACTTTCGGTTTACATCCTAAAGATATTTTATTTTCATTTTATTTATTTTATTTTATAAATATATATATATATATATATATATATATATATATATATATATATATATATATATATATATATAAATACATTTTAAAAATATATATTTTTGGGGCTTTTTATTGCCTTTATTTGACAGGATAGTGAAGGTAGTGAGAGGAAGTGAGAGAGCAGAGAAAGATAGGGAAGGGTCGGCAAAGGACCCGGGCCGGGAGTCGAACCTGGGTCGGCAAACCAGTGCCCTACCATTTGCGCCATGGTAGGGCTAAATCCATAAACGATTAATTCGCTGAAGACTAGGGGCCAAGGATAAGAAAATGGCTGGGAGAGTGTATAAGACACACTGTCCCCATAACACAGACACTGTCCTTGTCCCAATGGACATCATCCTTCTCTAATCTGCTATTATAACTGTAATCCTTATTATCAACTTTGTTTGACTGCTCTCAGTTACAAGATTAGTTCTGGTACATCGTTAACGGTTTTCAAATCCATTGCATTATGCTTAATTTAGCTGAAGTGCTTGTTGTGGACTTGTGTCACGTTGTCGTAAATACTGAATAGTGACAAGCAGCTACCATGACATTGTCAACATTGATACTGCACCAAGGGGGCTCGTAAAACTGCACCACTCCGCTAGCCATTACAGGGGGACGTTTATACAGTCCAGAACCTTTAGAGGAATCTGCAGTATATATTTAACGCACATGCTGAGCAGTGCATGCTAGGCAAGCTGTTACAGTGGAACGTGTAGTCAATTCGGCACTTATGTCCATTGAATTCAACTTCATAGTTGTGATACTGCGCTATATAAATACATGTCAAATTGTATTCTATTGTACTTTGAGCCGTGGGGACTTCTGAGCATGTTGTGTTCGTTGTTACAGGGGAGCGCACTTATAGTCGTCATTTCAACACTTCAGTGCTGGGCGGTGTCGTGCAACTCGTGCCCCATGTTCTGCTGTCACAATAAAACACTTAGTAGTAGAATAGTAATAGTACTGTTACTACTGCTGCTGTGTAGTAGTATGTTACGGAGGGATATTGTAGTTGCATGTAGACTAGACAGCACACTACCACATCCACACCACATGGGGGCACCGGCTACCTTTTGAGGCTCTGTGCCTTTAAAAACAGTGGAAGCCATTTTGAAAGAGGAGTGGGAGAACACCTGAGAGGTTGGCTGGTGAACTGGTGAGCACGAGGCACCTGCTCGCACGCTGGAGCATGTTTGGCCAGCGTTGGAGCTACCCTGCTAACAGAGCTCACAGATATATGGACCCTGACTGCATGTGGGCATTTGTGGATACTATGGACCTTTGCATTTTATGGAAGATCGTGAGGTTTCCCTCACAATGATGAACACTGGAGGAGAGCCAGCTGGAGAACGGCTTGGGAGATTGAGCTGTCCGTCAATGAAGACATGTGCTTGGGTTTGCTTGGAGATCTCAGGTATGTTTGGTCACCCCCTCACACCACATCCATGCACTTAGTATCATACATTACTGACTACCACGTTTAATGCACACATAATGTTAGGAGAGTTAACAGGGAGAGAGTTAACCTTCGTAATAAGTGGGGGCTCGTCCGGGATTGAACATTAGACAATGAGCTTGGGTTTGTGAATTAGCATAAATGTTTGTAGCATGGGAGCTAACCATGTGTTTGGGTAGCTAGGTGGCTAGGCTAATGACTTTGTGATAGGACTTGGTTTCTTTTGTTTTGTTTTTGCTTTGCATTCTTTTCTTTGTTGTAAGGGTTGTGAGGTATCAACTGCTTACTGTGTTTTTGCTATGTTTACAGTTTGGATTTGGAGTGAGAGCTGTGTGGTATCAGCTGCTTACTTGGTTGCTATGTATTGTGCCAAGGTCCTATGTGCGTTTGATTTGTTTGCTAGCTAGTCAGGTAAGCCTTTGGGGTAATGTCTATGCTATTTCTGTAAATGGGGGCTCGAGTCAATTGAAATGGAAGTCAGTGATTACAGTTTGTTGCAATTGGTGTCCTCCCTGGTGTTGTCTGGTTTGCATTGAGTAGCTTGATTGTGTGAATTGTGAAAATGTCTGTCTTTGTGGTGGAAGATTTTTTGGCAGAGGAGGTGACGCGACTTAGGTTGCTGAGGCTTCCTAAGCAAGATGTGCGCGCAGTGGTGGACTTTTGTGGGGCGACTGTATCTCCTGAGGCAAGGAAACCGGAGCTTATGGATGTACTGTTAATGTGGCTAGGGGCAAGTGATGAAAAGGGAGAGGCTGTAAAACTGCATGAAGAGGAAATGGCAGTACTGCGAGAAGACATAGGGAAGATGAGACAGGAAATTGAAATGATGCAGAGAGAGATTGAACAACTGGATAATGAGGGGGTTACACTCCCTCAGAAATACCCTCGATCTTCTGCAGGTTCGGCTGCACAGCTGGTGCCTTGCCTGCCGTTGAGTGAGGAAACTGGAAGTGAAATTGTGGAGGTAGCAGATGCGTTGTTTGAAGATGTGAGTGAGCCTGGTGATGATGAGGAGAATTTTGGGAGTGAGGTGGAAACTCTTGACCTGACTGATACATTCTTTGTGAATTTGGAGGAACTCTACTGTAGCGAAGCTAATGCTATCGAGGTCAGCACATGTGAAGGACCATCTGAAAATGCCTGTGAAGATTTGTCTCTGTGTAAGGAAACTGTTGAGGGTGTTGCCTTTGAGCCTGAGAATGACCCTGTAGCTCTGTGTAGTACTGACACGTGTGAGGGGTTAGTACAAAGTTCTGAAATTTGTAGCAGTTGTGAGAATAATGGGCAAGAGGGTGAACCTGTTTCTGAGAGTGAAGTGTCTGATGCTATTTGCTTGCCTTCGTGTCCTACTGCTGAAGAGATGGCAGAGAATGCCGGTGGTGACCGGAATGTCAGTGATACTTGTGCAGCTGCCGAGGGCAGTGTGATGTACAATGAGATTTTGAACTGTGAGAGCTCTGACCTGCCTGTGGGAGAGGAGCCACAATGTACCTTAGCATCTGATGGATTGAAAATTAATCTCCTGGTGGATCCTAAACTATTGCTTCGTGTGTATCATCATGAGGTTTATTGGACACTGCCTGTGGGTTCACATGAACGCATGTGGTCTGTTTCGCAGACATGGCAAATGATACCCAAGCCTCAAGTTAGGGGTGGCACTGGAGTGCTTTGGTGGGTCGTAGCAATAACGTGAGAGCCGCTATGATTGACCGAATGGCTTGTTGGGTTTTGTAGTTTTCTCAAGGTTTCCCATATTTTTTTGGATGTCCGAGGAAACTATTCTTGTCCTTTTTAGTTCTGTTTTAGAGAACAGTGTTTATAATGTGTAAATATTCAAGAAAATGTGAAAATGTGTAGAGTTTAAAAAAAAAAAAAGTATAAAAGATAAAAATGTTTTTTAAATAAAAAACATGGTTTGAGGGGGGAAGGACTGTTACGGAGGGATATTGTAGTTGCATGTAGACTAGACAGCACACTACCACATCCACACCACATGGGGGCACCGGCTACCTTTTGAGGCTCTGTGCCTTTAAAAACAGTGGAAGCCATTTTGAAAGAGGAGTGGGAGAACACCTGAGAGGTTGGCTGGTGAACTGGTGAGCACGAGGCACCTGCTCGCACGCTGGAGCATGTTTGGCCAGCGTTGGAGCTACCCTGCTAACAGAGCTCACAGATATATGGACCCTGACTGCATGTGGGCATTTGTGGATACTATGGACCTTTGCATTTTATGGAAGATCGTGAGGTTTCCCTCACAATGATGAACACTGGAGGAGAGCCAGCTGGAGAACGGCTTGGGAGATTGAGCTGTCCGTCAATGAAGACATGTGCTTGGGTTTGCTTGGAGATCTCAGGTATGTTTGGTCACCCCCTCACACCACATCCATGCACTTAGTATCATACATTACTGACTACCACGTTTAATGCACACATAATGTTAGGAGAGTTAACAGGGAGAGAGTTAACCTTCGTAATAAGTAATAGTCACCATTTCAACAATTATGTCATGGCAGGGCTGTGCCACTCATGTACACGATGTTCGCTGCTACAAAGACAAAGTAAAGTTGCAAAGCATGTTGTGCTAGCTGTTATGCAACTGTATGATAGAGTAGAGAAGTGTCTAGTAGTGTCTCTACAGGCCCCTGGGGAGCATTAGCGAGCCCTCTGGGGGAATTGAGAAGGAGACCGTGTTGCAATAGGGGGGCATTTGTCTATTCTGTTCTATTTTCTTTATTTTTTTATTTTCTACATTCTAAGGGGGATGTTGTCAGGCTTATGATGAGGTCAAGAAGGCGTTTGTTCAAGATAATGGTTGAGAACCACTGGTTATACAGTAACCGGTTGAAAACCACTGATGATGATATAGCAACATGTTGATATTTACGTCCTGTGCTGTGCCGTGGAACTCGTGTGCGGACTGCAGCACGTTCTGGCGTGACTCCAGCTGGCTGGCCTGCCGGTAGCACACGTCGCTCAGCTGCTGCTGCAGCGTCTTCAACTCCACCAGGTCCTCCTCATCCCCCGCGCTCAGCAGCGCCGCGATCTGCTGGTTCAGCTCCACGTACACCGCAAACCACTCCTGTAGGGGGGGGACAGGAACCATAGACAGTTTTAGAATACACACATAAAGAGACATACACACACAGACACATACACAAACACATGGGGGGCAGTAGAGGGGGACAGGAACTTACAGACGGACAGACAGACAGACAGACAGACAGAAAGACAGACAGAGAGACCGACAGAAAGATACAAGCAGACGGACAGACAGACATACAGATAGACAGACAGACAGACAGACAGACACTCACACAAAACTACTCCTGTAGGGGGGCATGAACCATAGACTGTTTTAGAATACAGACATAGACCGCAAACCACTCCACTGTAGGATGGGACAGCAATTGCGTGTTTTAGTCCCCACTCACACACAGACACACACACAAAGACCACTCCTACATGGGGAGGAACAGGACCAATAGACATCACTCAAACATGCTCACACACACGCGCACACACACAGACCTACTAGAGGCCATAGCTAGTTAGAGTGGTGCAGCAACCATGATGGGCATAAATGAAAAACAATATACACAATCTAATGGCAAGGCTATTGGTGATGTTACCACATGACATATCGCCTGACACTCTGATCATTATATCATCTTCATAAATTGGCCAATAAAATATGACGCTGTGGTGCGGCGGGAGCAGACGGCAGCAGCCAATGCTACTGTGTGTAATGTAAGCACGAGAAAGACTGCAGCATATTTTCCATAGTAAAGAAGCAACGCTGTGGCATTTACTTAACAACTTATTCCCCAAACAAGCATATTTTCAAGCTCCTAAAACATACACTATATTATCAAAAGCATTCGCTAACCTGCCTTGACTCACACATTAACGTAAGTGCAGTGGTGTAGTCTACGTAGAACGCGGGTATACAGAGTATACCCACTTCTAAATTTCAGGGATTTCAGTATACCCACTTAAAATTGATTGATCCATTGTTTTGAATAGCACAAATATATACACATTATACCCACTTCAATAAATGCTCAAATATACAGTATACCCACCATAAAAAAGTAGACTACACCACTGCGTAAGTGCCATCCCATTCCTAACCAGTAGGGTTCAATATGATGTTGGGCCACCTTTTGCAGCTGTTACAGCCGACTCTTCTGGAAGGCTGTCGACAAGATCGAGGAGGGTGTGTTTACGGGAATGACCAAAAGTGCATAGGTGAGGTCGAACACTGATGTTTGTCGAGAAGGCCTGGCTCTCAGTCTCTGCTCTAATTCATCCCAAAGGTTCAGGTTAAGACTGTGCAGGCCAGTCAAATTCATCCACAACTTGACTTCGTACATCTGTGGCCAGGCCAAGTGATTAGGACACCTGATTCTGATTTTTGTTTTTGTATGGGTTGCAAATACTGTTGGTAATATGACGCACATGAACTGAAGCGTATGTGACATACCTATACGGTTCATTCCTGTAGGAAAGACAAATGGACAGGCGCGTAGCAATAGCACTTAGACCTACAATCTACCTTGCAATACAGAAAATGGTTTAATGTGTATCGGTAATATACCGTCCGTTATAGTACAAGGCACAATGAGGAGACAGCCAATGCTCGGGCCCCTATGGACCATTGCAGTCCATACAAGCATGACCAATACAATTATTACATCTAGTGTCAGTATCAGTTACACAGTCAGACTGCCCTCCACAGGCATACAGTGTATCACAGAACATTGCACACAGCAGCAGCTTTGCTGAACAACGCCACACATGATTTAACTACATCAGCGATCCATCTGAATGCACTTTCTGGCGCTCCCCCCCCCACCCCGTTTCTTTTACTGACCGATGCCAAGAAAAAGAGCTGCTTTTATCCGGAATGAAAATGGCCAATTTCAGTCCAGCTAAGTAACTTGCTGGCGCGTGAATGAGCTGGACGATAATTAGCTCCTGGCCAGGCTTGTCCGAGGACGGATTATTGCACGGGCCTACCGGGCCCTGGCACAGGGGCCCAAGAGTCAAGGGGGGGCCTGAAGCCCAAGCCTCTATATGTCCATTCTCATCTTGCGTGAAAATGACACATTTCACAACAGTATTTTCACATCTTATGGAGGGACAACCTCCCAACCCCCAAGAACATAGGGCCTCAAACATCCTAAGTCCATGAATCTTCCTGGTAAACGCTCAACACCCATGGAGGGTGGGCTTTCTTGTGGTCTGGCCCAGGGGCCCACGTGATCATAATCCACTCCTGGGCATGTCTGCTGTGTGAGTGGGCTTCATGCCCTCACCATAGCGGCAACAGTATGAACTTTCCACCCACAATTAACACATTATTGCACAATACCACCCCCTTCTGGTTGCATGTGGTAAAACAAAAAAAGAGAGAAAAAGTGCTCAGGGCCAAAAAAAACCCCATGAGATCTTTTCCGCACTTGAGATTCACAACATTTGGAGGCAATTACAGGACGTTCCCACTCCCTCACCTTCCAGTATAATTAAATGAAGCATCTAAGATGGGCAGAGAGGACTATATGAAGAGAGGATATATGAAGAGGAGTGGGGTTGCGTGGGGTTACTGTGAAGTGGGGTTGGATGGGGTGGGATGAGCCAATGCCAGAGGGGCTGTGAGATAAAATGTCTCCGCCTGCCCCTGACTCAATACTCTGATGCCACTGGCACGGAGCGCTGGCTGATCTAATCTCATAGACTTAATGGATTCGGCCCATACCGGTCCAAATGGCCCAGGGTCCACTCCACATGGACACGCACGCACAGTCACACACACACGCGCACAGTGCGCCGTGGCCGCACACATCGCCTACACACGCATGTTTGCAGGCAACCAGGCACGCATCGCATACACACAAGCATGCGTACACTACACACACACACACACACACACACACACACACACACACACACACACACACACACGAACACACACCACACACACACACACACACACACACACACACACACACACACACACACACACACACACACACACACACACACACACACACACACAAGCGCATTCATGCGCACACACCATGTGTCTGATGATGGGATGAAATACAAAAAAAAAGCTTAGTGCAGCTAGGTGCCGTCCAAAAAAAGCGAGGCAGTCAGTCCAGTCAGCAGGTCTCTCTACTCAGGCTACTCAGGGATATCACTGTGGCCACTAAGCGCATTAGCAGAGCCCAACCAGGCCCAGCCCAGCCCAGCCCAGCCCAGCCAGCCAGCTGCAGTGCTACAGAGTCACAGCAGGATGACTTAGAGGTGAGGTGGGCTGAGGAAGATGGAGGCATTGAAGAGGACAGGGGGAGAGAGAGAGCGAGAGAGAGAGAGAGAGAGAGAGAGAGAGAGAGAGAGAGAGAGAGAGAGAGAGAGAGAGAGAATGTGAAAGAGTGGTAGGCACTTTCCATCATGTGGCAATTATGAAATGCACCAGCAACACTCACATAGGCCTGTCACGATAACAAATTTTGCTGGACGATAAATTGGCCAAGAAATTATTGCGATAAACGATAATATTGCCTTCTCAGTCATTTCAAAAAAATACAATGAAAATGGGATGAAAATGTGAATATACCCTTTCTAATTTTGAAAGCGTTGCAGCAGGGGGTGCTAGATAGAGGGGTAGAAAGAGAGATATACAAGGTAGACAGACTGAAAAGTAAAAGTACACCTACATCTGATCATCATTGTGCTGAGTGAAATGTGCCTATCGATATTCAGTCTAAGAAAGAGTGACGAGGAAAACACAGAAGCATGCAATAACTTATTGTGGCAAAAAAGTTATCATGCTTTTAAAAACGTATTGTACGATATATTGACTTATTGAATATTGAGACAGCCCTGGCCTACACTCACATGTATCATATGTCTTCCTCATGCAGGTGCTTCAAGAGAGGTGGCTTAAGAGGTGCAGAGCTGTGGCCAACACAGGTTTGCCAACAAAGGTTTGCCATTTCCTCTATTACGCAGAGGGGAAACCACAAAATACAAATATGAATAGAATTTGGCTTCCTCTCACGGAGATCTATTCATGCGAGTTTGAGGAACAAAAAAAATGTTGGGGAGGAAGAGAGACACATTATAGACACACACACACACACACGACAGACAGACAGACAGACAGACAGAGACGGGGCCTTACACTATTCTGTCTCCCAATCTCCATATTTAAGAGGAAGAGAGAAGGGAGAGAGAGAGAGAGAGAGAGAGAGAGAGTGAGAGACAGAGAGAGAGAGAGAGAGACAGAGAGAGAGAGAGAGAGAGAGAGAGAGAGAGAGAGCGCGAGAGAGAGAGAGAGCGCGAGAGCGAGAGAGAGAGAGAGAGAGAGAGAGAGAGAGAGCGAGAGCGAGAGCGAGAGAGAGAGAGCGCGAGAGCGAGAGCGAGAGAGAGAGCGAGAGTGAGCGTGAGCGCGAGCGCGAGAGAGAGAGAGAGAGAGAGAGAGAGAGCGCGAGAGAGAGAGGGTATTGGCTCTTACGCTGTGTTGGCTCTCGATCTCCTCGTGCTTCTGCTGCAGGGCCTGTGCTGCCCTCATGGAGTCCCCGATCCCCCACTGGGCACGCAGCTGATCCAGACCCGGACCCTCCAGCCAGTTCACCACCTGCACACACACACGCACACACACAATAAAAGCACTTGTTAATTACTGCACACACACAGTATCTCTCTCATTCACACACACCAAGACACTCAAACAAATGCCCATAAATGCATAAAACACACACACTCGAGCAGGCATGCGCACACACACACATACTACACACATACTACACACACACACGCACAAGCACACACACACCACACACTTCCTCCCCTGCAGGTGAGGCAGCAGGGAGCAGTAATCGGAGATCATTACCAATCAGAACGATATGAAGCTCATCTCAGACAGCAGTGTGTAGAACGCCTCGAGAAATAACTCAATGCCAACCCATCCCGAACCGTCACACTTCCTTTCTTTCACTGTTCCACCACCAGCCAAGGGAACAGTGTTCAATTTGGCAAAAACATGTGGTGATGGCCCACACATAGGCGCCATAAAATTACTGAGAAATACTTAAAGCACCCCGGGACCGAGGCCAGCTAACATGCCAAACATGCATATTGTACACCAAGCACTCAAGGACAAACTCGTGAAATGGGTCTGTGCATGTGTGGTCCATCACTACATTTTCGGGCTTCATACAGCCATGAAAAAGTACAGTGATGGACGACACAAACACTGTGTGTATTAACATGCAGACCCAGATGCGCCAACACAACCCACTCAAATGTCAATTTCCTGTTTCAGTATCAACAAAATACATTACATTTCCATACCAGTCTGCAGCCATAAGTAGTGATGGCCCACACACCTACACTGGTATGCAGGGGCGGTCCAAGGGGTGGCCCGACCGCGTAATTGTCTGGGGCGGCACCCGAGATGGGGAGGCACCATCGCGAAAACCCACCCCTATCGTGAAACCCCACCCCCAAAACAATAATCGAAAAATAGCTAGAAACATAGGTTATTAGACAGTTATAAACATATTAAAATCGTTTTGAAACTTTTATACACTACTTCTGCTTTGTTTGCCAGGGGCAGGGCCACCACAAAAGGGGCGGGGTGTCAGAGGGTGCGTCACCTGGGGCACAAATCATTGTAGGACCGTCACTGACTGTATGTAATGTGCAATAGCCAGATGTAGAGTACAGTAGCGTGACTGAGGATGGGTGGTAATTGGCCTGATTTTGCCTGCTGTGGGCATCTGTGGCCGAGAGAAGGTAGGGCACCTCCGCAGCAGCAGCAGCAGCAGCAGCAGCAGCAGCAGCAACGATGATATAAATAAGAGGCAGAGACCAGGAAGCAGCTGGAGGAGGCACTGAAGAGGACAGGACAGGGGCGATGGTAGAGAGAGAGAGGGAGCGAGAGAGAGAGAGAAAGAAAGAAAAGGAAAATGTGTATGTGGATGAGACAGAGGGAGAGAGAAAGAGACAGTGTGGGAGAGAGATGGAGAGGGAGACAGAAAGGCAGAGTGTGTGTGTGTGTGAGAGAGGGAAAGAAAATGTTTGCGAGGGAATGTGTGTGCGAGAGAGACAGAGAGAGGAGAGAGAGAGAGAGAGAGAGAGAGAGAGAGAGAGAGAGAGAGAGAGAGAGAGAGAGAGAGAGAGAGAGAGAGAGAGAGAGAGAGAGAGAGAGAGAGAGAGAGAGAGAGAGAGAGAGAGAGAAACGAAGTGAGGGAGCGTGTGTGAGTGCATGCGTGCATGCTTTGAGAGGCGGGGAGAGTGTGATGAAGCGGCTCATTGTTGGCAGATGACAGAGCTGTTTTCTTGGAGCCACCGTGTGTGTGTGTCTCTCTCTCCTTGCAGGCAGGGTTCTCTCGTCCCCACTCCCTCTCCCACTCCCTCTCCCGCCCCCTCTCCTGTCTGCAACAGCTCCGAGCTATTAGCCTTACAAACCACCCCGTTCTCAACAGCCACACACCTCCTCAATCCTCTCCTCCAAAACTAAAGCCACACCTCAAACCCCTTCCACACACACACGTGCACACGCACTCACTCCTATCCAGCTCTTTCATGCCGTGCTCCCCCCCACCACCACCACCACTGCAGATAAGAACTAGGCCAAACTCCTTCAGCTGAACAAACTGCTGCTTCATTCCTTCTCTCGCGCAGACTGAAGACGCAGCGCCTGACATCTCCGTCACCATGGTAACGGATCCAATTTAGATTGACTGCGGAGTTCCTTTTTGGAAAGAGAGAGAGGGCAAGAGCGAGAAAGGTGGTGCGGAGGTTGATGTGTAGGTGGTGTTAAAAAAAGGTCTCACATTTGACACACTTCTTCTCATGGTGAGAAATAACATGACAATGCCAATGCTGGCAATCTTATCTGAGGCTAAGTGGAACGGTTTGACTGTCTGGCAGGGGTGCATTTCTCAAAACCATAGTTGCTAACTACGTTAGCTACTTTGTTGTTTCCCATTGACTACTACCCAATTTGCTAACTGGCTAGCAACTACACTTTTGAGAAATGCAGCCCTGGTTTGTGGAAGGGGCTGGCCTTTGGAGCTTTTGAGAGTGCAGCATTTAGAGAAGAAAGGTTTGTGGAGTAAAAAATAAAATAAATTATTCAGATTCATCCATGGAAATCAGCAGTTCGGTATTTTTCTTCAGCCCTTTCCACATCCAAGGACACCCACAGAGTAAAAACAAGGAGGGATTGCATGAAAGTAAGGAGGGAAACGAGTAAAAAAAAAAAAAGAGAGAGAAGAGAAGCACGCCTTTCACTTTGCCTCTAGGCCAAACGTCGTACGACCACTAAAAACAGCAAAAGCAGTTAATATGTAGCATTGAACGAGACAACCTGGCAGGCGGGAAGTGTTTTCGAGAACAGGGCAGCCTTGTGGGAGCGCGAGGCGGTAATCTTTATAAATGCTGTGAGAACACAGGCGTCCCTTAGACCAAGGTTACATCAAGCTGCGTACAATACATCAAACCACTACTTGGTGGGCTCTCACTGACTCTTTTAATCACACACACACGTACACACGTACACACGCACACACACAAGCGCACACACACACGCGCACACATACACACACGCGCACACACACGCGTACACACACGCACACACACACGCACATACACACACGCACATACACACACGCACATACACACACGCGCACGCACACACGCGCACGCACACACATGCACGCACACACATGCCCGCACGCATGCTTGAAAAAGGATATACCACCAAACAGCAGAGCATAATAACAGACAGCTTAGACTATATGATGACAGCTTTCACCTCACCAATGTGGTTTCAAATCTCTGGGGTGCATTTCTGGAAACCATAGTTGCTAACTTCATTCACTACTTTATTGTTTTCAATGCAATTTCCCATTGGCAACTACCCAAGTTACTAACTGGCTAATAACTACGCTTTCTAGAAAAGCACCCCTGCTTTGGCAGAGAAAAAAAACTCTTATTTACTCTTCTGTTCCATGCGGTAGTGTAGTGCATCGACCTTTCATACATTCAGCCAAGCAACACAAGGACATTTCCTGCAACAGAGTTTGACCTTGAAAGACCTGCTTCATTCATTGCGGTCCATTGACTGCAGGCTGTACAAAGCCTGCCGCTATAGATAGATCTGTGTGGGGAGGGAGGATATTTTTTCTTCACTTCACACACACTTATTCGTGCCAAGATTGTTGAACAAAAAAAAGGTCAAACTGATGCATCAGAATGGCAGAATGGCTCAACTTTCGTCCAAAAAAAGCACTTTGTGGATACACAAAGCCATCTCTTCATTGACTCTTCCGGTATTCTATGTTAGTCAACGTCCATTCAAGGTTGTTCGGTTTAATGTTTTTTCCTCTGCGGATCAGTTTTCCACGAGTAATCCAGTGACACAAACCGACCAGTGCAGTGGCCTTGAGACGCGAGAGGCCAACCACATCCTACTACAGCGTATACAGGGGGTGGACAAAATAACTGAGACACCTGTCATTTTAGTGTCATTTAGTTCCTCTTGCATTCACAGTTAATCCTGTCAGGATGTGGTTCATCTTTCTTGGTGGTATGCAGACATTACCTTGGATACTGTGGCTCTTGATACATCACAACGACTTGCTGTCTCGGTCAAAGATGCAACAGTTACACACGTACTAAGAATTTCTCCTTTTTGAACTCTGACATGTCACCCATAATGTTGTGTGCATTGCAAAATTTTGAGCAAAACTGTGCTCTTACCCTGCTCATTGAACCTTCACACTTCACTTTACTAGTGCAATGTGCCATTAATGAAGATTGGCCAACAGGCTGGTCCACTTGAGCCATTAAACTTCCAACACTAAAATGACAGGTGTCTCAGTTATTTTGTCTACCCCCTGTACTAGGCTCACAGCTCGATCAGAGACTGGTAGAGGCAGCCCAGAACATTACACACACACGCACACACACAGAGAGGCACACACACACACACACACACACAGACACACACACATACAGACACACAGGGGAGCTGCAATGAAACTCGAGTTGAGTTTTAACAAGATGGATTTTAAGTCTACCTTCCTGAAAATGTCACGCTTCAACAGATGTACGCCTACATCAGTTCAGGTGAAAAAAAGAGAAAAAAAAAGAGCATGACTTTTCAGAATGTAATAGAAGAAAATGCAGTCGGTGGAACTTTGAAAAAAAGTGGCAGACCAAAAAGCACCAATGTCATACTCGTGTGAAAGCAAGGCATCAAGTCCTTTTTGATTGCATGTGATGATAGCTGTCTGACAACTGACAACTGTCTGCCAAAGAGCTCTAGGTTTGAAGCATCACTTGTGTAAGGAATGTGAATAACAGCAAAACTATCACAGAGCTGAAGTGTGTGAACCTGCGCACTTTTGTCCCCCAGCTGTTTATGGGCCAATGTCTATTCAGATTAAGGGAATGGCACGCTCCACTGCCTTTAAGAGACGTCACTGACCGACCCCGTTGTGTGTGCGTGTGTTTTTTTTTTTAGGAGGACACGGTCTTGCTGACCGGCAGTTTAATTTATCATCCAACCTTCATGCATTATCCTCCTCTCCTGCCCCTGCTACTCCCAGTGGCAGGTTATGGCAAAGCCCTACAGGGCCCATGCCAACAGGCCCCAAGAGTCAAGGGGGCCCTGAAGCCCAAACCGCTATGCTTCCATGTCTCATACTGCATTAAAATTCCAATTTAAACAACTTGAATGTTCACGTATTAATCGGGGGACCTCACCTCCAAAACCCTGACCACATAGTATAGCCCCCAGTTGTGAGAGTCTAAGGGCTTCAGCACACCGGCTCCGACAAAGTGCTGAGCACTGCTCAGCTAAAATTCGATTCCATTGTTTTCAAAAGAACCACGCACAGTGGTGCTGATGTCTGCGGACATTCGCAGATGTCGGATAGCAATTAGAGACAAGTTCTATTTTGTCGGCGCCGCCCATTGACTATCAATGCAATGTTCGTGTGAAATTGGGTTTGGGGGTCCGAATTCTGTCGGAAGCAAAAGTGCGCCGCAGTGCTGTCGGAGCCAGTGTGCGGCCGGCCTAAGAAGATGGTTCAATGGCAAACCAGGTTATGTTAACCTTGTGGTAGAGGTAAATCATCTAATTAGAAAAACCTGGAGTCCTAATTTACTTATCTAAATGATGGCCGCAGGTCCATCTCTTAGCAGGTTTACCATTTCCTGTAGGTTAACTAGGATTGTTTTATCGCACAACCACATTCACATACCGTATACCCCTCCCCCCACCCCCCACCCCTTTCTTGAAAATGTAAATCGTTTTGCACACTAGTAACACCCATTAGGGGGGTTGTTGGGGGGCTTTCTTCTTGTCTGGTCCAGGGGCCCATGGAATCATAAACAGTCCCTGTCTATTCCTGCCCCACCCCCTCAGGAACTCCATCTGCTGATGAGCCAGGGTGGGGTGGGGGGTTAAGGGGGTTGGGTGGTGAAGGTGAAGTCTTTTTCACTATGGGTGCATTCCAATATCCAGACTCGCGTCCTCCACTTGAGCTTGTGGCCTCGCGTTTTGCTGACTACCCGCCTCTGTATAGAAAACAATATAGTTTCCCTGGTGTCAGCCTAGCCACAACAACTTTTGGGGGACTGTTCTTCTTTCACCATTTGTGCTTTTGCAAGATATTGAATTAATTCTCTGTAGTCAGTGATATCATGAGGTCAAAAGCAAGCAAGTGAGCAAGGGAGGACAGGAGTCTGCATATTGGAATCCACCTTATGCTTATGGAAGGAGGACACTTGTCTACGTTTCAGGGAGAGTGAATGGGGGGTGTAGTATACATGCGAACAATGGAGGAGTGACCTGTCCCACACATACTCAATGCAGAAGGCTGCCATTAATTTAGGCTTTTGGGTAACATTTGGGGGTTAGGCAATTTGCTGAAAGGCACTTCATATTAGGAGAATGGATGGGAGTAGAGTCGAACCAGGGGTGGAGCCAGCAGGCGGTGTCAGCAGGGCATTTGCCCCGGGGCCACGGGCCCTCCTGTATTGGTGGTGGGGGCTCTATCATGCATTCGTAGGCCCTTTGGGGGGGGCGTATCAGTATGTTGCCCTTGGGCCCTTTGTGCAATTGTTCCACCACTGAGTAAAGCACTGCACAAACACCCACCCCATTCACTGGTTCCGCATCCACCTGCATGTGTGTGTGTGTGTGTGTGTGTGTGTGTGTGTGTGTGTGTGTGTGTGTGTGTGTGTGTGTGTGTGTGTGTGTGTGTGTGTGTGTGTGTGTGTGTGTGTGTGTGTGTGTGTGGTCTTCCTTTCATTAAGGCATCACTGCCTTGCCCCATTTTCTAAAGGACACAATCCTGCAGCCTGTATTTCCATCACCCTCTATACATCATCCTACTTTTCTCTTCAAGTACACTTCTCTCCTACGGGAATATATATCCTGTGATGGGAACGTGGAGATATGAGGATGTGTGCATGTGAGTTTGTGAGTGAGTGAGTAATATGTGTGTATGAATGCAAGTACACGTGTGCATGCATGCAAGTATTGAGTGATGTGTGTAATGTGTGTGCATACATGCAAGTGTATACAGTGTATCTAATTGTACTGTATGTGTGTATGTACAGTAATATGCATGCGTGTGAATGTGATGCACCACACGACGGGGTGGCATCGTTCTCCCTTGACCTTGACCCACCTGCATGACCTTTGTCTGGATCTCGTCAAATGTAGAGAGTGATGTGTGTAATGTGTGCTGTGCATACATGCAAGTGTACATATCCAATTGTACTGTATGTGTGTATGCACAGTATGCAGGTGTATGAATGTGATGCACCACACCTTGATGACCCAGAGAGATGACCCACCTGACCCTTGATGACCCACCTGCATGTGTGTGTATGTACCGTATGCATGTGTGTGTGTGAGTGTGTGTGTGTGTGATGCATCGTCCCCCTTGACCCACCTGCATGTGTGTGCGTGCGTGCGTGCGTGCGTGCGTGCGTGCGTGCGTGCATGCGTGCATGCGTGCATGCGTGCGTGCGTGCGTGCGTGCGTGCGTGCGTGCGCGTGAGTGTGATGCATCGTCCCCCTTGACCCACCTGCATGACCTTGGTCTGGATCTCGTCCAGCTGCGAGCGCTTGCTGCGCTGGCGACACACCTCCTGGTACTTGGTGTACTCCTCCCTCAGGGAGTCCAGCAGCTTCATCACCTGCGGCTGGGCCAGCAGCTCGTCGTCCATGGGGGACCAGGCCGTGCTGCCTCCTCTACCCCCCATGCCACCACCTCCTCCTCCTCCATCGCCACCTCCTCCGCCGACGCCACCGCCAACACCCTCGGAGCCGTTGAAGCGACGCTGCTGCAGCTCAGAAAGCAGCTCGTGGCCTGTGGAGAGGAGAGAGAGAGGGAGGGAGAGAGGGAAGGAGGAGGAGGAGAGAGAGAGATACTTTTAATTTCTAGCATCATTCAGAATTTAATCTGTCCCTGTAATGCTTGGCGCCACTACTATAAATGGCCATGCCAATAAAGCTAATTTTGAATTTGGGGAGGGAGAGAGAGAGAGAGAGAGAGAGAGAGAGAGAGAGAGAGAGAGAGAGAGAGAGAGAGAGAGAGAGAGAGAGAGAGAGAGAGAGAGAGAGAGAGAGAGAGAGAGAGAGAGAGAGAGAGAAAGACAGACAGAAAGAGAGACAGAGTGAAAGGACGAGAGAAAAAAAGACAGAGAGAGAGAGAGAGAAAATATGGAAAGATAAGAGAGAAGTAAAGTGAAGAGAGAGGGAAAGAGAGAAGTAAAGTGAAGAGAGAGGGAAAGAGAAAGCCGCAAGAAAGAGAAGGTAGAGGAAAAAGGGATGAGAGAGGAGAGATAGAAGAGCAGGGGAGTGAAACAGAAGAGAGAGAGATGAAAAGAGAGAATGGGGGGCAGCAGTTCGTTGAGAGGTGGAAAAACGAGGGCAGAAAACAAGGCCAGAACTGGGATGATAAATCAGAGTGGAAAGTCACAGAGAACGCTCAGTGGGTCACCTGAGACAACTCCGGGCCAAAAACCACAACAACAACAACAACACAAACAAACAAAAAAACAATATGACCGAGTCTGCGGACGTGTGAAGTGAGCAGTAGCTTGCTTTGATGTACAGTCTGCGGGCCCTCACAGTACAGTACAATGGAGGCAACTGGGGAAAGGGGAAAACAAGACGGTGTGGAGACGTGATGTGCAGAAGAATAGGCTACATGTGACTTACAGCATCCGAGTGAGCTGACGGAAGTATTGCGTGTGCATAGTGCACAGAGCTGTCGTTACTGTGGGTGCTTGAGTAGTTTTTGTGAGCAAGGTCCCTTCCTGATATGCAGTCCATGTGCACTGTTACAGGGTGTGCAAAAATGTATACACATGGTTTGTATACACACATACATGGTTTTAAAGTTACAGTGAGTCCAATATGTATTTGATCCCTTCCTGATTTTGCCGGTTTGCCCACTAATAAAGACATGATCAGTCTATAAATTTATGATAATATGTATTCAAACATGGAGAGACAGAATATCAAAAAGAAATTCCGGAAAATAACTTAAAATAATATATTTTAATTTATTTGTATTTAATTTAGGCAAATAAGTATTTGACCCCTCTAGCTAAAGAAGATAAACTGCTTTGTGGCAAAGCCCTAGTTGTCTAGCACTGAGGTCAGATGCTTCTTTTAGTTGATGACAATGTTTGTGCATAAAGTAGAAAATATTTTTGCCCATTTTTCTTTGCATATTATCTCTAAAACATTAACAGTTTGTGCTCTGTAGCTTGGCAAATGGGAGGTTCAGTTCTTTCCATAGGATTACTATAGGGTTAATATTTGGAGACTGTAGGCCACTCCACGACTTTAATATGCTTCTTATTGAGCCACTCCTTCGTTGCTTTGACTGTATGTTGTGTATTATTGCCATGTTGGGAGATCCAAAAATGGCCCACCCTTCAGTGTAGTGGTGGAGGGAAGGACGTTTGCACTCAGGATTGCACATTACATCTCTCCCTCCATCCATTCATTGACGATGTAAAGTTGTCCTGTGCCTTGGCCAGACAAACACCCTCAAACCATAATGATACCACTTTCATGCATGATGGTGAGGAGGGTGTTCTTGGGATCATAGACAGCAGTACTCTTTCTCAAAACACATTGAATTGTGTTAATGCCAAACAGCTTGATTTTGGTTTCATCTGACTACAGCACCTCCTTATCATATCCTAAACCAGTCTGATGTCCATTGGCGAACCTCAGGTGGGACTGCACAGGTTCCTTCTGAAGTAGAGGTACCGTGTGTGCACTACAGGATTTTAAACCTCTGTGGCATTAAGTGCTACCAGTAGTTTTCTCAGTGATTTTGGTCCCAGTAGCTTTCATATCATTGCCTAGTTCATCCCGTGCAGGTCTAGGGTGCTTTCTTTCTGTTCTCATGATTATCAAATCCCTACAAAAGGTCAAATCTTGTATAGAGCCCCAGACAGGCTGATGGATAGTCATTTTGTATTCCTCACATTTTGGAGGAAATGCATCAACAACTGGGTCATTAATACCCAGTCTCTTTCTTGTGGCTTTGCAGCCCATTTAATCTTTGTTCAGGTCTAAAATCTTGTCCCTGATATCATTTGACCGCTCTTTGGTCTTTCCCATGCTGGTGAGGTTGGAGTGTGACTGATTCACTCATACTATGGCCTGATTCTGCTGATTCAATGTGTCTTTTATGCATGTTAGTATGTACAGGTGTCTTTGATTCAGATGACAAGTTGATCGGAAGTGCCCATCTGGTCTGTGGGCCCGGAACTGTAATCAGTTGGCAGGGGATCAAATACTTATTTTGCTCGATGAAATGGAAATAAATTCATATATATTCTCTTAAGTTAATTTCTGGATTTTCTTTTTGATATTCTGTCTCTCCATATTAGAATACATATTATCATAACATTTATTGACTGATCATGTCTTTGTTAGTAGGCAAACCAACAAAATCAGCAAGGGATCAAATACATATTGGACTCACTGTAAGTAGAATTTACAGATGTCACTTCACATTTTTATTAATACAGCACATCCAAAATGTGAATCCAACGCCAATTTTCTTGGAATCTTTGTGCATTCACGTTCAATAGCTGTATGCACTTTCAGTGACAGATTCAGGTCTCATTGCAAAGACTTCAGTCATCAATTTCAAAACAAGTGGAGATGAAACATTAAAATGTTATATGTAAATTCTTTAATTTTGCATAGATTTGGTGTGTATACATTTTTTGGGACACCCTGTAGTTGTGGACGTGTGAATGTGAATAATGGCTGGCTTTGGTGTACAATCTGTGGGCCCTCACAATGCAACACAATACAATACAATAGTGGCACATGGAGAAGAGGGGAGTGTGTGTGTGTGTGTGTGTGTGTGTGTGTGTGTGTGTGTGTGTGTGTGTGTGTGTGTGTGTGTGTGTGTGTGTGTGTGTGTGTGTGTGTGTGCGTGTGCGTGTGCGTGTGCGTGTGCGTGTGCGTGTGCGTGCGCCATGTCCATAACATGTGTGCGTGGCTTTACAGCTTTGTGGACTCTCTTAAAAAATGGGCTTAACGGCTGACCAAATTCTGCTCAGTATCCAGCATAATTGGGAGCCTCTTCATTTGGAGATGCAGGTGCCACGTGTATCCTTAGGAAATTCAGAGCAGATCCTTTTAGTTTTGTTGTTGCCCTATAACATTTGGCTTGTGCTACGATAAACAACTGTTTGTCAATAAAATAAAACAAAACGTAAAATGTGTGTGTGTGTGTGTGTGTGTGTGTGTGTGTGTGTGTGTGTGTGTTTTTGTGTGTGTGTGTGTGTGTGTGTGTGTGTGTGTGTGTGTGTGTGTACACGCATCTGTGTGTGTGTTCCGGAAACTGTGTGAGACACACACACTGAAGAAGCAGTGTGAGAGAGATTTAACAACATTAGCAGTGACATGAAGTGTTGAATAACACATGGCAGGATTTACGTACACAGATAAAAACAGGTGAGCACCGTATCTAGCAACAGGAGGAGCGGGAATGACAGCCAAAACAAATAAAGAAACAAAACAAAACAAAAAATGTGTTGGAACACAAAATAAGAAAGCAAAAAAAAGATGTGGGGTTGTCCTGTGGTGGTGAGGTAGTAGAGAGTGAGCGAGCGTCAGACAAATAGGCGTTAGCGTGACAGATGCATACGGGGAAAGGATGGCGAAGAGCGGGAATGCTCGAGTCGACAGCGATGAGGATGAGAAGAGATTGCTTTCCGCTACGAAGCTGTTACAGGGGCTGCCGCCACCGCAACGGAGGATGAGGGAACGGAGACGCACGCTCATTCACTCTCTCTTCATTTGTTCACATTTGCCACAGAATATCTGGGTCGCTACTGTCAGTGCCGCATGTCTCACACACACACACGCACACACGCACACACGCACACACGCACACACTCACACACTCACACACTCACACACTCACACACTCACACACTCTCACACCGTCACCCACACTCCTCAGTTTAAAAAACAAAAGAGAAAAAGCAATCTCTTTGGATAAACATGCAATAGCAAACAGCAGCTGATGTGTCTCGCTGCTTGTCATAATGCTCCTACTGTATTTGATTTCACATTTGTCTCGTTAGTCTCATCTGCTCTGACAAAACAGCTGAGAAACAGAACTGGGGGAAAGAGAGGGAGAGGGGTGGGGGTGGAGGAGGGGAGAGAGAGAAAAAGAGAGATAGAGATAGAGAGCGAGTGCAAGTGAGCGAGTGATAAACAGATAGATAGAGAGTGATAAACAGATAGAGAGAGAGAGAGAGAGAGAGAGAGAGAGAGAGAGAGAGAGAGAGAGAGAGAGAGAGAGATAGAGATAGAGATAGAGATAGAGATAGAGACAGAGATAGAGATAGAGATAGAGATAGAGATAGAGATAGAGAGAGAGAGAGAGAGAGAGTGAGTGAGAGAGAGAGTGAGAGAGAGTGTGTGTGTGTGAGAGAGTGAGTGAGTGAGTGAGTGAGAGTGGGAGAGATAGAGAGACAGAGAGATAGAGAGATAGAGAGAGAGAGAGATAGAGAGATAGAGAGAGAGAGAGAAAAGGAAAGACGGAGACGGCAAGAGTAAAAACGGTGGAGAGTGCAAAGAGAAGATGGGATTCTCACTGAAAAAAAACCCCCATTATCATACAAGTCATCAGCCCAGAGAGAGAGAGAGAGAGAGGAGAGTGAAGTCACCTCTGGCCCACAAAGCCATTTCTTTAGTGGGCAGCAGCCAGCAGCTAGCGAGCAAGCAAGCGCTGCACAGATAGAGCCAGTGACCGCAGCCTGGGGAACAATAGGTCTGTTGACTATGGCCAGCCCCTGGCTCCCCTACCCCTTACCCCTGGCACTGGCACTGGGCTGCTGACAGCGTTGGCCGAGCCCAGGACAAAATCGTCTGAAAGGGCCCCCCAATCCAATACATGCAAGGAGGACCCAATTCTGGGCCCCCTCTCTCCCCGGGCCCAGGACAACTGTCCCCTTTGCTGCCCCCCCCCATCGGCACCCCTTACCCCTGGCCATGGGCCCTGGGCACTGGGCCTGGGCCTGCTGGCCCTACTGGGTGGGTGCATACTTTCCCTGCAGTGAGAAATGGGCTTGAGTAAACGCACTGAAGATATTGCAGCACCAAAACGAGAAACAAAAAAGAAACAAACCCAAAGAAATAATACAAAAGAATGAAAAAGAAAATAGAAGAAATGGCCTGCTGTGAAGAGGCTGGAGTAATGCATTGAAGACATTGCAACACCGAAACAAAGAGAAGAGGGAAAAAACAGAAGAGCTATGGAGAAAAAGCATCTACTACAGTATATAAAAAGGCTAAGGCGAAAAAAAACGCTGTCCTTCTGCCCAGGGAGCTGTGTGTGGGACGTTTCATTGGCACATGGAGGTGCAAATGATCAGTTCCACCACAGACAATCTTACGCACACACACACACACACCCTTAGGAGTGGCAGATTGCCCACGGCTGTGGGTCATGGAAGGGCTGGCACAGGCTGGCTTACCTGTCTGTAACACAGTCTCTGGGTCGAAGGATGGCAAGGCATTGCAATCTGGCGGCCTGTTGGGAGACAGAGGAAAAAGAAAGAAGCGAGAGTTAAAACGCTGTGGACTAATATGGCAAATGAGGGATGCAACGCGCTCCGTGTGAACAGCACAGCTTTGCTTTGTCTGGGGCCTATACTATAAAGCTGGTTCAGGATCATTTAAGGTTAAGTTAAGAGGTAAATTATCTAATAGAAGAGGTTGGAGTCCCCATTGTCTTACACTGTGTGCAGAATTATTAGGCAAACATGTTTTTTGACCATATTGTCCATTTTATGCGTTTTTTTCTGCCACCAACCTTTATGAACATGAAAACCTATTGGATTTAAGCATTCCAGATCATGCATATGTGTATAATAAGATGGGGGTGTGATCAAAGGAGCCCAACACCCAATATCCGGTGTGCATAATTATTAGGCAACTTTGCTTTCTCCTGGGAAAATGGGCCACAAAATAGATCTAACAAACTCTGAAAAGTCTATAAACAATTTTGAAGTCTTCCAGAGGGATGTGGCTCTCTTGAAATTGGCAAGACGTTGGTAACGTTAGCACAGAAGTATCAAATGCACCGTTGCAAAGTCATCAGTCTCACATGAAATGTCACTGCCAAAAATTTGAAGAATTTAAGGTGAAACTACTAAGAAAATTATTACCCTGCAGTGCTATCTTATTCCAGAATGCAAACTTATATCAGGTGTCCAGAAGAACAGGTTGTTGAGCACTCAGAGACATAGCAAAGGTAAGAAGGGGTGACACCAGACAACCATTTAATAAGTTAATTAAGTCAAGACTGGGTCAAGAAATACCCTAGGACAGAGTTTTTAAAGGTATTATGGACTGGTGAAAGTGTCTATTGACAGACAGGGTGGATGAGCCCATAGCTGGATCTGTGAGGGAAAAGTTTGCAACTTTCAAGAAGACAATGGTATTTATGCAGTATTCTGCTGGCATTTGAGTAGAACTCAGGAACTCATCTGAGTGAGCACATTACCGATCTAGCCATGGGCTCATCGATCTGGTCCATTAACAGTCACTTTCACAAGTTCATAAAACCATTGACAAAATTGTCTAAAGACCTTTCTTGACCCAGTCTTGACTGCATTTCTTGTTGAGTGGTCTTCAGGTTTCAACCTGTTTTACCTTGGTCATGTCTCTGAGTGCTGAATACAATGTTCTTGTGGACACACAATGTAGGTTTCAGTTCTGGGATATAACAGCACTGCAGGGTAATCATTTTGTGATAGTTTGACCTTCATTTCTTCTCAATCCGGCAGTTACATTGTGAGCACAATGCATGTGACACTGATGACTTCGTAACGGTGCATTAGACGGATATGACCAATATCTGGGCAATTTCAAGACAGCCACATCCCTCTGGAAGACTTCAAAATTGTTTATAGACTTTTCAGAGTTTGTTAGATCTCCTTTGTGGCCTATTTTCCCAGAGGAAAACAAAGTTGCCTAATAATTATGCACACTAATTTTGCCCTGATATAGGGTATTGGGCCCCTCGGATCACACTGTCTCTTATTATACCAATATGCATGACCTGGAATGCTTAAATCCAATAGGTGTTCATGCCCATAGAGGTTGGTGGCGGAAAATATGCATATAATGGACAATATGGTCAAAAAACATGTTTGCCTAATAATTCTGCACACAGTGTAAGAAAAGCTTTTGTATTAGCTGATTTACCTCTTAACTTAACCTTAACTTATCATGAACCAGCTTTGTAGTATAGGCCCCTGCTCCGCAGTGGAGAAAGAATGCAAGGGTCTGAAATCTAAAGTCGACTCGCTTCTCCAACGCGTACTCCATGAAAAAAAGATAAAAACAGTCCATGCAACACCAAGCCATGCCAATAAAACAATAAAAAGGGGACCAAACAACATGAGAGAATGAATTTGAATTAATTACACCCGATTAAACCACAGCAGTTTGCATAATTCAATACACAGTGAAACCATATGTTCTTTAAATAATGCATATTCTAAAAATATAGATTAGTCATGTAAAATGAGGCAGACAAACACATAGCAGTTCAGCTATGCCAGGCATTCAAGCTAACTGATAACCAGAGAGGCTTAGAGGGGAGAGGCGAGAAAAATCCCACCTGTCTTTGTCTGGCTGGTTGGACTTCTCGTTCTCGTTAATGACCGACAGCTCATCCAGAAGGGACGTGGACTCCTTGGTGAACTTCTCAAAGACCTGATAAGGACCATAAAAAATAAATAAATAAATAAATAAATAAAAAATCATCACAAAATCATTGCAAAGCTGACACAGATGGCATTCATCCGCACAGGTGCACATGACTCAAGCTGAAACCTTTGTGGTTACCTTGCTGTAGAATAAAACCCCAAAGTAAAACAAAACAGAAAAATATACTTATAATAATTATACATACACTTATATTTCTCCATCAACAAATTTAGAATAATAGAGAATAATGACTGTATACTGTAATGACTGTATATAATGAATCATCTGCTAAATTCGGAAATGAGAGTGATTTGCAAAGCACTGATGAACACTGATGTCGCTCCCGTGGCATGGCATGAGCCGTTCCCTTCCCTTCATTCTGTGACAACTGTTTGCAAGATTTTTTTGATTATGTCATCGTCACCTCGACGGATGAAAAGCTGTCAGATGGCACGAAGCGAACAGATGGCATGGGCACATGAGGAAGATGGGTGCGGTAAACAGGGAGATTATACACAGGGCAGGCATTACACAGCTGATCATTAATGGAGTGGGGCCAGGGCAGGGCAGGGTAGGACAGCTCTCCCTGCCTGGGGAAAAAACAGTGCTTTGGCTTATTTTTAACTGGAAAATGGAAAAAAAGAAGAGTGCTATATGACTATTACGGGCAGCAGAGCAGACTGAACTGAGTCACTAAACCGAAGCGAGAGATTGATCCTGGGAACAGACAGTGTGGCACTGGCAACAGTGGAGTGGGGGAGGAAAGCTGACGGAAAACGTGGCGGCTGTGTGTTGGAATGTTCACAGAAACCGAGGCCACACAAGTGAGTGACAGCTTCAAAATAGAACTGGAGTTATCTGATGGGCATACATTAAACACGTCTGATTTTGAAAGCACTAGCACCTGACTCGACATGTGAAACGGAATACATTTAGTACAACCACATCCATTTCTGTCTCTTTCCACATTTGGAAGGTGTAAAAGTTGTCCTGAAAGGAATAGAACTACTGCCTGAATTTCTGGGACTGCACACTGCATTCTTTAAATGGACCATTTAATTTTAGAAGGCAACAGGCTGATAATTTGCAAAATTGGGTTTCCACCAGTTGTTACAAGCCGCTAATAACGGATTAGTCTGTACTTGATGGGCGTATTTCCTGACCACAGCCTCTTAATGGTGCCTTATTAATGTTTTGCGGATAATTAATTACAGTGCTAAACTGGGAGTTACTAGGCTGCTAATTTATTTATGGAAATCATACCAAATTGCTTCTTTTTTCGGTCTTTAATGTTTTTTTTGTTCCTTATTGTTCTTTCACCAAATGTTTCTTTTTAGCTCCTTCATCCAGCTTGAGTCTTTCATCTTTTAATGTGCTACTGGTTCATTATTTATTTTGAAAGGCTGCGCCAATTGTTTTGTCATGCAGTACATTAGATTTCAACACTGTCTGCGTTCTCCAGCTGCGCCCTACTGGTGCTAATTATTTTCGTGTTGTATGTTCGTCACGCTTAAATGAATGTTTTTCTTTTTTGGCTTGTTGTTTTTCTTTTTAAATGTTCTGTATTGCACTGCTGTTCAAGCGTTGTGCATCGCTACCTTACATTTCTCCCTCGATTATTTGTTTCCCATCAGGAGAAAGGCGTCTTTGCTCCACTCTAAATATACTCTACCTTGCAGAAAGAAAACACTCTGCAAACACAGAGGCTAATGGTATCAAACATGCAATAAAAATAAAGCTAGATTCCCTTCGACAAAACAAAGGATGGGCCATACATTTTTGGCCTCGACTAAAATGTGCACACTATGGGCCTCATTTATTCGTCAAGCTATCGCAGACACCATCGTAGATATGAGCGGAGAACTCGTCGTACAAAGAGGCCCACGTGACATTGGACAACTGGGAAGAAAATAAATGAAGCGCATAACCTGTGGACATACATGAATCCCAGACGTTTTTCCGAATGAACCAACATATTCCCCCTCACCTCTCCCTATATTATGCTGCATTGTTTCTCACTTACGGTGCGCCGAAGAGTGTGGCAGCAAGTCTGTACAGCTCCATTTATGCAAGAAGACAGACAACTTCATCTCCTTCGAGATTAATAGAAGTTACTCTCTACTCTACTGTATCCAGGGCCAGATTAATGCAAAGGCTAGATATGGCAGCGGCCTAA
The DNA here is from genome assembly GCF_034702125.1 of Engraulis encrasicolus. Taxonomy (NCBI): domain Eukaryota; kingdom Metazoa; phylum Chordata; class Actinopteri; order Clupeiformes; family Engraulidae; genus Engraulis; species Engraulis encrasicolus. Next base: position 15,481,380 of record NC_085869.1, read on the forward strand.
GGGCCCCCACCTGTCAGGGGGCCCCTGATTGGCCTAGCTCCTCATTGTGAAACAACCATTCTGCCAGGAAGAATGTGCTGTTTTGTCATCTGAGAAAATTAAGAGCCTAAACCACAACTACCACAAACAATTTAGAGCGGGCCCTGATGTTGAACAGGGCCATATTCAGCATCAGAAACTAGAATATGTAAACTTTTGAACAGGGTCATTTGGGTAGTTTGGGATGTGATCATGATTTTGAAAGAGTAAACACAGAAGATTGCTAGTAAATGTATGAAGCCAGTCACTAGCAATGAGTGGAAAAAAAGGTTTTGCGTAATCCTTCATATTGGTAACACTTTATAATAATGTTCCTTAGTAAAGACTCAGTAAATAATGAACTAATGATGAATAAAACATTAACAAATGTTTTTATTATTAACTACGTTTTATTAATGCTTTATAAAATATCTACAAATGATATATTCAAGATTTTACACACCTTATAACAGAGTATTTTATTCATTTACAATCAACTTGTAAATGTTTGATAAATATAAAATATTAACATAGCATTTCCTAGTCATTTACAAGCATTTGTTTACATTTCCTACTCATTTACAAACGTTTGTTAATGTTTTGTTCATCAATAGTTAATTATTTATTAAGTCTTTATAATGCTTTTTTGCATCCATTATTCTAAAGTGTTACCTTCATATTTTGTGAGAAAGCCTCAAGAAAGCGTATATCATGCTGGGGTATGTAAACATATGAGCACCACTGTATGTAAATTTGTCGCGAAAATTTCCTTCCATGGGTCCCACAGCAACCTGTAGCCTAGGTGGGCCTAGCTCCTAATTATGACACTGTATATGTACATTTGTCGTGAATTTTGCCTTCCGAGGGGGGAGACCCACAGCAACCTGTAGCTTAGGGGCCCCAGGCCATCTTGATCCGGCCCTGACTGCATCTCACCAGTCTCTTGTTGACCCAGTCCACATGGTCGTAGTCCAGGCTCCCGCCAAACTCCTCCGTCAGCTGACACGGCTCGATGTAGCGCGTCAGTTTGTTGGCCGACACCAGGATGACCTACAAGAAGAGGAGAGAAGCGTTAGCGCGCGTTGAGTGCTATATACACACAAACAAGCTAAATCGCTAACGCTAATTACAAGCCCCAAACTAACCCACCGCCATCACCACGCACTCACCACGGTGCCTACGAAGAAGAAAGAACACAATCCACCCGCCACCCCCATGCCCTTAAGCAGGGCAGGGATACATCATTCAATAAGGAAAAGTGCACCCATGATTCACTGGTATAGACTAATGGGGTTAATCTGCTGGAAAGTAACCACCATTTTCTTCGAGACGCACATAATTTCTGAGTGTGTGGCCATGCAGTGCAGGCACAACAGTCTGCACCACCACCACCGGCCCCCATCCACAACGCTACTCCACTAGGGCTGTAACGATATTGTATCAAACCGAGAAATCGTGATACTCAAGAGACATGACACGGTATCGTGATGTAAGGAGGCAGTATCGTGATATGCCCTTTCAAAATTGTGTTATCCTTCAGTCCAGAAAACAGCCATATGATTCGATGTGGCAGTGCTTCCAAGCTTCAAATGAGATACATTTCAGAAATCGTGGGGTGTATCGAACCGTAGGTCAAAAAACATGATACGAACCGAATCGTGAGTTGAGTGTATCGTTACAGCCCGCTACTCCATCCCACCCCACCCTACTCCACCCCCACCTCAGCGACCTCATCCCGAGACAGAAATGTCACCCAAGGTTAATCAGCCATGAATAATGCATTTGATATTTCCATTTTCAGTCAAGCACTGACGGGGACAGGGACGGGGGGATAAACATAGCAGGTGAGCTGGCCTTCCCTTCCCGCCCAAGTCTAAATTACAGCCGAGGCACTAAATGTCACCAACACTGATCACCCGTGTACATCATCTACACAAGACGGATGGAGGGAGAGTAGAGGAGAGAGAGTAAGGGAGGGAGAGAGAGAGGGAGAGAGAGAGAGAGAGAGAGAGAGAGAGAGAGAGAGAGAGAGAGAGAGACAGACAGAGAGACAGAGAGAGAGAGAGAGAGAGAGAGAGAGAGGGAGAGAGGGAGAGAGGGAGAGAGAGACAGAGAGAGAGAGAGAGAGAGAGAGAGAGAGAGAGAGAGAGAAGGTGGGGAGGATAGAGAGAGGATAGAGGGCTTGATAGGGAGGAGTGAGAGGGAAAGAAAGAAAGAAAGAAAGAAAGAAAGAAAGAAAGAAAGAAAGAAAGAAAGAAAGAAAGAAAGAAGTATATAGAGGAGAGAGGTAGGTGAAAGCAGGAATAGGCAGACAGTGACACTGAGACAATGACAAAGCAGCAGCGGCATCTGACGGAAGTGATGAGACTTTAGGTGAAAAGGCTCTTGCTCTCTCTCCAAGCCCTCAGACGATGATGATGTAAAAAAATGGGGAATGCATGAGACATTGAGAATTGGGGAAGTTCGAGGGCGAGTGAGAGTGCCAAAATCAACTAGAGGAACGGCGCTGGAGCAGGGCAATATTCCAAAAACCTGGCTCAGTAGTACAACCAGGGGTGCATTTCTCAAAAGGGAAGTTATTAGCCTGTTAGCAACTTCGGTAGTTGCCAATGGGAAAATGCATTGAAAACAACAAAGTAGCGAATGAAGTAAGCAACTTTGGTTTTGAGAAATCCACCCCAGGTTTAGTTATCCTTGAGGCAATGGGAAATCATCAAATAGAAGAGGCTGGAGGCTGAGAGTCCTCAGTTTCTTGACTAAATTACACATGTGGGTTATCTATTAGTAAGTTTACCCCTTCCTGTAGGCACACAATACAGGTTCATCACTTACCACTCAGACAAGGCCTTCAGAGCCAAAAATGTGCGTTCCAAACCACTAGCCCACTCTAAACCACTACCTCCATCCTCCTTCTCCTCCTCCATGTCTCCTCTTCCCCTCCTACTCACACCTCCTACGCTTCCAATTTCTCAATCATCTCCCCCTCCCCCCCCCCCCCTCATTCTCCTCCTCCTCTCATCTCCTACCACAGATGTCTACAGCCTGTGCTCTCCTGTGAGTCACTTCCAGCATCCTCTCCTCACTCTGAGTCGACTGTGGATCAGGATCAAGTCCACCCAGACGAGACCAGCGGATGGGAGTACACAGCTACACCCACCTCCTACACACACACCCACCTCCTACACACACACCCACCTCCTACACACACACCCACCTCCTACACACACACACCCACACCCACACCCACACACACACACACACACACACACACACACCAACCTTCCTTCATACACACAAAATAGTGTCCAAAAAAGTGGCCAGCGGATGGGAGTAGACTGCTGCACCCACCAAACACCCCCACCCACACACACACACACACACACCATCCCAATCCTCCCACACACCCGGCAAGACGCGCACACACACACGCACGCACGCACGCACGCCTCCTGGAGCTCCTCACAGCTGAGTCAACAGACAGGCCAGGGGACACCACCACCACCACCACCACCACCACAGCCACCACACCCGCTGGCTCCCCATTCCAGCATGCCCATTCCAAAACACACACAAACACAGACGCTTAACACACACACACACACACACACACACCGAAAATAAGGCCCAGCATACAGTCAGGGGCACAGTGAAGTCATGTTGGACAATCAGCAAACATGACCTGGGTCTCTCTTGATCGCTCACATAAACACAACAAATGTTGTGTGCTGAACACACACACACACACACACACACACGTAATCTCACTCACTCACTCACTCTACTTCTCTCTCTACTTCTCTGTCCCACTCTCCATTTCTTTACCATCTCACCATCTTGTTCTCTGTTTTGACTTTTCCTTTTGTATCTCCTCTCCTCTGCAGCCCGACTTGACACTACAGATGCTGCTCAAATAAATAATTCAAAAGGACTCGGAGAGCAATGTTTTCTTTTCTTGGAAAAGTGCCCATGCCAAGTTGGGAGAGCCAAGGTGGCGCCTTTTTACCCATCACTGCTGCGACTACTCTGACTGACTTGGAGATGAAAAAGCAAAAGAAAGAAACGCAGTGTCACAGCCACATAATAACTGATCCATTGTTTTAATGTTTTTCTTTGTTCAGAGTTCAAAAGGAGAAATTTACTTCCAGGGTTTTAACTTAGCTGCATAAAAGGAGGCATTATTACCCTACTTTCCTTTCAAACAGTACCAAAAAGGGAAACATTTTTTTTTTTAAATCCCCTGAAACCACAAGACCTTGGCTAAACAAATAGAGTGTTCTCTGTTCTGTTCTGTTCTGTTCCTTCTCGCTCGCTCTCTGACTTGACTTTTCCGGAGGCCGTTCAGCGCGGCTGCTGTGTGTCTCTCGTTATAAAAATGTAGGTAGGCCTTTCGAGGCGGCCACTTTCTGTGCCACCTTTAGGCGTTTGACACTGAACTTCTCCCCATGACACTGGAGGGCGGGCAGGCAGGCAGGTAGGCAGGCAGGCGGGCAGGCGGGCAGGCAGGCAGGCAGGCAGGCAGGCAGGCAGGCAGGCAGGCAGGCAGGCAGGCGGGCAGGCAGGCAGGCAGGCAGGCGGGCAGGCGGGCAGGCAGGCAGGCAGGCAGGCAGGAAGTGGTAATGTCTTGGGACCCTGCCAACCTTGCTTCACACGTCCACAAGGTGAACCGGAGGATATTATAGCATGCGCTCCCACCTTCACACACACACACAGAGCTGGAGAGACAGGAGGACGCCCCAGAAAGTACTCTCCTTGCACCATGTGGTGCGGCTTGTACCAGGGCCGTATTTAGCATGGCCCTTGGGCACTATACCTCCCAGGTGCCCCCCCTTAATGAACAATATTTGTAAAAATTGTGGTGTGTGTGGTGCCCCCTCACCTGTCAAAATGTTTGGTGCCCCTGGGCACTGTGCCGCTGGCCCTTGTGGATAATCCGGCCCTGCTTGCACTTAGTAGCCCTTTATATCGTTGTCTACCACTGAGCTTTGGTGCACCGCACGGCACGCTAACACTAGGTCACAGCGGCACTACTGCTGCAGCAGGCAGCAGGAAACAATCAAAGTGCTAATTTGTGTTATTAACGTTTCACGACACGTTCTCGCCTGTATGAATATTCAACGGCGTACCTCTCCTCGCTCCATCCGCACAGTGGAAAGGCATGGAGACTTCCTCAAAAGAGGAGAAGAGAGACGAGAGGAGGTCGGGTGGAGAAGAGGGGCGGGTGGAGAGGGGAGGGTTTTTTTTTTTTTTGCTTGTGCACAGTATAGCCATGAAGGCTTTCATCTAAGGCCAGCGTCAGATGGGAGGGGAAGCTAAAAAAAAAAAAAGGAAAAAAAAAAGATTTTAAGGTAGAAAGTATTATTTCGACGAAAGATTAGTCAGGACCGCAGAAGCCAAAACCTCCGACAGGGAGGCAAAAGGAAGACATAAATGAAAACCGATCCACTACCCCAGCCCACCCCACCCCACCCCATGCCACCATCACTTATCCTCTGCAGCAGCACAGCATTAAATCCCATTACTGCTGAATCGTGACATTGGTATATTTAACCTACACTTATAACCGATACCCAACTCCTTTCCGTTAGACTAATACATTTTTAATCATTCTCAGATTGAGGCTTTTCGGAGCTTTCGGAGCTTTTCGAAAAATGCACCGAGGAAGGAGGAAGTTTTGATAGAATGAGGGAGGGGGAAAAAAGGGAGCCGCAGCTTGAGCTGAAAACACACAGACCAAAAAAAAAAAAAACACGTCGCCTTCAAGGCTACAGTGTTGCGTTAATTAAATCATGCTGTTCAATTAACGAAAAAATGTGCCCTCTTAAAAGAAAAAAATAGCTGGAGAGAAAAGTCCTGTGAGATCTGAAGTGGCAAAAAAGCAGGAAAAGTCTATTTCCTCTTATTTCGCAGAAGGGGCTTCCAGGTCGAGCCGGTGTTTCCATATGGCCTTTCTCGCGCTTCACTGCCAGATTGGCTTCTGGTGATGGGTTTCCAGATCAAACGCTTGCAGGCCGCTCGGAAAAGCAAAACAGCTCAACAACGAAAAAAAGAGGCCCTGCTCAAAGTCCACTCACACCTCACGCTTCCTTCAGCTGCACTGGTAAGAGAATGACCATTCATCACTGCCTGTGTCCTTAAGTAGGTTAAGAGTTCGGGCTAACGAGTATCGAACCCCTTGGAGAGCTCCGCTTTCCCTTTCACCCCCCCCTTATACTCGGCCTAGTCCGGATAAATTGACCCATTCTGCCAAAACTGTGCCATCTGGCTTTACGAGGGCTTGTTACGAGGGGAGAGGAGAGGATGGGAGGGGAGGAGGGAAAAGGGGGTAAAGGCTGGAGGGGACGGCTGTCCCAGATCAATGGAGGAACAGTTGGAGCACAAACAAATCTCAACAGCTCTGACGATGGAGGAGGAGGAGGAGGAGGAGGAGGAGGAGAGGGGGGAATCAGTGTCAGAGCATACACTCACACGCAATAGGCTTTTGAATTGACATTGAGCTGCAGGTCTTGTATGAATTGTGCTATACAACTACAGTTATGCTATTATTATTATTATTATTATTATCTCATTCATATTATTGACTCAACGCAATCACTGGTACGCACACACGCGTACATAAACCAGAAATCACAAACACACACACACACACACACACACACACACGCACGCACACACACACACACACACACACACACACACACACACACACACACACACACACACACACACACACACACACACACACACACACACACACACACACACACACACACACACACACACACACACACACACACACACACACACACACACGACATTGCCTGTGACAGTGTTGCGAGTGTCCCACTGCGGCCACGTCACCCAGCCTATTGGTCTGGATGCACATCACGGTTGCTAGGTAACATGACATTATTAGTTCACGCTGAAGCGGAGCGTGGTGAGAAGGGGAAGCCAGACAGACAAATGACCCGGCTCTCCTCAGACGACAATCATCACATTCACCTTAGACCTTACTGTACACTGCAGACATAATATACACGTGCTCAGTGGAATACACACACACCTTGAACTTACTGTACACTGCGGACCCAACACACACACACACACACACACACACACACACACACACACACACACACACACACACACACACACACACACACACACACACACACACACACACACACACACACACACACACACACACACACACACACACACACACACACACCTTGGACCTTATTGTACAGTGCGGCCCTAATGTACACATGCTTACATACACACACATCGACATTCACATTGGTCTGCTTCTATGGCACTACACTGCAGACCCATCATATGTCCACAAAAGACATGGTCAAACAAACCCTGACAGATTTACCTTGACTCACACACACACACACATGGCTTAATTGTATGCCACAGTCTCATCATACACATGTGCACACTGTCATGGTCATGCACCTTGACCTATGTATGTAGCAGAGACCCAACCACACGCACGCACGCACGCACGCGCACACTTACTCAGGCACAAGAGCACACTCACACAGCGAGCGTGATACATTGTTATTATGCAACCTGCGTGCAGTACTTCATTTTGACTGAATGCATTATGCTTTATAAGTGCAATCTGTTTACTCTGTGAATACCGCATGCAGCTCTGTCTTTTCCACAGGTACTACCTAGGACTCGGCAATGGAACTCTAGTGACGCTACGCTACACTTGTCTTAGTCATAACTGACGAGGATGATGGTGGTGATGGTGATGATGATGAGGATGGTGGTGATGCAGAGGCCAGTGGGTGTTGAGAGGAGGTGACTGATCAGAGCCAGGAGAGTGTATTTGGCTGCTGATTTATTCCAACACTACTATGCTAAAGTTAGTGCTATGACTCATGAGTAAGGAAGGGTGCTTTCTAACTGACATACTGGTGGAGGGAGTCATGCCTGGAGAGAGGGAGTAAAAAAATACAGCTGTTGTCAATGGCATCTAGAGAGTTAGTCATGCCACACTTGTGGGCTGGTTTAAGCCCACAGGGGTTATTTTGGTCCTCTGGCTTGTAGAGTGACAGCATCCAATGTACAATGTACATAGCTCCCTAGTCACTGACCATTCCTATACTACTCTACTCGCATGTGGCGTTGGTGTAGATGCTCATTTAAAACAGGCTGGTACTAATATTTGAGTTACATTGGAGCCCCCGTATCCTCTAGAAATGCTAGAATGTTTAAAAATAGAAAATAATAATAATAATAATTCAAAGCACCATCATTGGTCAAGTCATCACAAGGACCTGAGACCTGCCGATTAAAAAAGGGCATCTGCAATGAAGTCAACTCTCTACTGTACTGTCAGTGGAGAAATATTCAGTGACTAGGCACCATAATTATCCAGACCTCCAGTTTGCCGGATCAATGCTCCTCTCTCAGCAGGAGAGATCATAGGGATTATTTTCAAGAGACCCCATACATTTTGCAACTGAGCAAACTTGTAGGCTATTTAGCCTATAGATATTTATAAAAGTAAAAGATTGTGTACTGTGTTTCAAATAACAATAATATGAATTAGTTTTTATATTACATTAAATAGTAATAATTATCAGTATTCTATTTTCACACCTTGAGATTTCAGGCGACCCCAATTGAATTCCAAGCGACCCCATGTACGTACATGGTGTCCCAACCGCAATGTTGAAAACCACTGCCATTGAGAGTGCTCCGCAAAGGGCTCAATAGTGGTGGAGCAGCACAATCTGGGTTACACTTTTCTTGACACCAGTGTCATATGTATGACATCACCGCGTCATAAGAGTGTCGTAACACAGTCATGTTTATGTCATAGACATTATGTTAATATCAGAAACATGTAATGACATTCGGTTATAGTAAAGACAGCCCAAACAATGCCAATATTTCATGACCATAAAACATTTATGACATTGATCATTTTTATGACTTGTCATGACACTATTATGACACTATTATGACACTGTCATGTCATGCATCCATCACTGGTGTCAATTGAAGTGTGAGTGAAAAGAGAAGTCCGCGACACTGCTTGTCTATTGTGTATTTAATCGAGCAACGTTTCGACCTTCAGGTCATCATCAGGCAAAGGACTTTGGACTTTGCCTGATGAAGACCTGAAGGTCGAAACGTTGCTCGATTAAATACACAATAGACAAGCAGTGTCGCGGACTTCTCTTTTCACTTGGATTTACTCTCATTGTCCTGCACCTGGCCCATCGGGTGGGATGTGCACACATCTACTCCTCTAAACTTGGTCAATTGAAGTGTGACCACAATCTGTCTGCAGTATCCCAGCCCAGCCTGGGCTGGTCCCGTCCAGCCCCAGACATGCGTCACTGCACATCAACACAGCAACACCCACACCAGGGTCAGCAGACCATGGAGGAACACCCTCATCAATGCATGCACACAGACACAGACATACAGTACAAACCCCCTTGGTACGTACACACACACACACACACACACACACACACACACACACACGCACACGCACACGCACACGCACACGCACACGCACACGCACACGCACACGCACACGCACACGTGATGTGATCACCCAGTCAATACATTCACACACGCAGACAAGCCTATACGCATAGACCCAACCACATGCATACAAACGTACACAAGCAATCGTCCTCTGAAACACATACACATAGCAATTGGGATCCAACTAGCCACACACACGATCAGCCAGTCAATGCCTTGCCACGGCCGTGGGCATTTTGCCAAGGAAGGAATTTGGAATCTTAATACCTAAAGACATTAGCATTGTAACCAGGGTCCCAGACCTCTGTAAATGAAGACCTGTAATGTCATTATGAGGAGAGCTCATTAATCCTGAACTATAAAGCCAATTACTATCACGCTCTCGCAAGCACGCACGCATGCACGCACGCATGCACACACACCCTTTGGGATCTAACCAGTAAGCCATCTACAGCTCGCGCTCGCCAGCTGCCTGAGCCTAGGGGTGTAAATCACAGCCTTCATGACGATACGATACGGTATCGACTTCTTAAATCAGGGATTCTATTTTTTTTCGATACTTAAGAATTCCCCACGATACGATGCGATTCGGTTCGATTCGATTTTTTCTAATTACTTTTCCACTACTATTGTGTTATGGAGCTAGGGCATTGCACAGGGGCCAGCAATTCGATTATTTTCGATTCTTAAGAATACCCCACGATACGATGCGATTCGATTAAATCGTCGGCCGATACTTCCGATACATCGATACATTTCGATTTTATTTACATCCCTACCTGAGCCCTCTAACATTCTCAAGCAGTCTTCTCCTGCTCTTTGGATGCTGCACTGACAAAATCTCTAACATTCTCAAGCAAAATCCAGGCAGGAAATCCAAGTGTTGACACTACAAACTACAAAAGCCGGGGGTGACATTTAACGAGATTAGAGAGTTCGAAAAGCGAAATCTCTTGTTGAAGAAGAACACACTCATACATACAACACCCTCCCTCCTCCACACACCACAAATCTCTCCCCCCTGCCCCCCTCTTTTTTTCACGAGTGCTACACAAGATTCCAAAACAAGGCCGCTTCATCGCCAGTGATTAGAGAGGAGAAACCAACGCATGCAAGTATGGCCCTGGTCTATTTCACGCCACACAACACATCAGCAAACACGTCGGCTCATTAAGAGAAAAGGAGGGCATAATCACAAATCCACCGGCGGTGGCATGCAACCAGGCCGTGATACAGACATGGATGGAGAAGATGAAGAAGTGCCCCAGGCCTGACCGCACTGGGAGTACTGGAACTAAGGGTACAGACAGAGGGTTGAGGAGGGGGTGAGGATTGGAGATTGGGGGGTGGTTGAGGGTTAGTGGGACTTACTATAACTCAAAGTCCAAGTGGGAGTAATGGAACTGGGGGTGCAGAATGCAGATTGAGGATTGGGGGGAGGGGGTATTGGCGATATGGGGGGTTGGAGGGTAGTAGGATTTACTGTAATTCAAAGGCCACGTGATAGTAATGGAACTGGGGGTGTATTGAGGATTGGGGGGGTGGTAGGTGGTGGATGAGTGTTGGAGGGTTAGTAACTCAAAGTGCAAGTGGGAGTACGGAACTGTGGGTGCACACTGAGGATTGAGGAGGGGGTGAGGATTGAGAGAGGGAGCAATGACACTGGGTGATGTGCAGATTGAGGATTTGGCCGGGGGGTGGGGTTATTGGAGATATGGGGGGTTGGAGGTTAGCAGGATTTACAGTACCTCAAAGCCCATGTGGTAGTAATGGAACTAGGGGAGCACATTGAAGATTGGGGGATGGGTATTGGAGGATTTGGGGGGTTGAAGGTTAATAGGATTTACTGTACCTCAAAGCCCAGGCGGTCCTTCTCCTTCCAGAAACAGAAGTGGGTGACCTTCTTGTCCCAGAATTCATCGGGCTTCACGACACACACCAGGGACACCTCTGCCGGAATGACATTCTGAAAAAACAAACAAACATGGCCCAAAACTCTTATAACGGAAAAAATATTCACACTTGCTTGACTTTGTACCTTTATTATTAGTGCAAACTAACACATGTACGAAGACAAGCAAGTGTGCCGTAAACATGTTTTTCTGTTGGATTGGTATTCGTATTAGGATGGAACCTTGGACTTTTGAAAGACCAAAAACTTCTGTTAAATATCTTCAATATTTATTTATTTTCTTCTTTTATCTTGGTCTTATAAGGACTCTACATCAACACACTGTTCCTGTTTTTTACTTGATCTACTATCTGTGTTTGTTTTTGACAGCACTTGAAAAGCGATGGAAAAAAGGGAGTTTGTTCTTGAAAAGAGTTTAAGGGCAACGGAAAATTGGGGAGTTTTTTTTCCACATCAGCATTTTTCAAACGCTCACGTAATTAACAACTTGAGATAAGCACACGATCATTGCCAAATGTCCAAGCATCTACTGTTCTTACAAACCCTTTACACAACAAGCCAAAATTAACCAGGCCAGAAATTCCCCACCAACCAAATCGCCCTGAACTAATTCGTTGGCGGGTCATTGTGGTCGTTTCATTTGTTTTCCTCGTGGCCTTTAAATCCAGCTGTGATTCATCGCGCCGTGTTCTTAACACCCAAACAAAACCAGGGGGGTGGGCAGATTAAAGATTTAGATGTGAAGACCTTTCGATCTCGTCTCTCCCCTCACTCACTCACTCCTTAAACACCATCATTCAATCTGAGCACAGGGAGCGAGCTTGGGCAAGAGGAGAAAGACCACAGACTTAGGAGGGGATCTGCCAAGCCTGCTTGCTCAGCGCTCTCAATCTGCTCTGACAAAATCAGGTCAGGGGCGGCGTGATCTGGTCTAGTCTATACTACGGTCGACTCGACACAAGAGAGAGACTGTGAGTCTACATTGAGAAAGAGTATAAGCGAGCGAGTGAGCCAAAGAGCGAGCGAAAATTCCCCAGAACTTGCCGAGGGAACCCCCTCACTCACGTACAGAGGAAAAAGGAAACGCTAAATGTCAAAGCGAGCAACAACTCCGCAAATCATCCGCGGAGGGAACCGTGCGCTGCGCTGGTAGACTCATTTAATCCCATTTGGAAAATGCACAGATTAAATCACCTCTTCTTAATTGCCTCTTTGACTTTGTCTCCCAGATTTCAGCACGGCCGTTAAAAAGCAAAACTACTTTCCCTCAAACACCACCACCACCAGGCTCGGTAAAGGGTCTAAAAATGGAGAAATAAGGTGAAATACTCCCAGATTTCAGCATGCCCGTTAAAAAGCACAACTACTTTCCCACCACCACCACCACCACCACCACCACCACGAGGCTCGGTAAAGTAAAGGGTCTAAACATGGAGAAATGAGGTGAAATACTCCCAGATTTCAGCATGACCGTTAAAAAGCAAAGCTACTTTCCCTCCACCACCAATCCCACCACCAGGCTCGGTAAAGTAAAGGGTCTAAAAGTGGAGAGATATGAGGTGAAATACTGCCTGTTCCTCCAACAGAGAGCAATAACAAAGAGCAGAGCCAGCCTGGCTCAGGAGAGGGATGAGGGAACAACTCAACTGGGTCAAAGACAAAAGACTTTATTGCAGTTGTTCTGCCCTGTGCCCCATATCCAGTGGTGGACGAAGTACACCAGTTATGTACTTGAGTAAAAGTACAGTTACCTTGCATTGAAAACTACTCAAGTAAAAGTGAAAGTATTCACCTCACTTTTTTACTTGAGTAGAAGTACAAAAGTATCCACCGTCAAAAATACTTAAGTACTAAAAGTAAAAAGTAAAAACTTAAAAATGAAGCTTTTGGTGCAATTTTAATATTTAAGTGTTGTAGGCCTAGTTTGGTCATATCTAATTAAATATCCTCTGATTTGCATAGGCTATACCAACATGTTAGAACTAGGCCACAACAGGCCTCAGAAACACTGTGGAGTAAGTCCATGGATGTTTTAGCATCAGTTCATTTTCACCTCTCTAAACAAATACTGACCCTAATATGCCCAAAAGAACACATGAAAGGGCAATTAATATTAAGAATGATTAGGCTTATATGCCTATTAGAACAATAACCCCCCCCCCCCCCCCCCCCCCCGCAGCCGTAGGCCAGTCCAGTTTAGGCCTACTTATTTGTGACAGCAAGGAGTTAGAGTAGTAGCCAATAAAGTACTTTATGTTTAATTTTTGTTATAATTATGGTTTTGGTAGACCTCTTCTTCTTCTTCTTCTTCTTCTTCTTCTTATTATTATTATTATTATTATCATAATGTAGTGTTTGGTTATGTTAAGGTTGGCTTAGGCCTATGTATGGACAAACAGACTTCTTGCGATTCTAAGCTGGAAACATCTTCATATACTTGTAATGGTCTCTATTTGCTAGATGCCAATAGCCTAGCCTACTTGATACAACTTAATTGGAACACTTATCTGTCTGATCATGAAAAAGCCTTTTGTGCCTGTGCACATCACTGGGCCAATATTTAGTCAAAGCCTACTGACCTGGCTTAAGGGAAAGGATACATGTTGCAAGGACACATGTTGCATGTAGCCTCACTTTGCAACATATGGTGGGCATGGCAAACCTCATGTAATGATACAAACCCTTTACACAAGTCTCTTTTCCATAAAGTTGAAGCAAACCATTTTTTGGGAGTCTATTAGACAAGTAATTGATATCCCCAACTACTTCAGACAATACTGCAATGTATTGAGGGGAAAGAATGCTATCACGGAGTTGTGCGCCTGGATGGTTTGGAATAAGCATGTTTAGGCATCCTGTGCACTTCACTGAAGAAACCAACACACTACAAAAGCAGTAATTATGTGACTCTATTGTAGGCCTAAGCCATAACACAGATATAGTAGCACAATATAGCACAGTAAGTCAAATAAGCAGTAGGGCCTACATTAAGTATCAATTCGCTGATTATTCAGTTCAAACGCGAAGCCTATCTGACAAATTTCGTCTCGTCAGGCGAGTGCAGCCTGCGAGCTAAATCTCTCCCCCCCTCACACAACGAATACGACGTGCAGATTAATACACTCTAACAACGTTATTGTCACCTGCTTTATTGTTTTGCTGTGCTTTCCGCGTGTTACTAGAAAGTACCGTTTCCTACCGTTATTTCAATTCGTCTCGCAAGTCGCAACAGTGGACACATCAGTGGTATTGCTCTGCTCGCTATCCTTCTAAAACTAATTCTTTACAGTAGAGCTTGTTGTCACGTGACACTTTACAACCAATCACAATGGCGAATCTCTGAGTCTGCCAATCGGATTCAGTTTCACTTTCTTCACACAAGCGTGAATCTCAGATTTCATTTGACCAGGGCATTAAAAATGAATTCATTCACCTGCCGTGTATCACCTTAAATAAGAAAAAAAGGAACGAGTAAGGAACGAGTGTTTCTGTAAATGTAACGAAGTGAAAGTACTAAATTTAGCTTTGAAATGTAGTGAAGTAAAAGTATAAAGTCTTACCAAATAAAAATACTTGAGTAAAGTAGGAAAGTATGAAAATGTTACTTAAGTACAGTAACGAATTACATTTACTTCGTTACTGTCCACCACTGCCCTATCTCTAAATGGTGGATGGAAAAAATAGCAATGTACGACTGCCTTTTCTCACCACTGATCACGCACAGCCAGCCACTTATGAGAATCTCTGGAATTAGATGCTCGCTTCAGTTCAAGATCAGGCTGAACCCAAAAAAGCAATTCCATTCATTTTTTCCATCACACCCAGGTTTTGCTATCCAGTGCACAATGTGATTTCTTTAAGTATCCCTCCTCTGACCTGACTGTGAATATTCATGAATTGGACAATTAATTAGCAAAATGGTGGGAGCAGATGCTTCGCTTGCATACTCTCAAGTGGCCACAAGGGAACTAAAAAAAACCTGCAGGCAGCAGGAAGAATCGTCCTCCTTCTGTCAGTCTATATAGCACTCCTCTGACTGTGGCACGGAAGCCTGACAGTGGATCTCTATGGCTCTAGAACACAGGGGTTCCCAAACTTGATCATGACACAGCCCCCTATGCACCAGCACCCCCTCGCAGACCCCACTTTGAAAGCCCCTGCAGTGCACTAGAACGCTGAAGATACTGCACATTCGTACCTGAAATCACAAGAGATTAGTTGTAGGCAGGGTTCTAAACTTACATAAGCCAATCGTCCAAATGCTGGTGAATTTTACGTTTGGCTGGGAGAAAATACCAACTTACTGGCCACTTTGACCTATTAGTTTGTTTGGCTAGTACGATAAACATCTACTGGCCATTTTGGCTGATGATGAGCCCTGGTTGCAGGCAAGTGGACTTATTTTTCAGCCGTCAGGCCCATTTGCCTGCAACTAAAGTTTTCTTAGCAAGATGACCTGGATGAATGGGAATCTTTAAGGACACTGCATGTCCTTACACATCAAAATAACGTGGGTCCTGAGGCAACTCTGCTGTAAAGTCCTGTGTTTTATTTGTGCCACACTCCTTTATTTTAATGTTTAATATGCCCTTTTTCCCTTGAAGAGCCCCTGCACTGCACAACAGACTGAGACCCAAGACAGCGCTCCCCCATCTCTCATTTCAAAAACTGCATGTCCTCACCTGAAGCATCAGTACCACGGTCTTCACCACGTTCCACTGTGACTTCCTCCCATCCACGATGACGGTGAATCCTCGTGCTTTGCACTTCTCACTGGTGATAGAAGACACAATATTACATTACATTACATAACGATTTGCTAACGCTTTTATCCAAAGTGACTTACAAGTATTATTTTCAGGGTATTGGTTACAGTCCCTGGAGCAATGTGGCCTTAGGTGCCTTGCTCAAGGGCACTTCAGTCATGGATGGAGGTGTAGAGAGAGGTCAGGTGAGATTCGAACCTACAAGCCCCAGACTGAAAAAAATAACTGCTGAACTACTAGGCCACGACTGCAAAAGACAAAAGAGTAGTGCAAACAGCGCATGGGGGCAAATGAGCAATTGTTCAATCAAAACGGTTAATGTCACTGGTAAAGATGACACCATACAAAATACCCTTAGAAAATGGCACACTTAAACATGGTCTTTTAAATGATCCAACACATGCTGAATGTAAACAATTAAGGTACAAGTGTTTGGGAGCTGTCTCCAGAATGACGTAGGTGTCAGGCCGCCCCATACCAGTAATCCCTGGAGAGCAGACTGCTGGACAGATTTATGTCCATTTTCAGTTGACTAAGCAAGTGACTCCAACATGGCTAAATATAAGCAAAGGCATCAGCTTCAGCTGCAAGAAGAGACAAATGCGTGGGGGTTGTGTGTACATGCGTGTCAGTGTGTGTGTGTGTGTGTGTGTGTGTGTGTGTGTGTGTGTGTGTGTGTGTGTGTGTGTGTGTGTGTGTGTGTGTGTGTGTGTGTGTGTGTGTGTGTGTTTGTTGGAGTGCATGTCCATTCAGGGGCGTGTCTGGAAGGTCATTTTAGCTTGACTCCTCTATTGAGAGTAGAAATGCTATGAGCTTTGACAGGAAGCCCAAATGCAAAAAGGGTGACCCACTTGGTTTAGCACAGGGGCGGTGGTGTAGGTGCGTGTGTGTGTGTGTGTGTGTGTGTGTGCGCGCGTGTGTGCGCGTGTGTGCGCGTGTGTATGCATGTGTGTGCATGTGTGCGCTAAGTGTGAGCTAAGAGTGTGTGTGTGTGTGTGTTTGAGGAGTGTAGACAGACACACCATCTGAACACACACTCCAACCGGCACCTCTGATTAAAGGCAAACAACATTGCCAAACAACACAAGCCTGGCACAAGCCAAGCAAAAAGAACCCCCGAAAAACAACAGAGAGAAGTCACCACGGAGCGATATTAGAGGCCACAGCACTTATGCCTAATAAGCTCAAACAGTCAGTCTGAGTCAATGGGCACCGGTGGCCAGCAGCATCAATTCAGCTGTCTGCTACTCAAAGGCGGAACAATTGCACACAGGGCCCCAGGACAAGACACTTGTAGAGCTCCCCCCCATACGGCCTGCCAAGGGTCACAATAGGGCCCCTAGCATGAATACGGGAGGTAGGGATGTAAATAAAATCGAAATGTATCGATGTATCGGAAGTATCGGCCGACGAGAATCGAAAAGAATCGAATCGCTGGCCCCTGTGCAATGCCCTAGCTCCATAACACAATAGTAGTGGAAAGTAATGAGAAAAAATCGAATCGAACCGAATCGCATCGCATCGTGGGGAATTCTTAAGTATCGAAAAAAAATCGAATCCCTGATTTAAGAAGTCGATACCGTATCGTATCGTCATGAAGGCTGTGATTTACACCCCTAACGGGAGGGCCCTGGGCCAAGGGGCAAATGCCCTGCTCGCCCTCCCTGTAGCTCTGCCTCTGCTCCTACTCAACAGAACCAGTGGCTAGTAGCATCAATTCAGCTGTCTCCTACTCAACAGAATTAGCCAGCTCAATATAAACAGAACAGAACACAGGGATCCCTGGTGGAGAGCAATCTGTCAGAGCCATTCAAAGAACGAAGAGCGAAGCCAAAAAGTCTTTCAGAGGGCCAGTGAGATCAATAGAGCCATATTTTAATGTCACTCGGATTCAAGTCTCAGAGCGCAGCCCCCGTGCTCCATTTGTTAATACAATCGAAAGGGAGGTCCGGAATGGGGTCTGTGTGTGTGTGTGTGTAGGAGAGAGAAAGAGAAAGACAAATGTGACAGGAGTTCATTTGCTAGCCTACATTATAGAGTAGAGTAGCTTTAGAGTAGAGTAACTTTATTGATCCCCAGGGGGAAATTCATTTATGTAAAATGAAGTGATGCATTTTAATTTGAACAGGATCTGATGGACAGTGTCATATGGGGAAACTACGACATCAAGTGCTGTGGTCAAGCAAAGTGTATTTTACTGCAACGACAACAATGTGCCCTAACCTGGGCATGGCAAGGTGCTAGAGCTTCATCCAAGAATTCTTCTACACGGTGGCATATGGGAGAAAGTTCACCAAGCACTGTGCCCATCAACAAAAATACGAAAGGCCAAAAATCCCCGACATGTCCCATTTGAAATTGGGCAATAAGGATGTAAACCTGAATGGGTCTGGGGGTTAGAAGCTGTAGAAATGTGAGCAAAAGCACAGTCAGCTCTGGGGACATGTTGCGAAACACTAGCTCTGCGTATGCCAACCTGGGGATGCGAAGGAGCTGGTCCAATACAGTTATACTGTACTGTGACTTATGGGACACTTCAAACGAAAACTTTGCCAACCTGGGGGTGCCATGGAGGTGGTCCAATACAGATTTACTGTAGGCTTACTGTGACTTATGGGAGACGGGATGCCATGGAGGTAGTCCAGTACAGATATACTGTACTGTGACTTATGGGACACTTCAATGGGAAAAGGTTCTAACCTGGGGATGCCAAGAAGGTAGTCCAGAGTGGCACTCAGCTCTTCCATGCTGGTCTGCTCGGTGCAGAGCGGGATGGTGAGGATGAGGCCACTGCGCCGGTCCTTGCCTCCTGGAAAAACAACAAGGAGAGAAGGAGGGAGAGAAGGAGGGAGGGAGGGAGCGAGTGAGAGAGACAGAGAGAGAGAGAGGATGAAGAAACACATTAGGAAATATGCACAAGGCCAGCCAGAAGAGACTCAGAGAGTGTGAGAGAGAGAGAGAGAGAGAGAGAGAGAGAGAGAGAGAGAGAGAGAGAGAGAGAGAGAGAGAGAGAGAGAGAGAGAGAGAGAGAGAGAGAGAGAGAGAGAGAGAGAGAAATCCGTGAGAGTGAAAGTGTGTATGAGAGAGGAAAAGAGAGAGAAGGGAAAAACCCTGTCATAACAGCCGGCTCAAACATTCCAGCGAAACCGCGCCAAAGGGAGCGCTCAAAGAAAGCGCTCGAAGAAAAACTTGTCTCACAGACACTCATCGCGAGCCTCATTTCTAGCTCTCACTCTTCCCTCCATTTGGTCTTGGAGAGAGAGAGAGAGAGAGAGAGAGAGAGAGAGAGAGAGAGAGAGAGAGAGAGAGAGAGAGAGAGAGAGAGAGAGAGAGAGAGAGAGAGAGAGAGAGAGAGAGAGAGAGACAAGAGACAGAGAAAGACAAGAGAGAGAGAGAGAGAGAGAGAGAGAGAGAGAGAGAGAGAGAGAGAGAGAGAGAGAGAGAGAGAGAGAGAGAGAGAGACGCAGGCTATTTGGTCTTGAAGAGAGAGAGATAGAGAGAGAGAGAGAGAGAGAGAGAGAGATAGCGCGCGAGAGAGAGATAGAGAGAGAGAGAGAGAGACAGAGACAGAGAGAGAGAGAGACGCAGGCCATTGGCGACAATGGTGATGCTAAATGGGCCGTGTTGTTGCATTCCTCTGGGATAAGGAGACACAGCTTTTGGCGGTGGAGATTCTGGTGACCAAGATGTTAGGCTGGGAGGAGGCCGTTGATTGCCTGCTGTCAGTTTTCACTATGTCAAGTGGAACATACAATCCAATTAAGCTACGACCTCAAATAATCGAGTAGGCTATAGCAGTGTTTACGATGAATATTCAACTTTGTCAGTTTTCACTATGTCAAGTGTAACATACAATCCAATTACGCCACGATTTGACTTTCTGGAAAGAGAGACGTTCAAACATATTTTTGGAACATTTTGTACAAAAACAGCTCAATGACTTGAAAGGGTCATTGAAATGTTTCAACAATAAATAAACAATCCCGGGATCGATAAATCATCTCCCTTCTACTACGTACTATCCAACAGTGATGGGGTAGAAAAGAACAGAAAACTGGACAGCATCCATTGTTTTGCACTGGGCTGCTGCTGATGCTGTTGCTGTCACTGCAGAGAAAAAGTGTCCTTCACAGTGCATGATGAAGTGAGAGAGTCAGCATCTCTAGAGATGTGATGTGGCGTGTGTGTGTGTGTGTGTGTGTGTGTGTGTGTGTGTGTGTGTGTGTGTGTGTGTGTGTGTGTGTGTGTGTGTGTGTGTGTGTGTGTGTGTGTGTGTGTGTGTGTGTGTGTGTGTGTGTGTGTGTGTGTGTGTGACGCAGGAGGACCATGACCTTCACAACAAGACAACAGCATCAGCAGGAAAAGTGCAGCATCCAGCCAGCCTCAGTAAAGGACCGTCCCACAGCACATCAGAGAGTAGCACAGCATGAGTGCAATGCAGGCAGTGCATCGATAACAAGCAAGGGTAGTGAGCGTTCTAATGGTAATCAATTATGATAATCATGTGTTACATAATGTCCAGAGAACAAGGTGTAGAGATCTAACCGTGGTATTGTAGTAATCCAAAACTTTTTAATTACATTACATTGCATTTGGCAGATGCTTTTTAACCAAAGTTACTTACAATTGAGGACATAATCATAGTCAACAACACTAAAATATAAGAAGTGCACAGGAAGTATACAGGAAAACAAGTGCAGATGCTAAGTAGGGTTAGTCTTTAGCATTTTTGTACATCTAAAAAAGTATAATTAGTTTGTGCATTTCACTGGAAGCTGGTTTGTACTCCTAGTTGTTTAGGCTCATTGCAATTTACACGGATTACAATGGAAGAACATAAACTTAAGACAAAAGCTGACAACTTTTTTGCAGAAATGAGGATGCCTGCATGTGCAGCATCAAGGATCACTGGCTACCTTCAACATTCTCTGTGTGTACATTTAAGGAAAATAGGTTATTTACCTGACAAGAAGGCCAATTTCTTCTTGAGAATTGGAAGTATAGTTGTGGCTTCCATGCTGGAGGTGGTCATTGTGTTGCAAGATCTGAAACTGAAGACAGACAGCTGTAAGTTCTAACTCTTCATTATGGCCTGAAAATGCATGTTATGCTACTTCTTAAATTCCTTACAGATCAAAACACTAGCACTTCTCATCTACAACAACTGCAACTACTACTTCTATCACGACAACATACACCATCAACAATGGCAGTTATTTTTTAAATGCCCATTTAAACACAAACCCCAAGTCTGAAAATAAACTTGTAGAGGAACTGGGAGGTGGAATAGAACATTATGTTTTTGACTTAACTTAGCATTTGCTCTGCAGTCTACGCCTTTAAAGTCAGGACCAGTGAGCAAGACCATAAACACTACAGCTGTACAGAGTAACATTTTGCCAGGGGAATAATTCTGTGTAAATGATTCAGTGGATGTGAACTCGAAGGCCTACATTAGCACAGTGATGAATCATTATCTACACCATCTATAAAGGACGATCCTATATACCCATACTCGTCTCTATATGCATTTACATTGGTGACACATGTAGCTTTCGACAATAGTTGAAATCATACAGACCTCCTTTCATAGTATCTTGTTCCTTGCCCACTTATTCTTTCAGCCTCCACATAAACATCACGGTTCTTTCAAACTCATGACCTTTATTCACTATTTCTGTATCTCACCAAAAGCAATTGCTAGGAATAGTCAGAGAGTGGGACCTATTTCCAGGTTGCCACACTGTCATCATGTCAAGTTTATTGACAGACACGCAGGCAAGTTTGCTGAACACACACAAGCACAGTCATTACAACACGCCCACAACAGCAGTGTCACCTACCCTCAGTTTGTTGGAAATGAGAGGAAAATCTCTGCTTTTTGTCTTCACACGTATCTTTCCTTTGCCATGTTCTGCAACAAAAGCAAGCCAAGAAAGACAAGTTTTAGAAAAGAACACAAGACACGCTGACAGAAATGTTGTGTTATCTCTGTGTGTAGTTGAAGTCGTGCACAAAAAGAGGATAAGCCATCAAAGCCGCAGAAGTTGATCGACGTTGATGAGAATCAAGCCAAACTCAATCTGTAGAGTTGGTGATTATGGAAAGGGGGGTGGGGGCACTCTGAAATGCGCAGTACGGTGATTTATTAATCATGGGGGAAGAAGACAGTTCCAGTTAAACTGCTTAGGGTTAAAAAGAAATGCTCGGGTAAGCATTCAATAGTCAGTCACCTAGGCTGCATTTAGATCCTTCTTGCCTTACATTACTTGGTCATATCAATCTCATTCTGTATGTTGAAAGAAGTGGGGGAGAAGACTGGAAAAATACTTCATGGGTTTTCATGGAACATACATCAGCAATAAGTATTGCCCGTTTGGACAGCATGGACGAAGATGCTAGGATTATCCATAGTTATTAAAAACTGTCTCAAAAGCAACCGACCACTGAACTGCCCAAAATTACACATAAGCTGACCCACTGGGATGGAACATCCCTTCAAATCAAACTTTTCCATGGCTATGCTGTAACACACTAAGCAAGCAGTCTCAATTCTCAACCAGCATTTAGTTGGGTTTATAAACAAGAGTGGTACAACATTTCATTTCAATATTTCTCATTCCTACTCTACTCTCCCACCTAAACTGCTAGGACAGCCGAGCCGAGTTGCGCTGTCTGACGTGGTCTTGAATGAACGCGCCACCACTTCCGGTATCATAATATCAATTGCCATAATAATTATGAGGAAACTGCGACTTATCATTGTGTATCTTAAACCCATTTTCACTAGGTATGATTGGTTTGACGGCATAACTTTAACACCAATTACAAGGACAACGTAAATTCCTGACAGTGCCAATGTAGCAGCACCATAACGTTATCGTTTCATACCTAACTCAGCACCATCCCTAAATTTAACCTGGATGACATGTCTATCTTCTGTGCGTTCTGTCACTTTCAAGGTGAACAGTCAGAATGGCAGAGGTGGACACAGAATGCAAAATAAAAATAGTCATCAAGCAAACGCTGCTAAGCGTTAATGATGTCTTTGTTGGGCTACTTTTCAAGGAGAGGCTACTCCCCATAACACATTGGGTGCTTTGCTGCTCCATGATTTAGGCTACAAACCATGCGGATTAGACTTGATTTTATGAATGACCACGAACGTCAGCGACATTTGACTATTCTCTGGGCAGCATGCAGAGTTCACCGATAATTCCGTGAGCTAGCGTGTAAGGTTAGCTGGCGAAGCCAACTGGAAAACTGTTGTTCCTGCCTGGATTCATTGGATCCCTGGCCACAAAACAAAGCCTGCACACGGATCGCCAACCACCTCAACGGCCTACAAAAATAAACGCATTTAACCACAATTATAGGACACAACATAGGACGTCTTCCACGTCGACATCATGAGACAAGACTAAAACAGAGAGTTGAAATAATAAGCCTTACCCATTCACGTATGAATACAGCCAGCAGCACGCGGTTTTCCACTACAACTAACCTCTGTATGCTACAGTAGCATCAGCTAGCATGAGCGTCACACACAGCAAGAGAGGCAGAATGTTACGCTTTTGCAGTGAGTCGACACAATGACCTATTTCTTTGAAGCAAGTGCTGGCAGCATGCTGTTTCTCACTAAAGGAAATGTTATAGCGCGAATGTAACAAAGCCGTCACCTCGTACAAATGCTGCCACTCTTTTAGATGAGGGTATTGGATGTTGGTTGACTTTGCGTCTTGCAGCTGTGCATTTACAGTTGGGATAAGAGTTGAATGGATCCTTAGATATCCTACCGAGATTGCAGCACAAACAGTAATCCCAAGCTGTATTCTTCAGGTCACTTCTTTCAAAAGGCTACCAAATCCCAACAGTGATGAACCAAAGCTATTACCGATAGGGAATTCACGTCAGATAAGTTGCTCACAATGCAATTGTTTTGTTTTGAGTGGGCTGGATCAGGACACCGTAGCCACTCCCAAGTGAGTAGAAAAACTACTGAGCAAAGGAACAGTTGCCCAAGTGGGTGGTGGCCTGGCTGCCTGTCTGACTGGGACCGTTGGGGTCTGCCCACTGCCCAGTGGTCAGACAGCCCATTAGTCCGACAGCCCATAAGTCAGACAATACGCCATAGAGGAGCACGTTCAGAGAAAGACAGACCTAGTATAGTCAGTCAATCTAGCTCAAAAATGGCCCAAACCCGCCGGGACGATTTGCAATAGTTGGCCTAATGGTTCCTACTTTTAAGGTGATCCTTAAACCCCCTTGTATCACATATTAAACATCTACAGCTTCATATTTAGTGGAACATACTTTTTTTCGTGGTCAAAGTTGGCAGATTTCCCATTCATTTCTCCATAGGGAGAGAATATAGGAAATAAAAGGTTAATAGGGTAACATTTTAAACTATGACATATTCATTTGAAATTTTCACATTCAGGCAAACAATTTTTGTATTGTAAGTTTTCTGAAATAGGCCTATGATGAAATACGCAAATGAGGTCATGTGATCAAATACCAAGCATAAAACAAATTGCAATAGTAATGGTTCATATATTACATTGATCCTTCAACCCCTCTGCATCACATATTAAAAATCTACTTTCATCAATTCAGTGGAACATACCTTTCCCAAGGTCAAAAGTATCCAATTTTACCCACTGAATGGCAAAATGCATTGGAAATCTGCTAGGCTACTTCTGATCTTCAAAAAAGTATAGTGGGGTCGTATGCATGTACATTTTTTCTCAGTCATTTCAAATTGGTGTTAAAGTTTGGTTTTCACTTCCAAGTTGAAGTTTAGGGTCTATCGAACAATTTGGGTTCGAGTGTCAAACACACAGATAACAAAATGGCCTGCGGGGGGCGCTCTAAAATATATAAACTGCTATAACTTTTGATTAGTTTAACCAAATTTAACATATGAGGTATGTATGGATTCAGCATTAAGAGGAGGAGCTGGTGAGCTAAGTATTTGGTTACCGGATTAAAGACACACTATGTCATAAACACATGATTAGCCCATGGACAGCAAAATTCAGGGTTTTTTTAAGATAAAGGGTGGGAATGCCCTCCAAGTTGCAATGAAACATCATTTATTGTTACAAGTTATTGTAAATAAAGCCTGGGATATCATTCAACTTGATTTGTTCAGAATATCCCTGACGCACAAAGATACCTAGGATACCTATACGCAAATATGGCTGCATAAAGCCTATGTGATATTTAGGACCCAACTTGCAACTTTGAGTTTATGAATTTAGGATCATGAGTATCAACTTTTTTCAATCAAGCCATATTCTATTCACACATAAAATCACAAAAAATGTTATATCTGGAAGAAAATAAATCAATATTAATAATAATAATAATAATAATACATAATAATACATAATAATAATAATAAGACTGCATTTCCGGAGAGACAATGCTATTAGTATGTTTGTGGCTTATGTGCACACACACACACACACACACACACACACACACACACACACACACACACACACACACACACACACACACACACACACACACACACACACACACACACACACACACACACAGAGAAACACGAGGGAAAGAGATAGAGGTCTGAGTCTGTGTGTGTGTGTGTGTGTGTGTGTGTGTGTGTGTGTGTGTGTGTGTGTGTGTGTGTGTGTGTGTGTGTGTGTGTGTGTGTGTGTGTGTGTGTGTGTGTGTGTGTGTGTGTGTGCGAGATGTGTGTCTGTGTGTGTGTGTGTGTGTGTGTGTGTGTGTGTGTGTGTGTGTGTGTGTGTGTGTGTGTGTGCAAGAGGTGTGTGTGTGTGTGTGTGTCTGTCAGTCTGTCTGTGCGAGAGAGAGAGATGTTTGTGTGTGTGTGTGTGTGTGTGTGTGCGTGCATGCGTGCGTGCGTGCGTGTATGGAGATGCTTCAGGTGCATGGGGGCCGCTAGGGGGGGAAAAGTGGTACAGATTCTAAGGGCCCAAGCACTGATAGGGGCCCTTAAGGGGGCCCACGCACTGAGAGGGGGCCCAAAATTCGAATCTTTCATGGGGCCCAGCATTTCTGGCAGCGCCCCTGTTCAGGTGCCTTTCAGCAATGGGTGGGTAGGAGGTAAGGGTGGGATTCGAACCTGCAACCCTCTGACAGACCAACACCCTACCCAGTAGGCCACTGGCACTTACTGTACACACTTACTGTATACAGTGGCCACAGCACCATATTAGCAGAGATTCTTTAAGTATATTGTATACATGTTCTTATCTACTCTCTCTGGTTTGGCAGTCAATACCTGAGTAATAGGTGCAGCCTTATTTCTACGCTGTCATATCTCCAAAAGTTTTGCAAGTTGACAGATGGTATTGACACACAAATGGCAAAACCTGCTCTTCATGTCAAAGATGAGATCACTTTTCTAGGCCAAATGGTTCAGTCAAAAAATGGACATATTCAGGCCTATGCGCTGAGCTGTTCACACATTTTTTTGTAAGTGAATGGGGTCACATCATAGGGATTTTAAAACTGCTCTCTCTGAAACATTTTTAAGAGTTGGCTTATGATCTTCACACCGTTTGTATTCAGAGCCAAGACCTCTCTGACAATGCATTTACCTAGTTAAAAAACCCAGGACAGGTCATCTCTCACTCTAACTGCCACAGTTTGTGACATCATCATCTTCACGAATCTTCACTAATGAATGGCGATTCCCATAGGGCGAGGTGAATGGAAAAATGTAGAATAATAATAAACTGTTGATGAACTATTAGTATGCTTTCCCGCAAGCATACTAAATAAACTGTTGTAGAGCAATTATGCTTGCTGGGGGCAAGCAGAGGCCTTTGGCAAGCATACTAAATAACACTATAGGACTATTTCATACATGATAGACACAATCATCTGCTGTTATGAGGACATCTCTGTCACCCCTTGAACTGTCCATTTGATACCAGCGTAGTTGACAGGAATGAAAACCGTTCTTATTATCTGCATTTGCCAGAAATGCCTGCCAATCTGGTAACAAATGAACAGTTCCCAGATTTGGACTACACTACCAAAGATTCAGTTGCCAACGATGTTTTCCAACTAGAGGTGAAGTGCAGCTATACTAGTACTTGTACAAATAGACCTGCCAGATGTCGGTGCAAGTGCATGAAGGCAGAGTTAAAGTGCACACGTCTGTACAAGTGCACATGCAAAAAGACTGACCACTGACTGTGTTTACATCTGTTCTCTGTCATATTTATTGTAGAGTGGAGTATTGGAATAAATGTTAGCCCTATGGTCTTCAGTTTTGCTTTTTGAATGCAGGAAAAAATGATGTTCCCCATTAGCCTAGCGAGCCAGACCCGTACAGCAAAAAGCTGTACAGGGGTCTAGGGGAGCTGGGAGAGAGTGTGGGCGGGATAAACGGTTGCTTCAGCACTCAACGTCACGCAATAGGATGGTGGAACAACCAATCCCCACACACTTCTGTGTAACGTCACAGCTGTCTTTCACAACGTACACGCGACACACGCCCCTCTGTAGGTGCAGCGGCAACTTCGAGCCGTCGTAGCAGTGAATTCGTGTGATGACCACAGCCACAAACAAGTTTCCTAATAAATCGTGTTTTCACTTATACAGTTCAAAAATGCATCGTTTTCAACCACATGGCCCTCCTTGATCAATCAGCGAAATGTCGAGCAATGTTGGGCTTGTTAAATGGTTATATTTATGATTGTTGTCAACATGGCATGTTCGGTGTTAGCTAGCTAGCTGTATACCCATAACTAATACATGGCTAGCCGCTAGCTCGGTAGACTAGGTGTCATTCCCATCTGCGACTTACAGACTTTCAAAGCTCCCAAATGTCTCGTTTTTAATGACATGGATCTTATTAGAATTTGGGGCAGGCATGTTATACAAGGCTGGATACCTTGCTCTGTTACTGACGACAGGTTAGCTAGCCACTAGCGAGGGCCTCTTTGTAGGTGAAGCGGCAACTTCCAGCCGTCGTAGCAGTGAAAGCGTGTGATGACCACAGCCACAAACAAGTTTCCTAATAAATCGTGTTTTCACTTATACAGTTCAAAAATGCCTCGTTTTCAACCACATGGCCCTCTTTGATCAATCAGCGAAATGTCGAGCAATTTGGGGCTTGTTAAATGGTTATATTTATGATTGTTGTCAACATGGCATGTTCGGTGTTAGCTAGCTAGCTGTATACCCATAACTTTCCCTGATTGTCGCTCCCAACGCAGGACGCTCCCCGGTCAGCTCGCTCCCACTAGCCAGACTATCGATCCCATCTATTTAGTAAGCTACTCAAAGACTTTCAAAGCTCCCAAATGTCTCGTTTTTAATGTCATGTGTCTTATTAGAAATTGGGGCCGCAATTTCATTCTACACCTACAGTAGTGGTCTGATAATAGCGTGTGACTATCTGGTTCTGTAAAATGCTCAACTTAGCTTACCGAGCTAGTTTAAAACATCGAATGATCAAATGGTAATGTGTTGAGATATATTTGTGTCTGATAAGTTCATGGTGTATTATTACATCAATCCATGTCAGCCACGAAATGTATTATCATCCAGGCTTTTTAAATTAAGTAGAAAAGTAAAGTAAGTAAGTAAACACTTTCGTACTGTATGTAGCACGGACGGACACCATGCTTCTTCTTAAAGTTTCCTGTTTACAAGGTAGCCCGGCCCCCCTCGCGATTTGATTGGCCCTGTCATCGGATAACTTTCAGCCTCGCAAAACGACCGGGGTCCGCTAGACTAGAAATTCAATTTGCGGTCGCTAGGGGCGTCTAGATTTCTAGGCTAGTTCCCCATAATATGTATCATCATCATCATTAATATTATTATTATTATCATTATTATTATTATTATTATTATTATTATTGATTTACTTTTTTCCATATAAAGTTTTTAAGTTGTGAATAAAATGATGGCTTGATTGAAAAAAAGCTAGTACTCATGATCCTAAATTCACAAACTCAAAGTTGCAAGTTGCGTGCTAAATATCACATAGGGTTTATGCAGCCATATTTGTGTATAGGTATCCCAAGTATCTGTGTGCTTCAGGGATATTCTGAACAAATCAAGTTAGGTGATAACCCAGGCTTTATTTACAATAACTTGTAACAATAAATCATGTTTCATTGCAACTTTTGAGGGCATTTCCACCCTTTATCTTGAAAAAGACCAGATTTAGCTGTCCATTGGCTAAAAGTGTGTTAATTACATCGTATGTCTTTAATCTGGTAACCAAATACTTAGCTCATCGATTTCCCCTCTTCATGCTGAATCCATACATACATCATATGTCAAATTTGGTTAAACTAATCAAATGTTACAGCAGTTTATATATTTTAGAGCGCCCCCGGCAGACCATTTTGTTATCTGTGTGTTTGACACTCGAACTCATATTGTTCTACAGACCCTAAACTTCAACTTGGAAGTGAAAACCAAACTTTAACACAAATTTGAAATGACTGAGCCTAATACGACCCCACTAGTAGGCCTATGTTCCACTAAAGTGATGAAGGTAGATTTTTCATATGTGATGTAGGGTGGATTAAATATTAATAAAAAGTGTAAATCATTACTTTTGCAATTTGTTTTATGTTTTGCCTGTTGTTGCATAATTTATCACATATTTAAGTAGATGTGATCTCATTTGCATATTTAATCATCATATTTCAAACAACTTGCAATACAAAAAATCTTTGTCTTTGCTTGAGTAAATTACTGTGAAAGTTTCAATTTGATATCTTTTTGTTTAGCCTATTCCCCAGGTATATCCCATAGTGTCTCCCTATGGGAAAATGAATGGGAAATCTCCAACTTTGACCTTGAAAAAAAGTATGTTCCACTAAATATGAAGCTGTAGACTTTTAATATGTTATTTAGACATACCTAGGGATTACAAAAAACATGGAATGATTACTATTGCCATTTGTCCCGGGTCAAACGCTAGATTGACTGGCCTACTATGGATTAGCCTACCGGTATTTAACTTAACGAAACTTATCTCGTGGGTTGACATTACATTACATTGCATTTGGCAGACGCTTTATAACCAAAGCGACTTTCAAATCATAGCCAGCGTCACATTATATCAAATGGACGATTTTTAAACAATCGCATACATCCTGGATGAGAAGTTCCAAAACTAGGCCTAACAAATACGGCTACCCTCTCCCAAGGGCTGCTGTGTGTAGCCTAGTTGTTCTATGTTTGTTGTAGGCCTGTCTTAGTGTGTGTGTGTGTGTGTGTGTGTGTGTGTGTGTGTGTGTGTGTGTGTGTGTGTGTGTGTGTGTGTGTGTGTGTGTGTGTGTGTGTGTGTGTGTGTGTCTGTGTGTCTGTCTGTCTGTCTGTCTGTCTGTCTGTCTGTCTGTCTGTCTGTCTGTCTGTCTGTCTGTGCAGGGCCACTGACAGCTTTGACTGGGCCCAGGACAAAATCATCTGAAAGCCCCACCAATCCAATATATAAGACCCTAGACTCAAGATTCAAGAATTTATTGTCATTGTCAAAAAGGCAACGAAATTGTGTTTGGGGTACAATACTTAGTAGCAGCAGGTTTTCAAGTAAAGTGCAATAAGAGGTAAAAGTGACACCAGTGCTTGACCCCCCCAGTGCAGCAGAGATTAAGTGCATAATACTCAACACCCCCCCCCCCCCTCTCTCCCTCTCTCTCTCAGACGCACACACACAAACACACACACACACACACACGCACACACACGCACACACACACACACACACACACACACACACACACACACACACACACACACACACACACACACACACACACACACACAGAGAAATGTCCGAAGGATAGATGGATAACATTTAGACAGTAATGTTCCTCAGCAGTCCTGCAAATTCAAATGTCTAATGGCCTGGTGGTAAACGCTGTTGGCCAGTCTTTTAGTGCGGCTCTGAAGGGACATGTAGCCTACCTTCTACCTGAGGGTAGCCGTTGGAACAAATGATAGGCAGGATGGTGGCTGTCGCGCAGGATGTTCTGCACTCTCCGTAGACAGCGTGTGGTGTAGATGGTACTAATCTCCGGGAGAGGCATTCCAGTGATTTTCCCTGCTGTTTTCACCACACGCTGGAGTGCCTGCTGATCTGCTTTGGAGGAGCTGGAGAACCACACTAGGAACCCATAGGTCAGAACACTGCTGATGGCACAGTTGTAAAAGTTCACCAGCAGTGGTCTGGGGATGTGGTAGCTCCTCAGCTTCCTCAGGTAGAAAAGGCGCTGCTGGGCCTTCCCAACAGCAGAGGCGATGTGAGTGACCCAGGACAGGTCCTGCGCCAGGGTCACTCCCAGAAATTTAAAAGTACTGACTCTCTCCACCACCTCTGACCCGATGGAGAGGGGTTTGTGATGCTTCGGCTGTTTCTTCCTAAAGTCCAAAATCATTTCCTTGGTCTTTTTGGTGTCAAGAGCAAGGTTGTTGCTGTCACACCATGAGGCCAGATGTTGCACCTCTGCCCTGTAATCCCTCTCGTCGCTGTTGGTGATGAGGCCCAGGACGGTGGTGTCGTCCACTAACTTGACGATCAGATTGGAGGGAGAGGAGGCAGAGCAGTCATGTGTGAACAGGGT
Organism: Engraulis encrasicolus; assembly: GCF_034702125.1. NCBI lineage: Eukaryota > Metazoa > Chordata > Actinopteri > Clupeiformes > Engraulidae > Engraulis > Engraulis encrasicolus. The sequence goes on from NC_085869.1 coordinate 15,513,188, forward strand.
GTAAAGCAGAGGGCTTAACACGCACCCCTGGGGCGCGCCGGTGTTAATGGACAGAGTGGAGGAGATGTTGTTGCCCACTCTGACCCTCGGAGTACGGTTGATGAGAAAATCCACAGTCCAGTTGCACAGGGTGGTGTTGAGACCCAGTTGGTGGAGTTTATGGCGGAGTTTGTAGGGCCGGATGGTGTTGAATGCTGAACTGTAGTCCACAAAGAGGAGGCGAGCGTAGGTGTTTTTGTGCTCCAGATATTCCAGCAGTGTGTGACCCTATTTCCCCCTTCCACCGTGGGCACGGGACCAGTGACCCCTTTGTCTCGTGCAGACCACCTGTACTTATTAGACAGTAGGTAGGGTTAGGTGTTGAAATGTAAAAAAGACATGTTAATAGAGGCGAGAAGAATGTGGACATTTCTAGTCTGGCTTTGCAGGGTGAAGTCGTCAGTCCAGTAACAGGAATGTTGGAAGGCTCAAAATCGAAAGAATGTTGAGTCCACAAAACAATGTGAAATTTTAGAAACTTCCACTGTTATAGAACACATTCTTTGTATTAAATAACTATCGAATTACAAGAACGGCTTATCCATTAACACCAGCAATGAAAAGTGAGTAAGAAAGAGTTGCAGTTTATCGCAGAATAGCAGACTTTACGCATGTCATTTAGAAATAGAACATGAGTTTGAAGAACATGTTGGCTAATATGTGACAAAATTCAAATACAAAGTGATTTACTGTGGTTTTTGTTCATCAGCACAGTAAGGCTTGTGAATTGCCCAACAGTGGTGGTTACATGGGTAGGGGGTCTGTCTGTGAAGTGAAGCGTTGAACACCGTGCCGCTGACAGCTTTGGTCAAAGCCAGGAAACTTAAAGGGACACTGTGTGAGATTTTTAGTTGTTTATTTCCAGAATTCATGCTGCCCATTCACTAATGTTACCTTTTTCATGAATACTTACCACCAGCATCAAATTCTACGTATTCATTATGACTGGAAAAATTGCACTTTTCATACATGAAAAGGGGGATCTTCTCCATGGTCCGCCATTTTGAATTTCCAAAAATAGCAATTTTTAGCTGCAAAAATGACTGTACTTGGACCATACTAGAAAATATTAGTTTATTACTTAGTAAATAAAATGTAAACTTTCATGTAAAGATCAAATTTGGAAATAGGCTGCCCAGTTTCAATGAGCAACATAGTTGCAGTACTTTTTTTGACCATTTCCTGCACAGTGTCCCTTAATCTGAAAGGCCCCCTTACTCAATACATACCAAATTCTGGGTCCCCTCTCTCCATGGTCCTGGGACAGTTGACCCCATTTGTCCCCTCCCTGTCACTTTCCCTGGTTGAACACACCGCAGTGCTCCAGTGAGCCTCATCACTTGAGCTCCCCAGAGGTAATCATGTTTTGTAAATGTCTTGTAATCATGTTGTTCCACAGCCTTGCTCTCTTGAGTAATCTATAGAATGCCTATATGACACAACTGCGGAATGTTGTGTTAATTCAGCTCTTGGATAGTCTATTGAACATCTTAAAGCAGGGCTATTCAATTGGCGGCCCTGGGGCCAAATGCGGCCCCCGAGATCATTTCCAGTGGCCCCCCAAGTGTTATGCAATAAAGATACCAGATTAATAAAATGTGAAAAATATGTAGTTCAGGGACATTTGAGTAATACACATAATGGATTTATAATGTTGAAAGAGCCCTTGTGTTCTCCATAATAAAAAAATAATATATCGACAGTGATGCATGTTCATTTTTTAAATTTGGTACCAGGATAGGTTGCCCGGCCCCTTGCTTTGTTTCAGTTTTCATGAACTGGCCCCTGGCCCAAACTAATTGAACAGCCCTGTCTTATAGAGTGTATTTGGTCCCGAAGGACTCTCTGAGTGTTGAATTAACGCTGCATTTTTTGCTGTGTAAAAGGAATCTGAGGGCAACAGGTTGTAAATCTGTTAAGCTGTGCAGTGGTGAGGGTGGCTAGGTCATGAATTGTGCATAACATCTCTCTCTCTCTCTCTCTCTCTCTCTCTCTCTCTCTCTCTCTCTCTCTCTCTCTCTCTCTCTCTCTCTCTCTCTCTCTCTCAGAGTGGCGAGGTCTAGAGCTGTGCTCAGTAGAGATGGGATTTATGGCTCTTTGACGGGATCCGGATCTTAGTAGCTCGTTCCTTTCAAAGACCCGTTAAAAAAACTGGCTCTTTTGGCTCTTTTTTCAATTATTTATTCAGTGTTTTGAATGTAATATTTTGACTCCACCTCAAGGTAATTTTGTCCAAACAACAACTGATTATTCTCCGGCTTCTAAAGACAGTTTTTGCCACTCTATAAGGCAAACAAGTGTTTTTCCCAAATTTAATTACTTTGGTCGAGGTCATGTGCTTAAAATTAATGAAAAATTAACAAAATAACGGTCAAGTGGCTCCCTCAACGATTCCCATCGTTCACTTCAGGGAGCCGTTCGAAAGAACCGGCTCGTTTGTGAACGACACACCTCTAGTGCTCAGTAGTCCTGCACTGCATGGCATGATGAGCATGCGGAGGTCCATAAGGTAATTGGGTCATGCAAATTAAAATTTGGTCCAAGATCACATAGTCATGAGACGCATACAGACACACATACCTCCTGTGAGAAGCATATCAAATGAAGATGTGTAACGGATGTCAACTAGCAGAGGTCGGCGGGAGAATGTTTGTAAACCTCCCATTCGAAATCTCACACAGATGTATGCGATGGCAGTGAGTTAGGGGGGCAAGCGCTATTCAGACATACCGCTATTCAGACATACTGCTATTCAGACATACTGCTATTCAGACATACTGCTATTCAGACACCAGATATGCCGTAAGGGTAGGGTTAGGGTAACTGCATGCACTCTCCCTATGAAAAAACCTGAGCAACGTAGCACAAACCACAGAAATGGCAGATTTCGGTAGGCATCAATGTCTGAATAGCGCCATGTAACCGTGAGTTATCGGTCTCTAGACCTTTACCTCAGTAGTTTTACAGCTGTGCTCCTGTACCAGAGGCTTGCTACGAGTTCAAGCCTCGGGTAGCAGACCACATATGAAGACCTCGATTACACTGGTACCAGCGACCTGGATGGAAGTGAAGTGGAGTGAATCTGCCTCCCGAAGCCTCATCCAGACACGATAGCTCTTGAGACATCAACCAGAGGTCTGACCTCAACCTGAGACCTGACAGTCATGGGTAAGCGGTTGGCTTCAGACCTGTTGCCCAGAGGTTGCCGATTAGACTCCTGACCTGTCAGGTTGGTGGAGGGAGTAATTACTGTGCTTTCCCCCGTCCTCCTCCATGACTGAGGTCCCCTGAGCATGGTACCGTCCCGCTGCACTGCTCTCTCTTGGGGCCCCATTGTGGACTGCCCCCTTACACAGGTGAGGAATAAATGCAATTTCGTTGGGTGCACTTGTGTGCTGTGGAGTGCTGTGTCACAATGCCAATGGGAGTTAGAGTTTCCAAGGTGGACTTTCACTTTTTTCACTTTAGACCTTCAGCTCAGTGGTTTTGCACCTGTGGCAATATTAGGAATGGGTTGTGACTTGACTCGGAGTTGTACGCTACTGACTCAAGAATTGACTTGGACAGTTTTAGCTTGCAGTGACTTGCAATGGCATGTTAAGTCTAAATATATTCAATTGTCTGTGAAAATATGACATGAAAAAATGAAAATGAGCATTTGCCTTAAACCAGTAGGCTACCATACCTACTGTTTTTTTGTTAAGAGTGTGACTGTCAAAAGGGGACATACAGAGCAGTGTAGAGAGGTATTTATACTTACTTTTGACTTGCAAATTATTGACTCGGTTCCATCTCTGGTAATTAGTATAGTAATAGTAATCACTGAAAGTAAATCATTAAAATCATTCTAAATATTTTTGGCAGGAGCAAAACTGATAACTATAGACCACTAGGCCTACCTTTCATTCTCATTTAGGCTCAACAAAAACAAATACCCATGATATTTCATACCAAGTACCACATATTTAACACCTGACATTTTTGAATAACTATGCAGCACAGGCAACATTATTGCTTTGACACATTTATTTGCATCTGGAGTGCATTGCGTTACTCCTTTGACTTCCCTGCAAAAAAAAAAAGAGTTAAAAGTATTTCAAGTTGGCAGAGTGAGAACTACGAGTTTGACTTGCCAAATGTCATTCTTTGGATTCATCCGACATCAGCTGCCGAGTGTGCAAACAGGGGCTCGTCCAAGGGGAAATTTCCATGCATGGACACCAGGGCTGAACTGGGGGAGAAATAGGGCCAGGGCACTTAAGCACTAAGGGGCGCAATAATTAGGGGCGCAGAACTGACTCACCGGTGGGCCCCGCCAACCTCGGCGCAATTTTAAAAAAAAATGGTTTTTCTTTTCTGAAAATAGGGGCCCATGAGGGTGCAGGGCCCACCGGGAAATGCCCGGTATGCCAGATGGCCAGTCCAGCCCAGATTGACACTCCAACGCCTGCATGTGTCATGTTCGCTGCTGCTGCTGTTTAACTCCCTCTGAAATTGATATATGTGTACTCAACTCATAAGTGCCACATACTGTAGATTCCAAGGTCAGATGTGTCTGTCACTCTCTCTGGTGGGACATTACATTATACAGTACACACACGCTCACCCACATACATGCGCAAGCACAAAGACACTCACTTTAATTCTGAACAAAGCTTAATTCCGCTTTGAAAACGTCATGTAAACACTTCTTAATTCAGAATTAAATGAAAAATCAAAGTAAATTCGAGAGTGCTGTTTAATTCTGAATTAATAGTCTGAATTATTATACTGCAGTGTGGGGCCATCTACAGTGTACATGCACAGCAAAAAATGCAGTCTTAACTTAACACTTTGAGAGTTTATTTAACATCTTCTGGATCATACTTGGTCCCAGAGTGCTCTCTATATAAGTGTTGAAATAACACTGCGTTTTTACAGTGTTTGGTTAGTCACATAACTTCACAATCAGCAATTACGGTATGCCATTTTCTTCTTCTTACAATTTTTGACTGCATTTGGCATGATGACAGATGATAAACAGACTTTATTTTGTGTTTATTTCCATCTGATAAGTTTTGACTTGACTTGATTTGCAGTTTTAAATCACTTGACAATTTTCAGGCTGCTCTTGGCGCTAAAAAAACATTGAGTGCATATTGCATTTTGGGTTCCCTAACAGAAACCATTCAGCTGTCACAGGGTTGTTTATAACTCTGGGTCTCTCACCTTGGCACCAGAGTGCAGGATACAGCCTGTAATGTTACGGTAATGGTGATGAAACAGTGTCCTCCCAGATCGCATTGTGCTGCATTTGGCCCAGCTGTGGCCCAGATGAGGCATTCCTCTGGCATATGGATTCATCCTTAACCCATTCTACTGTGTTGCCATAGAGAGGGTGCACTCCATGTGGTCGAGGTCTGGCCCAGCTGTGGCCCTCATCTGGCATCGTTTCATCCGTAACCCATGCCGCTGTACACCACAGAGAGAGAGAGAGAGAGAGAAATAGAGAGAGAGAGAGAGAAATAGAGAGAGAGGGAGAGAGAGAGGGAGAAAGGGAGAGGGAGAGGGAGGTGTGTGCTCAATTGACCAGACGGCGAGGTCATTTGCACTGCTGAGAGGGGTGGCGACCCCTGGGGGTCACGCAGGACGATGGTATAGCGGTTATTTGATGAGTGTTAACCCCGTGCCACGGCCTTGTCACTCATCATCAGGACCCCATCATGTTCATGAGAGGTGTCTGAGCGCCCATTTCAGCAGCGTCTCAGCCCCTATCAGTCATTACCGGGCGGGCAGCCGGGCGGATGGAGGGATAGAGGGACGGATGGATGTGTTTTTCATGGGAGAGTGGTTCGGGGCTCCCGCGTGTGCCATTTCTAAAGATGGGAAGGCTGTGGAGTAATGTAATAGCCCCGACGCCCTTCCCTGTGGCAGGGTGGTTGTGTGCGAGCAAGCAGAGTAGCCTAGCCTTTTCTATGACAATGACAATGGCAGAGAGAGAGGACATTCAGTTAGTTTCAAAACGTTTTGACTTTTGACAACTGCTTTGAAGGCTAATGGGTCTCTTTATCTTCTGACAAGGCCTATAGTTTTAAAAAAAATGCCAATTTAATCTAGTTTTCCAACAAAATTCATTGGCAGATCCAGAGTTCATGAAGTTGATGTTTCATCCATCTCAAATGGTGCAAAGTTTTGAAATAAATCATATTGCAGTATTATAGTTTGTCTAATGTTAGCCGAGACTCGTTTTTGACTCGTTATGGCACTGTTGGATGTGTCACAAGAAACTGCATGTGTTGTGATTTGGAGTTCCCTTCAAGCATGATGATTCATTTGTTGACAGTAGTGTAATTTCACTATAAATGCCACTTCTCTGTCTTGCTAATTGTTTCTGTAATTGACTGCAGATTGTAGTAGTGACTTGTTTAGTCTATTTGAAGAAAACACTGCAGGAATGAGTTATGAAATGTCACTGCCTGCTTGCAACCCCTATGGCACTGAGGTCTAAAGACATCAGTTGCAGAGGCTGAAGATAAATGATAATAGGACTATGGATATTTAAAGGCAGACACCAGTGGCACACATGAGTGTGATGCCAGTAACATATTATGTGCCTGTAACATCATTTGCACATGCAGCAGTTGCATAAAGAGGCCCTACAGGCTGATGTTGAAACTGCAACTACCATGCTCCATACGCTCATCAGGGAAATTTGGGAGGAGGAAGAGAACATAGAAAAAAAGAGGTATCGCACACCAATAAAGTCTTTCTTGAGGTGCTGGCTTCCTGAGCATATAAATGTTAAAGAAAAAGAAAAGAATGCCGCACACTCTGCTCCATGTTTTAATGGTGAAGTGACGTTTCGGCCGTCTGGCCTTCTTCAAACTTACAAAACAACCACATCCACAGTGCCTTTATATAAACCCCAATTAGTGAACACCTGGTCCCCCTAGAGCATAGAGCTCCCCCATTGGTTGGTTACCTTAAATGCTTCCGAGCACAAGGCTCACTCGTTAGCAAATCAGTCTTAATTAGAGGTAACCAAGAGTATTTACATCTATTTACACAGGTTAACAGATTGAAATTAAAACATCAGTTCATCAAAACATCACAAATAATACAATCTGAAAACACAAAAACACATTTTACAGGAAACTCTTCAGAGAAAACATTTAAGGTCATATTCAACATTCAAACCATAAGGTGTTAAGGTTTTTAAATGGTATATCCAGTAGTGTTCTCTTCTGGAGAGTAAGTTGTCTAAATCAGTGGTTCCCAACCTTTTTCTTAAGGGACCCATGTTTTTACTATTGTAAGCTTTGGTGACCCAACCACGCGAGCACCCGCATGAGACAGAGTCACAAGATGCCCTCTGTTTCCTGCGAAAACTAATTTTAGTTATTTTATTCCTCAATTCGTCTTTGGTCAAATATTGAATAAATATTTAATGTAGCACTTACAATTTGTTGCTTCTATGCATTTATTAGTTAAATGCTTTGTCTTTTATTCAACATGGGCTATATATATATTTAAAATGAAACCCCTTAAAATCAAGAGGGCTCCGCGACCCCCTGTGGATCTTTGGTGACCCATAAGGTGGGTCCCGACCCATAGGTTGGGAACCACTGGTCTAAATCACCTCCTCTAGGGGGCAAAACCACTTTCTCAATACCAATGTATTTAAGGGATGAAATGGGGTGATTGAATTCAACAAAATGAGCAGCAACAGGATAATTCAAATTTTTGCATCTAATCATGCTGCAGTGTTCAGCTATACGTGTCTTCAAGGATCTACTCGTTTTACCAACATAAGATTTACCACATGGACAAGTTATTAAATATATCACAAATGTTGTACTGCAAGAAATTTTACCTTTGATTTTAATTTCCTTTCCTGTGTGTGGGTGTTTAAAACTATTACACCTGTATGTGTAATTGCATTGAGCACAGTTGCCACAGCGCCTATTCCCATCAGGGATCGGTGCTAGAATGGTTTGGGACACAACAGGGTCAGGAGACAGATATGAATGCACAAGTTGGTCTCTTAAATTTCGACCTCTTTTGTAAACAATTAGTGGTCGTTCATTGAAGACATTTTTTAATTGATCATCAGATTCCAAAATGTGCCAGTGTTTCATAATTATATTTTTAAACTGTCCACCATTTCTGCAATACTCAGTCGTTAATATTACCCGTCTATTAGATTTCTTTTTTGGTTTATCTTTTAATAAATCTGTTCTTGGTATATCGTTGATTTTATTAGCTGCTTCATTCAAAACAGAGTTTTTGTAGCCCCTCTTTGTAAAGTTATTTTTCATGGTTGTCATGTTCTTATTTAGGTCTTCAGGTTTTTTACAGATACGTTTTAAACGACAGAATTGGCTAAAAGGTAGGCTGTTCTTTAGTGGTAGAGGATGGTCAGACTCAGCCTTTAAGAGGCAGTTTCTCGCTGTGGGCTTTGTGTAGAGATCAGTGTATAATTTCTCCCCGTCTCGAATGATCCACAAATCTAAAAAACTCAGCTTTGTGTCGTTGTAATCCATGCTAAAGGATATAAATTCAGAACATGAATTGAGGTAAGCAAAAAAATCTGTTAATTCAGTCACCGATCCTTTAAAGACAATATCTTCCAAATAAAGATATTGTCTTTAAAAATATGGTTAGAATAAATATAGTTTTCCTCAAATAGACCCATATATAGATTTGAGAAAGAAGGTGAAAAAGAACTCCCCATAGGAACTCCATGTCTCTGAATGTAAAATGTGTTTTGAAATACCCAGTAATTATGTCTTAAAATTAGTTTGGAGAATTCCAAAATGCACGTTTTCGAAGGATTACACATATAATCAAGTAAGTAATGGTCTAGTGCTTCCATGCCTCCATCATGTATGGATGTATACATTGCATTGATATCAAAAGACACTAAATACATCTCTTCGTCTCCAAGACAGTTAATGGACTCAATGATGTTAACAATATGACTTGTATCTTTAGTGAAAGAAGGCAAAACTTCTGTCAAAGGTCTGATAAAGTGGTCCACATAGGTTGACAGATTGGATGTAATAGAACCGATACTGGCCACTATTGGTCGGCCTGGCGGTTGATCAAGATTCTTGTGTATCTTGGGTAAAGTATAAAAAGTTGGAATAACCGGGTGTTCAATGCGTAAAAAGTCATGTTCTTTTCTGGAGATGTATCCTTTTTCAAACAGTTCATCAATGGTTTCAAAAATAATATTTTTAAAACGTTGTGTTGGATCTTGTGGTATTTCTTCATAAAACATTTTGTCAGCTAACTGTCTTAAGCATTCGTTTACATAGTCAGTTTTGTTCATTACCACCGTAGCTCCACCCTTATCTGCTGATTTTATAACAATGGACTCATCTTCTTTTAGATCTTTCAAAGCATTTCGTTCCTCTTTTGTCAGGTTTTTGTATTGTAATCTCTGTTTTTCTTTGAGATATTTATCAACATCCTGTTCAACTAGTCTACAGTAAGTCTCAATTTAATTGTTTCGATTAATTGGAGGTACAAAAGTGCTTTCGTTTTTAAAGACTTTTTTCTCAGTTGTGCCTGCATCACCACACTCAGTAACTTGTTTATCATTTTCTTTAAAGAATTCTCTTAAACGAATGTTCCTAAAAAACTTGAACAACTCCACTTTCACATCAAAGTCTCTTATGTGATTGGTGGGTACGACTGAAAGTCCTTTGTTAAGTACCGAGAGATGGAACTCATCTAAAGACTTACTAGACAGGTTAAATATTGTTACTTCCTCGGTCGGTAGGTCTGGGACCGGGTCCGGCCCAGATCTTCTTTTCTTGCCCCTTCGTGTTGGTTTGTGGATCTTGTTTTTTTGCGACCCCTTCCTTTGTTGTTGTGTACAGGTGGGGTTCGGTCTTGGGCATGTCCTGATAAAAAAACTGGAACTTGAGGCTGATGAGTATTGGTCCGAAGAAAATTGGTCAAATCGTTGGTGGGTCATCGGTCTTCTTTTTCTTGCTGTCCATTCTGGGTTTCTCCAGCGGTAGATGTTGTTCTCCTTCACGTCTTTCTTGTCTCTGTTGAACTTTCTTATTTTCCTCTCCTTTATTTCTTTTGCCAGTTTTTCTTCCAATTTCTGGTTTTGCTTGAGGAGGTCATTGTATTGTCCTTGATTTTCCAATGTCTTTGCCAACAGTTCTTTCTTCTCATTAATTTCTTTGTCCAATTCTACCACTTCTTTTTTCGCTTCTTCAATTAGCAAAGTCATGAGATCAAAGGAACATTTGTTCAATATAGCGCAGCATCTTTCATGGAAATCCTCTGTCTTTTGTCCCAGCATAGGCTCTTTTTGCCATCGTAGACCTCTGGGTATGATGCCTTGTCTCACATAATCACTCAGGGTGACTGCATGCAGGTGGATCCTGACTCTGCGCTTGCCAAGGTTGAGCAGTTCATTGGAGAGTTCAGGTGCTTGTAGAGGGGTCTGATCAAACAACGACTCAGTGTAGAGGATGTCTTCCCTTTGTTGTTGGCTATATTCAGATGACTTTGGACGTGCTTCTGTGGAATCCGATGCATCTACGGATTGTGTTAGCGACATCTTTGGAGCTTTTTGGGTGCTGATTATGAAAAAGGTAACTTTAGAAAAAAAGAGGTATCGCACACCAATAAAGTCTTTCTTGAGGTGCTGGCTTCCTGAGCATATAAATGTTAAAGAAAAAGAAAAGAATGCCGCACACTCTGCTCCATGTTTTAATGGTGAAGTGACGTTTCGGCCGTCGGAGGAAGAGAACATACCAACAGACTGGAAAGATGGACTAATTGCTATCATCCCCAAAAAAGGAGACCTTAGACTGAGACTGCAACACCTACAGAGGGATCATGCTGCTATCAACACCAGGCAAAGTCCTAAACCGTATTATCCTAGAGAGACTGCGACAAGGGGGTCGACGACGAGCTGAGAGAAAATCAAGCTGGTTTCAGAAATGGAAGATCATGAAGTGACCAAATTGCCCTCAGGATCGTCATAGAACAATCAATAGAGTGGAACACCCCTGCATACGTAAATTTCATCGACTTTGAAAAGGCATTTGACAGTGTAGACTGTAAGCTGTTGTGGAGTTTAATGGCACACTATGGAATACCACCTAAATACATCAACATCATCAAGAGCTCATATCAGGGCATGCAGTGCCAAGTGCTGCACCAGGGACAAACACAGAAAACATTCACCGTGCTCACTGGAGTGAAACAGGGATGCTTACTTTCCCCTTTCCTGTTCCTCCTATGCATTGACTGGATCATGACTCAAACTACCCTCAATAAAAAGACAGGCATCCAATGGATAGCCATCAACAGATTCAGGAGATAACTCAAACTTCCTGAAAAAACAGCAGCAGGACTGGGGCTCAAAATAAATGTAGGAAAAACCCAAAATAATGTGAATCAACAACAAAACCACCAGTCCTATAAACATCAGGGACAGCCCACTAGAAGAGGTAGACAAATTCACATTTCTGGGAAGTGTTATTGCAGTGGATGGAGGAACAGAGGAAGATGTGAAAGCAAGAATAGGGAAGGCAAGGACAGCATTCAACATATTGAACAAGATCTGAAAGACCAAAAACATTTCACTCAACACCAAACTCAAAATCTTCAACTCCAATGTCAAAACAGTGCTGTGGATCAGAAACCTGGAGGACCACCAAACGCATCACAAATAAACTGCAGACCTTCACCAACCACTGCCTAAGACGTATCCTGAGGATCTTCTGGCCCACCAGCCTTTGGGAACGTACCAAACAAGAACCAATTTAGATACAGCTCATGAGGAGGAAGTGGAGCTGGATTTGACATACCCTGAGGAAGAACAACACAGCTATAACTAAGCAGGCGCTAACATGGAACCCACAAGGCAAGAGAAGTAGAGGGAGACCCATGAGAACAACTGGAGAAGAAGCACAGAGCAGGATGTAAAGAAGAGGGGACTGTCATGGAAACAGCTGGAGAAAATGACCCAAGACAGACGAGGGTGGAAGCTCTTCATCAATGGCCTATGTTCCGAAAGGAATGTAAAGGCCTAAGCAGTTGCATAAAGACTAAATCTTTGGTGATATGTATTATTATAGGCCTACTACATAATGCTTAATGGCATGATTAGAGGATAAAGAAACAGAACCTCCCTAGACCAGGGGTGTCAAACATAAGGCCCGGGGGCTGGATGCGGCTCACCAGATGGCTCAATCTTGCCCCAGACTTGTACTGAAAAAAACAAGATTCCAGGTTTTCAATACGTGAGAATAATGTTATTGCTCGCAATTAACAGATAATTATCCTGTCCTGATATACCTGCTGTCATCCACCTTGAGATGGCAATGCGATTCCGACTCAACCCATTAAGACATAGCCTTGAAAATGTGCTGTTACCAGAATGGCATGCATTGATCAAGATGTAGCAAAGATTCTTTTAAGAGACCGTCTCTGGTTGTAGTGCATTGCTAAAGGCCCTGTGTTATGTTGTAGTGTTGTACTAGTTAACTTTTCAAAGACTATAACAGTATTCCACTGGTGGAACAGCATGCAGTGGGGCGCTATGATCAAAGTGGCTCTATGGCCCCTGGACCGACATGAGTTTGGCAGCCCTGCCCTAAACAAAGCACTGTCCTAGACCAAAGTGGGGTTAACTCTGTCGGTCAATTGCATCTGCCTTCCACCGTCCAGACCGTCATGACCATGGCTGGCAGAAATAACCTATAGGCTACCTACCTAGACATTGCATATTGATTGAATTCATGTCCGTTATGAACTATGACACAGTCCTGTTATCTATCACTCATATTTTGCAAGGCAATAACGCAATGAAAGCTATTGCTGTATTGCAACATTATCAGTATTTATAATTTTCAGGACGTTTAGAAATGTTTGCATGTGGCATTCATTGAAGACATTACGACACACCGGTCATTATCCGACATTTTTACACCTTACACCTGCACTAACTAAGATAAATACAACCTACAAGTCTCATGTATTAATTTAAAAGTACAGTGTGAGTTGTACATGCATCCTCCTCATATTACAGGGAAATAGAATGTTGCCAAATATGGCATACTGACGTTATTAATAACAAGAGATTACCATGGTGATTGAGCCTTTCATCGGCCTATTGAAGTAGATGAATCGTGCTCACTGTGTTATGTCCTTTTAATTCCTGGAACATACAAAGCAGTAACAAATTGAATGAGTCATTCCATTTCTATGTAGGCTATTTTGCTAATGTCTTAACACAACAGGATGAATGATGCAAATAGCTGGACTAGCTCTATTATTGTTTTTTGTTTGTTTTTTTTTACAGAGAAAGCGTGTCGTTATCCAAACTGAAGTAGATGCATTTTGTGGACAATGATCACTTTGACACGGTGTGAACATATTTGCATAATATTGGCTTTTAAAATCAGTACAATAAAAAGGGTAAACAAACAACTCCACCGTTGAATATTAAAAATACCTAGAAATCTTGGTTACACAGTAAAAATAGTAGGGGCCTACACAGTAAAGGCAAGTCACACACACACACACACACAGACACACACACAGACACACAGACACACAGACACACACACACACACACACACACACACACACACACACACACACACACACACACACACACACACACACACACACACACACAAGCATTTATCATCAGAGACTTTTGTGTGTCGGAGGGATGCCAATTTTTGTGTTTAAAAATAATGTGCTGTAAACAGTGCAGCAGCAGCAGCAGCCAACACTAGCTGGCTGTCAATCAGGAGTCTGGCAGCCTAGTGGCATTGGGGAGCGCAGCGGGGAGCGGCGGAGGGGGCTGATTGCCCCAGATTCAAGGGGAAATGGATGGAGCACAGCCCAGGATGTGCCAGGATGTTTCAAGAGGAGAACCACCACCACACACACAGACCCAGACAGACCTGAATGCGCCACACACACAGGCATAGACAGATACACCACACCAAAACATTAGCACCAGTGGTGTAGTCTACGGTGTAGTATACGGAGTATACCCACTTCTAAAATTGAGGGATTTCAGTATACCCACTTAAAATGGATTGATCCATTGTTTTGAATAGCACAAATATATATAGTATACCCACTTCAAAAAAAATCTCAAATATACAGTATACCCACCATGAAAAAGTAGACTACACCACTGATTAGCACATACAGGTAAATGCATAAACACACACAAACACATGAACATGCACAACACACAAACACATGAACATGCACAACACACAAGCACATGCACATGCACAAGCACACTCGCACACGCACAGACACACAAACCCACACCGACAATCACAATTCCTTTTCACCTCAAATACACACCTAACATGCTGTAAATACACATACATTCAAAATACATACAAAATACTGTACCTACAAAGCAAAGTTATACAAAAGTATGCACACACATGAACACAGGCATGCACGCATGCACACACAGACACACACCAATACCAATATTATGAATCTGTCTGTAATAAAAACAAACACAGCGGTCTTTCAAAGACTTACCACAGTGAACTACTGAGAGACCCTTTCAAACAGCACTATTGCTTTGCCCATAAGGACACGTTTGAGTGAGAAGGAAGATGTTACACACACACACGCACACTCACACACACACACACACACACACACACACACACACACACACACACACACACACACACACACACACACACACACACACACACACACACACACACACACACACACACACAAAACAAAACAAACAAATATGAACACCAAAATGGCAGGTAAGAAGCAATTTATTTGGGGGGCCGGGTGAACATCATAGCCAGATTATCATGACTTTCAAATCTCTTCGAGACTTGGTCTGACCAAGACCATAACAACTATTGTTCTGTCAGAACCATTTCAGTCAAGAAACACAAGAGAAGAATATAAATGCAATTTCTTTTATTGAAATTATGAATTACATTTGGCGGTATAGCTCTGTTCGGAGGAACCCCCCTATTTCCATGAGCAGCATGGAAAAGCATTTAGTCAGGGGGCAGCAGCAGTTTAGGGAATTCTCACCCCAGCAGGACAGGGCGAGAGACAACCCCCCATGAACAGAGCCAAGCGACATGACAAGAGAACATGTCACATCATACACGACAAGGTGGAGCAGGGGAGGTGGTGGGTAGCAAAAACCGAGCAGCATACAGTTGAGAGGAAGTGGATAGAATTTAAAAGGCGTGCCGAAGCCGTGTGGCCAATCGCTAGGGAAGAAAGATTATCAGCTGAGAGAATGCACCTGGATCAATTAGGAATTAATTAGATGAAGGGGAGGGCAGCAAGCTTCTTGACTACCATGGCCTGGCCAGAACTGACGTTAGTACTTTAATTTCTCAAACGGCATGGTTGACTGCTCCCTTGGTTTGCTACTGATCGAGGGCAGAAAAGCCTGAGCCAAAGTTTAAACTAAACA
Organism: Engraulis encrasicolus; assembly: GCF_034702125.1. Taxonomy (NCBI): domain Eukaryota; kingdom Metazoa; phylum Chordata; class Actinopteri; order Clupeiformes; family Engraulidae; genus Engraulis; species Engraulis encrasicolus. The sequence goes on from NC_085869.1 coordinate 15,528,687, forward strand.
TTTTCTTAGTCCCAATAGAACGTCTGTGTAGCCTCTTAATGCAGATGGGGTCGTCGGCGGGCCTATTCACTATTTGCTGAAAATACTCAACTACATCACAACAATAATGCTATTACATTACTGAGAGCCTTAAGTGAAAGCCCACCTGTGAAACTCCAACTCCCATTGTCATTGTGACACAGCACTCCACAGCACACAAGTGCACACTGCACAACTTCATTCATGCCTCACCCGTGCAAGGGAAGTTATGAGCAATATTCCCTGAAGAAGAACATGAGGCAACCAAGTGGTGTTGAATGAGTTGAGTAACTTGATGAGGGACGCGTGACAACTTATATCACCTGGAGGGGTATGGCACGCCCAACTGCGCACAGGGCGTCGTTGAGGACTTCTTCTGTGGAAATCGCATCACATTACGTGACACTTTCCACACACTTATGCAGCACATGGGGGCAGTCTCCCCTGGAGCAATGGGGGGGAGATAGAGGCAAGGTGGGATTACGGTGAGGCCAGTGGTGTAGTCTACGTAGAACGCGGGTATACGGAGTATACCCACTTCTAAATGTCAGGGATTTCAGTATACCCACTTAAAATTGATTGATCCATTGTTTTGAATAGCACAAATATATACAGTATACCCACTTCAAAAAATGCTCAAATATACAGTATACCCACCATAAAAAAGTAGACTACACCACTGGGTGAGGCAGTTCAGTTCGTCATGATGGTGTAGGTGAGTATTAGGGCGTATTCACACCTACCTTGTTTTGTCTGGATCAAACGAACCAAATTTCATTTTGTCCCTCGGCTTGGGCCTTTTGGGCTGATGTGAATACATACAAACACCTGAACTCTGGTCCAGACCAAACAAGTGGACCGAGACTGAGGTGAAAGGTCGGACACGGTCCGGGCCAAAGGAACCCTGGTGCGGATCTTTTGGAGTGGGGTTGAATCCAGAGGCGGATTTATGAGTGGGCCTGGGACCGTCCTGATTGGCAGCTGGGTCCAACCAATCACAAGGTCATGTTACGGTAGGCTATTTACTTCCGCCATGGAGGTTATGTGATCAGTACAGTTTGTGCGTTTGTCACCATTATCATTTGCCATCAATGCATTTTTCTGACACTTTAACAAGCCCATGGGCTGCATAATAAAACTCAAGTTTTGACCATTATTATGTTGATTTATGTATGAAATATGGAAACTATATTTTATATAGACCTATTTTATGCTGGCCATAGTTTTTGGGAGATTTGTTCAGCTTCAACAGTGCAGGTGGGGTTGGCTTGCCCAAATCGATTTCATTGACTTTGGTCCATTCAAAACTGCCTGCTGGATCCACCACTGTTAATCTGCAACTCCCTGAATATAAAACCAGTGTGAGAGGAGAGATCGATCACAGCCTTCAACTTCCTATTTCAGTTACATTTATTTTCGGGTGTTTTAGCAGTAGAAAGAGGCAAGCGTTTGGGATGTTACCTTCGTCAATGTCTCTGAATACAACCACCCATTAGTCCACAGCCAGCTGCCCCAGATGACAGTGTTGCCAGATGTGTCTGATCAAATCCTGCCCAAAAGGTTCTCCAAAAAATGCCAAAATGCGCTAAATTCTGCCTAAATTCAACAAATTGCATTGATTTCTACGGGCACAAAACTGCAGAAAAAACGCCAAATGGCCAATTTTTCCCATTTTTACACGCAGACGGCCATCCCAAGTAGCCCAATTGGGCCGGGTAACCGCCCAATCTGGCAACACTGCCAGATGACAGTCCTCATTTCCTGTTGCCGAGTTACTTGACCTAAATAGAACCAGCACAAGGCCAAGTGAGGAGCTGACCTTCTGAAGAAAATGTTCAAACGGGATCCTCTTGATGACTTTTAAATCTTGATCATCCCCCTCATTCTAAGCCAGCGTGACAGTGCGCAGTTATACTGCCAACAAAAAAAGATGATGAAAATCCCATCACCCGCCGGGGAAATTTCCGACAAGCAAGGGGTTTACACTGCCTGTGTGCTACTTTAAGTGTGCATTGATTCAAAGCACAAACATTTTTGAAGGCAGAGATGTGTTTATATATACAGTATTGTCTGCCACTTCTTTTTCTGATGCTTAGACTCTGTATGGGCATTTGATGGATATAAGTCAATACAAACACCTCCATTCAATGATTACTCCTATTAACCCTTTGAGGAGTACCATCACAAATACATAATGAGTTTAGAATTTTGCCAAAATTGTGAGTTCTCATTATGAGTAAAATTGTAGGAGAACTTGGGATTACTCCTCAAAGGGTTAAAAGAAATGTTTTTTTTTTGTAACTCTCCACTGCACTTTCAGCACATCATACTCAATGCAGCATCATGATAGGCCTACAACAACTGCAGCAATGCAGATGCGCTCAATGAGGCAACACTCTCAAAGGATTTCGCATCCTAGAGTAAACAGAGGAAAGAATTTACAGCTATAAAATCCAAAAAAAGGATTGCTAATGATCTATACAAATAAACATATTGGCTACTGAGAAATAGAATCCTCCTTTGCCCCTGAGGCATTGAAAATGAAAACAAAACAAACACCCAAAACAGATCACCATTCATTTTTTTGCTTTTATTTTCCTAATTACTTTTCTTATATGCATCTGAGGATGTCATTTTAAAAAGTGTTTACACTGGGGTGAACAAGACAGGGCTCTCTGACTTTTGTTCTAGCTGCCAGAAATAGACATGCACGCTGCATTTAGTCAGTTGCTATGGCAATATTTAGTTATCATATGAATATCAAATCTGAAATCATGAGGCGTTTCAAAGCCTCTCCACTAGATGTCTCTGTTTGCCCAAGTAGTCAAGGGCAGCAGTGAGCAGACTAACACGAAACACATGCACACACAGACACACATTTGTTGACTGCTCCACACCAAGTTCTTAGTTATTCTGACTGTGGCGCTGGCATTTCCCAAATTGCAATCTGAAGTATCTTTCACCTGCTCCCCATCTTGGCTTGGAATCTAATCTCAGGTGACGGATGTCCCGTCAGCGAACTCAATTTTCTTCTTCATCTCGCTTCTACAAGATTCCAGCACAGAGGTAAGGAGGTAGGCTAAGGAGTAGACCCAGCCAGAGATAAAAGCAGTTCTCACAGCTCCATTTATCTGTAGACTAGATGCCTGTGCTATGTGTGTGTGTGTGTGTGTGTGTGTGTGTGTGTGTGTGTGTGTGTGTGTGTGTGTGTGTGTGTGTGTGTGTGTGTGTGTGTGTGTGTGTGTGTGTGTGTGTGTGTGTGTGTGCGTGTGTTTGTGTGTGTGCACTTGTGTGTGTGTGCTCTTGCGTGTGTGTGTGTGTGTGCACTTGCGTGTGTGCGTGTATATCGTGTGTGTGTGTGCGTGTGCGTGTGTGCACTTGCGTGTGTGCGTGTATATCGTGTGTGTGTGTGCGTGTGCGTGTGTGTGTGCGTGCGTGTACATGTCAATGTGTGTGTGTGTACCTGCGTGTGTGCGTGTATGTACATGATTACATGCGCGCACGCGTGTGTGTGGGCGTACATACCTACATGCGCGTGTGTGTGTGTGTGTGTGTGTGTGTGTATCTGTCTGTGTCTATGTCTGTCTGTCTGTGTCTGTGTGTGTGCGTGCGTGTCTAGTGTAGTGTGCTGTGATTGAGCAGATGGGTAATTACCAGCTCCTGTCCCTCAGAGATCCTCCCTCGTGACGGAGAACTGACACGCATCACTGTCTCCAGGTGACAAAAAATGAAGACGCGGCGGCTTATTGGATTCTGAATAAAGAACAACAACAACATCATCAACAACAACGTCAACAACAATAACAACAATAACAAGTCAATAAAGTCGTCCGGCGCTCCGCTCGTCCCTGCACCACTGTGCTTTTGGGTGTTGCAGCCAGGGAGCATCTGGTGTAATAAGAGAGCCAGGTCAGGGCAACCTCTCACACCTGCAGTGGCCTGGGTGGCCTGGGTGACCTTTCACACCTGTGTGGCCCTTACAAATCCTCTATTGTACTGGGGTCCGTTTCTCAATTCTTGTCGTTGCTAACCGTCTTAAGACCGTCTTAAGACTGTCTTACCATTCCCTTGGATTTAGTGGTGAGCGTCGCTGTCGAGAGAGAGTTGAGTCGCTCTTACGAAGGACTTTGCTAACGACGATAGCAAAGACCCTTTTGAGAAACGGACCCCTGGTGCCTATATTGCCCTACAAAGGCAAAGCGTCGTATCTGCATATTTTGTCAAAAGTGCCGTGTTTAGACTGAAAATGGTCTTCATTACACCTCCTTTAGATTGTGACAAAAACTCCATGGTCCAAATGTGTTCCGTTTTAGAGATGTTAAACTTGCTGTAACTACAATATCCAATCTAATACCAAGGCTTTGAAATGCATTTTTCTCAGTTTCAATGTTGGCATAGTTACTGCACTTTGCCTTTGTAGGGCAGTACAATGCCTGGCTCTCGCGAGACCCCTAGTGCTTCGTGCATCTTCGTTACACTTCGTGAGCTCGCACAGAGCCTGGAGTCCTCATGAGGACCAGCAAAGTAATTGCGAAATATTGCAAATATCTTCCTCATATTGTCATTGCCTTGCTCGTCAGTCATCTCGAGGTGGATGAGAGCAGGTAGGCCTATATCAGGAGCACTGACTGTAAATGGCAACCATGAAAAGACATTTGTTCTCAAGTATTAATCTCACTTCTTATTTTGACTTTGACAGTTTTTTCTCAACACGTCTGGATTTAACCATCTGGCGGGTTGCATCCGGCCTCCGCACGGGCCTCATGTTTGACACCCCTGGTGTAACCCTTTTCACCTGGGTGGCCCCGAACTGAACTGTACTGTACAGATGAGGTCAGCAATCCCTTCAACATGTCTGGGTGGAAAGACAATGGTTCAGAATGAGGCCCACGGGGGATCCAGATTCACAGTATGAATATTATAGCATTTTCCCCACAGGATTTAGCCAACGGGGGGAGGAAAAAAAAAACTTTTTTCCAGAGAGAGAAAGAGAGAGAGGAAAAGAAAAAGTCAGGAAGAGCAGAAAGAGACATCTGTGGTTCCATGTGGTGCTCTTCCAATACAGTACGGCACACTGCGCTAAACCACATAAACTCATGACTCATGACATGGCCCACATGATTAAGGCAGCAGTCTAAACATTCGAAATTGTATTACTGATTCCAGGAAATTAAAAAAAAACCATAGACAATGTTAAAATATGATGTAAAACATGGCTCCTAAATACAGTGGTTTGGTTTGCATTTCCCTTATATCTGTGTCCGCGATAAGGCCTTGCAAATAGCCAACATTGTAAAACAGGCGCAATGACGGGTGACAGAGACAATTACCATCATAATTTAGACATATGTCACTGTATTGGCATTAAAACCATGACAATCATTATTTGTTCAAGCAAAATGTTGATACAGAAGTATTTGGACGCGGTCTGTCTCATTGGGAATGCTGTTCCACTGAAGCTTGTCTATGGTGATTAACAGTGTTAACCACAGTTGCTACTGTTGTAATTATATGGTTAATGGAAGCAATGAGCAATTATAGATTTGTGTGTGTGCTGTGGTTGCAAGAGCTCTGGATGTGTCTCACACACAAACAGTATCATAAAATAACCCCACACCACATCACATTGGCTATGTTTATATGATGTTTTAATTCCGAATTAATAATTCCAAATTAAATGGTTCCATCGAGTCTACTTTGATCTTTCATTTAATTCCGAATTTTGAAGTGTTTACACAATGTTTTCAAAGCGGAATTAAGCTTTATTCAGAATCAAGCAGAGTTAATTATGAATTAAATGTCTTATGTAAACGTAGCCATTATGGCACTAAATGGTTAACTGAGTTGATGGTCCAGAGACAGAGGGAAGGAGAAACTGACCACCAAGAGAAACTCATCATACATATCCACACCTCATCCCTCTCTGACACAAGAAGTAGAGCAATCTAAAGCAGAGTAGGTCAACGTGCACCACAGTCATTATCATTCATCACAACCAAGTCCAATGGCTAGAATGCTGCCAGCCACAGTCAGTAACTACACTGCACTGTGCTTTCCGGTGACTTCTGTCCTTGTGATGAGAGACTCGATGTCATTGAAGATCAGTTTTTATTCCATTTTCTAAAACATATTTCAAAGATCATTCTTTCATTTTCCGTTGGTATACTGTATCGAGTCGGAGATGGTAAGGTGCGCACAGCCAAAATCAGTTTTTACAGTTGACAATAGTGTCAGACAGTTGAAGAAGGTATCTGCACAATGCCAAATAAGCTAAAAAATACACTCAATATAATTACATAAAACAAGTTTCAATCACCCTGTATCTTCGTCAGCCATGTCATTGGAATCGAAGAACATCCCCAGAACCTCATTCTGCACTGGTACTTTACTATTTTTTAACACAGAGGCTTGAGATCACAGGAAAGAATTGGTAGACAAAAATGGACTTGCACCAAGGACAGTCATTGGTAAGCGGGTCAGACTTGTAAGGTCAGACTTGTAGCCCAAAGGTTGCCGGTTGGACTCCCAACCCGCCAGGTTGGTGGGAGGAGTAATTAACCAGTGCTCCAATGGGGTGTCCCGCTGCAGTGCTCCAATGGGGTGTCATTGGGTGCTGCCCCCTTGCACGGGTGAGGCATAAATGTAATTTTGTTGTGTGCAGTGTGCACTTGTGTGCAGTGCAGTATTGTGCCGCAATGACAATGGGAGTTGGAGTTTCCCAGTTGGACTTTCACTTCACATCATCTTTGGGGTTAACCCCCATGACATCCCATGTTGTTAAGGCATATGGACGGTAGGGGGCGCTGTTTAGCCTAATAGCTATAAGCTTAGTGATCATGAGACCTCTTTAATAGTTTCTAATGACAGCCTTGATGTGGTTTCATTTGTCAGGGTTCGACTTGTTCTCCCAGAGAAGTGAGGCCATGCATCCAGTCATTAAAGGCTATTATGCCCCCATTCAATTTGAAATCAGAGAGCTCGTTTTTTCTTCTTCCCATGGCGGGTAATGATAGCCACACTTAACTGCCATTTTGCTACTTCAATTGCGGGTTTGCTCTTTCAAGATGAGCAACTTGATGAGATGGCCTTAATATCAGATGTCGTAGGTTTAGCTGTTTGTTTCTTAGCATGCAGAGAGAGTTCAATTGCAAATCAGTTAGACCTTTTATTACAAGGTTCAACTAATTAGTCTATCCAACATCTGTGACTAACTAAAAGGCTGAATAAAACTAATATCTCAATAAAACTTTCAACAACAACAACAACAAAGTCTTTCAACAAAGTACACGCTCTGTAAAATTACTGTTTAAAGGATATATTTATATGCACATGCCTGATTGTGTGAGAATATCAATGAGACATTTAATTAACTCGTTAAAGAGATGATTAACCTCTGGGACTAGACGCTGTGCTGACGTCGATCTTGATCGCATGAGACGCATTACAAAGTAAACGTAATTCAATTTTCCTCAATTGAATTGGGATAACTTCATACACAAGTCAGCATTTTGTTTTTTTTAAGTTCATCAGCTAGGGAGGATGGATGAGGGAAATGACTGAAGCATCAAATGTGCTTTTTGTTGAGACAGAGGACTAAATTCAAGTCGTCTTTTTTTCTTTCAGACGCCATCAGAAAAACCTTTTGAAATGGTTATCAGAGAATTCAAGAAAAGACGCAAGTGGGCATAAAAGTGAAAACGTTAGATGTTAAAATTATACATCTGAAGTTTGCTGCACCTTGAACACCTTTTCATTCAGTGAACACGGCTTTTGAAAACGCCTTTGAAATTTGATTGTAATTATAGGTCCAGATAATAGCGCTCTTTAAAGCCTTCCTCCGCACATGAACAACCGCTGGCAAGCACCCCCCCATAGGATTTCACTTCCGTGCAATACATCAAACAGTCAGGTCCAAAAATGACAAGGCTGTAAATATTGGATCAGTGCTCCATGCTGCGCAGCACGCTGACATGCTGTGTGTAGGCTGACTGCTATGATGTCTCGCACAGGGAGGATTTATCTTTTCTAACATCAGTTTAAAAGGAGGATGCAGACAGAGGTGTTTCAAGTTGCAATTTATCACAACATCTGGCTGTAGACCTACTGTATGTTATGTTTGCACTTAATGCACAGGATTCCAAAAGCATAATGATTTCATTCTACTGAAAAATGTGTTAATTAGTATCAGCTAACGTAGATTCTTTGTGCAGATGGGGTCGACGGCGGGCCTAGTCACTATTTGCTGAAAATACTCTACTACATCATAACAACATTGCTATTACATTGCTTACCAAGAGTCTTAAAGGACCAGTTTGGTCAATTTCAACATGCAGTTGTAATGCTCACACTACCCTGGACTTGTCAGTACCTGAGTTTTTTTTTTCTTCTTCAGCCTTTTCCGAGATCTTGGTCATTGTAAACATTTTTATTTGTTCCCAAAAACATCCGAAAGGTTATACAACATCAGCAGACAACTAGCAAACAGCGGTACCTCATGGGAAAATATTTGGAGTAGGCCTATGTTAATTTTTTTTAAAATGTAAACAAACGCTGCCCCCATTAGAATAGCTCATATCTCGGAAAGGGCTTAGCCGAAAAATGTGGCATCACCGGGTACTGACAAGTCAAGGGTAGCGTGAGCAATACAACAGCATATTGAAATTGACTGAACTGGTCCTTTAAGTAATAGAGTAAGACATAGCCATTACAATTTAGGTGGCATAAGGTTATACAGTTATAACATAGGCTCTGCGCTAAGGTGTAAATAAATGGCTGGAGTGAAAGCATGGTGCTGGATTTTGGCCTCTGAAGACAGTGCTGAGTGAATGAGAGAACAGGGAAGCTGATAGGAGGCGGGTGGGCAAAGGGGTCAGTTGTCCCGGGCACAGGGAGAGGGGGTCCCAGAAATTTGTCCCATCCGCACATTGTAGGCCAATCCTATTGAGTTGGGTTGGATGAGTTGGATCCAATATTTACAGCCTTGTCATTTTTGGACCTGACTGTTTGATGTATTGCACGGAAGTGAAATCCTATGGGGTGAGGGTGGCTTTCAGGTGGGGGAGACAAAGGGGTCGGTTGTCCCGGGCCCAGGGCAGGGGGGTTGGCAGCTTTCGGATGGTTTTGTCTCAGGCCCGTCCAAAGCTGTTAGAGGCCCTGTGAGGGAACGGTCCACAGAAGACACTGAATTAAGAAATGAAATACCACTGCAGCATTGCAACATCCACAGCACTGCAACTCCAGACAACACTCGCTGCACTCTTCCCCCCTACAGGCCAGTGGTTGTCAAACGGGTGTGTGAGTAGCCCTTGGGGGGTGCTTGGATCAATTCTGAACGGTGCCCAAAATATATTTGCGGCGGCTGGCTGGCTGGGTTTCTCTGCTCTCACCAGCACAGAGGAGAAAAGTTCACAGGCACCGATTATATATACGTATGTGGGAAAAGAGTTCTTCAAAAACTATCCCCAATACACAAATGAGTTTCCTGTAGCACTACTTAGGTTGTTGAAAAGAAAAAACAAACAATTAAACCCTCTGGTGCTCCTCAGGCAACATATTCAAAACATTTGTTAGACCTCATGCTGTCTCAGGTCCAACCTCAATACAGCATGATTGCCCACTTTAAAATATTAGAGCAACAGCATCCATCTGAGAGAATAAATATGATTGCTAATGAGTGTATTGTACAGCCTACATATTGTTTTGTTATAAAATTGTTATGTTAAAATAATTATGTGGCATGATATTCACGGTACAACTGTTAGTCAGACCAGAACTCCAAGGGCCTGTTCACATTGGATGTTCACATGGGATGTTTTTTTTTTTTTTTAAATAACAGAAAACATCCAATCTGAACAGCCCCTTCAGTTATAACTCGATTTTGGTTTATACACTGAGTGTCTCTGGAGAGTAGGCTATGTGACAGTTTTTTTTTTCGTAAACAAAGTTTAATCGGCGCTGCCCGCTGGACATGCTGGGCTGCTGGGACACACAAGCCAGACAGCTGAGCCTGGCTGAGCCTCTCCTCTCCTCTCCGGTGATTATTCATTGGTGTGGTTTGGGCTGCGGTTTCGCACAAATATCTCCAGGTCCCTATCTGGCCCTGCTGCGGTTATGTTTTCAGTTCATGCTCTCTCTCGCTGAGGTTTTTTGTTTTAAGATTCTTCCACAGTCCTGACCTCAGGTTTTGGTTGTTTCAGGCTCTGGCTCTGGCTGATTCAGTGGAGAGATCTCGGGAGAGGAATTAAGACTTCTATGGGCCTTAGAGCTAGTGTATGCAAATATAAAAACAGATATTATGTTGGCCATTGGCATTCCTCTGCCTGTCACATAGTATAATTAACAACCAGAGCGCGCTCAGATTTCTAGTCCAAGTATAATATTTCAGAGGTGCAATGACAAATGTGTCATGCATATTTTAGGAGGAGGTGTTGCATGTCTGGGCCTTTGGCAGCTCAATGGCATAGAGACATCACTGATGGAAAAACACGCACACACACACACACACACACTTGTACATGTAAGCACCCACATACATACGCACGCACGCACGCACACACACACACACACACACACACACACACACACACACACACACACACACACACACACACACACACACACACACACACACACACACACACACAAACACACGCGTGCCCGCGTACACCAACATACTCGTACATGTACACGCGTATGCATGCACACACATACACACACACACACATACACATACACACACACACACACACACACAGACACACACACACACACACACACAAAGCTATACATTCAAACGCACACACACACACTTGTACATGTAAGCACACACATACGCATGCACGCACACACACACACACACACACACACAAACACACGCGTGCCCGCGTACACCAACATTCTCGTACATGTACACGCGTATGCATGCATGTGTGCACACATGCACACACACACACACACACACACACACACACACACACACACACACACACACACACACACACACGCACACACACACACACACACACACACACACACACACACACACACACACACACACACACACACACACACACACACACACACACACACACACACACACACACAAAGCTATACTGTGCATACAAATGCATGTATGCATACACAGTACTGTACAATCTCTATCCCCTCACTATAAACACACAATCATTCATCTTAAGTTGGACTGACAAATGTTGTTGCATACTGTCACATTGGAAATCCTGACAGGCGCCTGTAAAGTCTGATTTAAAAAACACATAAAAAGAAATTGTCTTAGGTAACCACAGATGCATGTGGCTTTTCTAAGTAATAAGTCTTGAGCGCGTTGGGGCTGTGCTCATCAGCTGTCATATTGATGTACAGTTATGCGTACAGGATGTGTGATTTATTGACAAGTGCCGACTGTGAGTCTGACACGCTCCAGTAGGAAAAGTCATTCGCAGTGGATCAGGCTGTGCGTACATCTTCACTAACGCTCTCCTCATTGTGCTATGATGACCGTTAGTCACACTGTAGGCTACACCACGCACGCTCATCGCTCATCAGTTCTGGTGTCATTCAAGTTGTGCATTTCACTGCAATCGGGCTTCAATGATGACTCACAGCAATTCAAAGCATCCATTTTGATGGCCCCTCTTGCAAACTTGAAGCGACTAGAGATTCGTAGCCTTAAGCCTGGTTTATACTGGTCCTGCAACTGCAGCCTACGTACACAAACCAGCCCCCACGCCCCCCCTCTGCAGAGCTGAAACGACCCCTTGCAGCGCTGAACGTATGCTTCTCCCAGGCTGAATTGTTTGTAATCTGCCGGTACGCTTGCGGGCAGTGCAAGATCCTGATTGGTTCGCCACCCTTGAATTCTCGGCGGGAAAAAAACGTTGACTGCTTTGAACTATAAGGACCCCACCACCTGCTGACTTCCTGTTTCCTGCAAAGTCAGTGTTGTATGAGTAAAAAGAGGCCTTTCTAATGCGGCCAATGGGACACCGTACTACTCAATGAAAAAAACTCTACTACCCATAGCACTACACAACTATGACATTAAACAGAGTCTGTAGTAATTGCCTACATTACGACTTGGCCATTTCCATTCTGGTAACAGCTAATTCATAACAGAAGCCATGTCTTAAGAATTTAAGAAGTGGAAAACCGAATGACTACTTATCTTAGTGGAAACATCACTGACTACCACTGCTGATTACTTCACCTCTCTTGGCAGCCCTGAATAATTGACTGTGCACACAGTAAAATCCTCAACACTTAGAGAGTAGCTAAATTGGACTCTGAAAGTGTTTAATTAACAGTACAAAGTGTACTGTGCACCAATTAGGCCTATTTATAACGTAACATGTCTAGTGTCTGTTGGCTGGCTGTATGGCCTTGCTTGTTCTAAGTCATGGTGGGTTTGTTTACAGGACCGCACAGACAGGGTTGCCAGATGAGATTGATGATTTCCAGGCCAAAAAATGCTCAAAACCCGCCTGGAAGCACTAAATCCCAGCCAATTCTATTGATTTCTATGGCCAAAAAATAGCAGAAAAACCTGCCCTTGCCATTTTTACCTGCAGATGGCCATCCTAAGCAGAGAAACCGTCCAATACGGCAACACTGTGCACAGACCCCAATCATGTCTAATCACCCAATCAAATCATGTATGCTCTGAAAGCCATACCTGATTACGCCGCGGCGAAATTACCATCACAGTCATTAGAGCATTTAAAAGAGCATAAAAGAACTGATTAATTTCTATCATGATCATAGCAAGCTAGCGGATAGTATAGGGAAATCCACCCACACTTACATGCACACACAGTTGGCTTTTTTTTTCTTTTAAAAAATATGTTATGTTTGCAATCAGTGATGAACTGAGAGAGAAGGTGGTGACTGCGACTAGATGCAAACACACTTCATGTACGACTGCCTCAGAGGAAAAAGTCTTCTGACTGTGCAGTACTTTGTGAAAGTGACGAGATATCAGCAGAAAAAAAGAAAAAGAAAAAAAGTGCTGTCAAAAAAAGTGGGTGGCAGTTCTCACAACTCTGCCTCTCCTCCAAGACGTGAATCAGTTTGTTTCTGAAGTGATGTTTTTCACAGTTCCCTGCAAAAAACCACATTCGCTGAACTCTGAGGTAAGCAGGCCCCATTGCTCCTAATGAAGACTGACTGCACGGGTAGTTATTAGTCTTGGGCCCTGCGCTGCGTTGTGGCCAACACACAAAATGTTCAGAGCAAGTCGAGACGTTGGCAACACTTTCCCCTGACTGTCCAGTTTCCTGGTCTCGTGTGTTGTTCATATTTTCGGTCACATGAAGCAGATTGCAGCACTGCACTGGCAAAAGGAAGAAAACAAATTTGACTAAAAACTGGGCAATCTAACAAACCCTTTCATATGGCGTAAATCTTGACAATCTGGCAGGGTAACAGTGGATTTTCTTTGTAGAACGCTACCTTGACTGCAAATTTGTGTTTTCAAATGAGCAGATTCGGACATATGGCAACATAGTGAAAGTGCCAGTTGTTTACAGATGATCGAGTCTTAATAAGCAGGGGCGAATGAAACATCTTTATGCTAGGAACTCAGATCGCAGTTCCCTTCTAGTTGTTGTCTGAAAAACGGTATGAATATGAATCACATGACGACCCTTACAACACATGTTTCCAATATGGGCTTCGTGGAAATTAGTCACTGCACAAATTCTCTTGCTCAATTTAATAACTCAGGCCACCAGAGAAAATAAAGCACCAGTTGCCTCATTTAATGATTCGAAAACATGTCGGCTACACTGTACCAGTGTATCAATCAATTCGTATCATTCTGAAATAAATAAAGTCTCTGACAGTAAAAAATATATACGTATAATGAAATGATGTGCCAACATCCTCGAATAATACTAAAAAAGCTTTACCCGTTGAATCATGTTTTAATAATAGCCATCTTGGAGACTGTGAGTTACATGGCATGCAGTAAATTTTAGGTGTCACCGGCTGAAACCGCACAAAATGAATAACCATATTTTAGTGATTTCACAGAGAATTCATTGACTTCTTTCAGTAACTTGATAGATGTATGTGTGTGTGTGTGTGTGTGTGTGTGTGTGTGTGTGTGTGTGTGTGTGTGTGTGTGTGTGTGTGTGTGTGTGTGTGTGTGTGTGTGTGTGTGTGTGTGTGTGTGTGTGTGCACGTACTGTATGTGACTACATATTGAGCTTATCCCTCATATATTGTGAAAGTATGGTGATGTGTGTGTGTGTGTGTGTGCGCGTGTGTGTGTGTGTGTGTGTGCGTGCACGAGCGCATGTGACCACATATTGAGCATATCCCTCATATATTGTGAAAGTATGTTGATGGAAATGGCTCATGGGCTTGAAGTTAAGATGAAGCACTCACAGAGCAGCTCAAAGCTGGGCTTTTAATAAAAGAAACACGCTTTTACAAACAAACGAAATCCACACAAAACTGAACTGAGCGAATGAAATTCCTGTACCAATTGCGTCATCATAAAAAAAATGTTTTCAGAAAATAAATACTGTACATCTCACACAGACGCCATAGTGAAATTAACTCTTCTCTTTATTAAGCATGCCTTTAATCCTCTTCAGCAGGTCTGCCCTATAATAAACTATAATTTTTAAAATCTTTGCTCTCTAATTCAAATATGGATTTGTTTTTCATCATGAAAAAAGCAATTTACAGTATAGTATGGGAACAAATCATTTAAATATATTATTTTTTTTATTGAAAATTTTAATTTCTTATGGACTGTACAGGCTCACACATATATTTCTATGGACTAACAGAGAGGTTTCCACACCCGGATAAACAAAGTCTCTTTGAATGTGGATGTCTCTCTCAAATTCTAAAAATACAAATAATTGTAGCTATTCATCTTAGCACCCGCCCGCCCCGCCCCACTCCAGTTTCATAAAATACACCTAGTATTGCAACTTTGTTAGGTAAACATTAAATACACTATGTAGAATTACAATAAACAACGCTCTGTACATTATTGCCTCAATAAGCTGCCTGAGGATGCAGCCTCATAGGAAATGACTACTAGGACAGGAGAATGATGAAAAGGCCCATGGGTCTTCAGCTCGACATCAGGAGAAACAACAACTCGACAATTTCCTCGTTTTTCTTCCCCCCGATGAATAAAAAAAAGATATTTTTTTGATATCATTTCATCACAACTGAATCCAAACAAACAATTGAATGAAAAATAAAACCTTGTAGAGGGCAATTCGTCTTTTGTCAGAAACATTTTCTTGTTTTTCTTTGTAACTGGTTCCTCCGGTAAAGAGGTGAACAGGTATATGGCTATCCATATTGATGATATCTAGAGTTGAGGCATAGGATGAGAAGTATTAGCACGACAACCAGAACAAGCTCGGATCCCAGGGCTGCTAAAGAGGAAGAGGGGGGGGTGGGGGGGTGGGGGGGGGGTGGTTGGTTGGTTGAGAAAGCATGGACTAGGGGTGATCGACAGCACGATTACAAGACAGCACGTAGGCCAAAAAACTGAGCAAGAGAGACACTCCCTGACGACATGAAAGCCACTGGACTGAAGATGTGCAACTGCCCTGCCCCGTTCCAGAAGGAATTCCTTGTTGTTCCAACACACTGTCTGCACGTAATACGCGTATATCCAGAGCAGGGTTTTGTCCGTTTTAAATTGAATAGGAAGACCATGATAATTCAAGTCATTCAGGAAAGCAGTTTGGTGCTTTTTTGTTAAAATCTTTTCTTGTATTTTCTCGTTTTCTCTTCTCTTCTCTCTCTCTCTCTCTTTCTTCTACTGTTGTTCTCTGCCATGGAGAGCTTATGGTAAGGTGGGCAGTCACGGGTAAACGGCTTTAATAAATACACGGCTGCTCGGGATGTCGCAGTCCTGTCAGCGAAGAGCCGGAGGCAGAGGTGTGAAGGGGACATCCGATATGCAGCGCAGCGCAGCGCAGCGCAGCGCAGCGCAGCGCAGCGCACAGTGCCAAGGTGTGTGCGTACGGCTGTGTGTGTATGTGCGTGTGGGTGCGTGTGTGTGTTGTTTGAGGGGGAAGGTCATAGGGACAGTTCTCTCTGTAAGCCCTCCATATTGCCACTGGCAATTCAGCAGACATATTGATGATATGGGGTCAGGCTGACTGTGATGTGTGTATATGTGTGTTACCCTGTGGCTGTCTGTGTTGAATTTGTGCGCTTATTTATGTATGTGTGTGCGTGTGTGTGTGAAGGCATGTGTGTATGTGTGCGTGCGTGCATGCGTGTGTGTGTGTGTGTGTTTGTGTGTGTGTGTATAGACGACGTGCATGCATGTGTGCATGTGTGCGTGTGTGTTCGTGTGCATGTGCGCACGTGTATGCGTGTTGCCGTGTGTGTATGTGTGGTGTGTGTGTGAGAGAGAGAGAGTGTCAGTCTGGTATGGTCTAGGGCCGGATCAATAGGGCGCGAAGAGGATGGAGCCGGTGGTGGGGCCCCGAATGGGCCCCGGGGCGGCCCGCAGGAAGGAGGGGGGCAGGCCGGCCGTCTGGAAGAGGGAGGCGGCGTTGGGGCGCGCGTGCAGCGAGATGGAGGGCACCGTGGTGGCAGAGAAGGGGTTCGGGGACAGGAACGCGGCCGTGGTGATGGTCGGCTTCACCAGGTCCTTCTGCAGAGCCAACTTCGCCTGGAGGAGAGAAAGAGAGGGAGAGGGAGGGGTAGAGAGAGAGAGAGGGAGGAAGAGAGAGAGAGAGAGGGGGGGGGGGCAGAGAATTGAATTTTCAATTTAAAAAACACGTTTATTTACTATTCTTGGAATACAGAAGCACAGATTGTGCTATGGAGTGCTATGGAGATAGAGAGAGAGAGAGAGGGGGGGGGGGGCAGAGAATTTAATCTTGGAATACAGAAGCACTGATTGTGCTATGGAGTGCTATGGAGAGAGAGAGAGAGAGAGAGAGAGAGAGAGAGAGAGAGAGAGAGATGGAGGGAGAGAGGAAGAGAGAGTGTGTGAGAGAGGTAAAGATAGAGAAAGTGATATGGGAAAGCAAAGGAAAAGAAAGAAAGAAACGAATACGTACATAGAAAAAGAAAAATATGAAAGCGAAAGCATGATAGACAGAAAAAATAGATAAAGAGAGAAAGAAAGAAAGAAATACAGTAAAGAAAGAAAGAAAGAAAGAAAGAAAGAAAGAAAGAAAGAAAGAAAGAACGAAAGAGAGACATCACAGACTTATGAATATGTGGCAGAGTAAAAAACAACATTGATTAGGCTGTCAAGCTGATTCATTATGGAAACTTGTCTATAATTATTGCAGACAAATGGCTCATTGAGTTGGAATGAAAATATGACTAAAGTGAAAGAAACGGAGGGAGGGAGCAGCCTTTCTCTTTCTGCATTATTCACAGAGTAAACAGATTGCACTTATAAAGCATAATGCATTCAGTCAAAATGAAGTACTGCACGCAGGTCGCATAATAACAATGTATCATGCTCGCTGTGTGAGAGTGCTCTTGTGCCTGAGTGAGTGCGTGAGTGCGTGTGTGCGTGTGTGTGTGTGTGTATGTGTGGATGTGTGCGCATATGAGTGTGTGTGTGTGTGTGTGTGTGCGCATGCACACGTGTATGTGTGTGTGTTTGTATGTGTGTGTGTGTGTGCATGTGTTAGTGTGCCTGCTTGTAAAAAAGAGACACCAGAGTCTTCTTCCAGAGTATCATCGTCTCCTGAGAAACGTATTTAGCAGCACCATTAAAATGAGCGCTATTAGCGGTTTGCAGGCTTTAATCCCTGAAATCTGAGGAAGGCTTTTGGGTGAGGCAGGAGAGGACAAGGAAGAAGAGAAGGGTGGAAGAGGAAAGGAAATGAGGGAGGTAAAGAAACCAAGAGGGGGAGAGGAGAGGAGAGAAGAGGAGAGGAGAGGAGAGGAGAGGAGAGGAGAGGAGAGGAGGAGGAGAGGAGAGGAGAGGGAAGAAGAGAAGGGTAGAAGAAAGAGGGGAGGTAAGGAAGGCGAGGGGGAGGAGAGGAGAGTAGATGAGAGGAGAAGGAAGAAAATAGGATAGAAGGAGGAAAGGAGGAAAGGAGGCTAGAGGGAGGAGAGGAGAGGGAAGAAAAGAAGGGAGGAGGAAAGGAAAGGAGGGAGGTAAGGAAGGGGTGAGGATGGAGGAGGGGAGAGAAGAGGGAAGACATGAACGGAAGAAGAAAGAAGTGAGTTAAGGAAGGGGAGAGGGAGGAAAGAAAGAGAGGAGATGAGAGGAGAGGAGAGGGAGGAGAGGAGAGGAGAGGAGAGGGAGAGGAGAGGAGAGGAGAGGAGAGGAGAGGAGAGGAGAGGGAGAGGGAGTGGTGGGTATTATTCTTGGCAGGGAGGAGAGGAGAGGAGAGAAATGGTAAGATTATAGGAAAGGAGAGAGGTAAGGAAGGGGAGAGTGAGGAGAGGGAAAGGAGAGGGGAGGTAGTGGTGGGGTATGATAATAGGCAGGGAGGAGAGGAGAGGAGAGAAAGAGAGGAGAGGAGAGGAAGTGGTGCGTATGATTGTAGGAAAGGAGAGAGGTAAGGAAGGGGAGAGGAGAGGAGAGGAGAGGAGAGGAGAGGAGAGGAGAGGAGAGGAGAGGAGAGGTGAGTAGAGGAGATGAGAGGCGAGGAGATGAGAGGAGAGGAGAGGAGAGGAGAGGAGAGGAGAGGAGAGGAGAGGAGAGGAGAGGAGAGGGGAGGGAGTAGTGGGTATGATTCTAGGCAGAGTAAATAATGCATTACCGCCAGGACGCTGGAGCTGCGCTGCTGCTTGTTGTAAGGGCTGTACTTGGGCTTCAGAGGCTTCCCCGCCACCCTGTCCTTATGCCGCCTGCTCGAGATGTGCTGAAATATTCAACAGGAGATCATGTACAGTAAATATCATGTCACTACGTGACTCTGTTCTTATGTCGCAATGTGCAACAAGAGACAATGTACAGTCAATAAAATGCAACCATGCAACTCTGTTCTTAAAGGGACACTGTGTGAGATTTGTAGTTGTTTATTTCCAGAATTCATGCTGCCCATTCACTAATGTTACCTTTTTCATGAATACTTACCACCACCATCAAATTCTAAGTATTCATTATGACTGGAAAAATTGCACTTTTCATACATGTAAAGGGGGATCTTCTCCACGGTTCTCCATTTTGAATTTCAAAAAATAGCCATTTTTACCTGCAAAAATGACTGTACTTGGACCATACTAGAAAATATTTGTTTATTACTTTGTAAACTTTCATGTAAAGATCAAATTTGGCAATAGGCAGCACAGTTTCAATGAGCAGCATAGTTGCAGTACCTTTTTTGACCATTTCCTGCACAGTGTACCTTTAAGTCGTTTGCTCGAGATGTGCTGAAATATTCAACAGGGGATCATGTACAGTAAATATCATGTAACTAAGTGACTCTGTTCTCATGTTGTTTGCTAGTGATGTGCTGAAATGTGCAACAAGATATAGTGTACAGTAAAAAATAATGACGCCATGCAACTCTGTTCTTATGTCGTTTGCTGGTGATGAACTGAAATATGGAATAAACAATAATATGCAGAAAGAAAATGTGAAGTGTGACCACGTTCGTATCTCTGTGACCCTGCTTGACATGTGTTGAAATATTCAACAATCATGTGCAGTTACTGTAATATAATGCAAGACAACTTAACTGTGTGATTATGATGCTATCGATGTGTGTAAATATGCAATAAACAATAGTGTAATAAAACAATGTAAGAGGTTATGTTAGCTGTGCGTTTGCTAGTTATGTGCGAAAAATGTAATAAGCAATAATGTACAGGAGAAAAGAATAACATAAGAAATAATGAGTGAAACATATACTACTGTTGGCATCACATATGACGTAATACAATGTTCAAATCTCTATAATTCTCTCCTTATACCGCCTGCTCAAGATGTGTTGAAATATGCAAGAGACGATACTGTAGGAAAATACTGTATGACATTGGCTGCTCACAGCGTACCTCTGCAAAGCTATCTCAACAAATGAAATATGCACGAAGTAAAAATGCACAGTAAAAGGAAATCACGTTTGTTCTTTGAAGCCTTTTCTATACAGTTACATACAAGTTACATCAACAACTGTGCAGAGCGGAAAGAACAGGGAGTGAGTTGTTCTGACAGGCACGCTCAGGCTCAGGCACATAAGCACACGAATGAAATATGGATATGCCATGCTCTGCAAATCACTAACGTTATGGCACATCAAAACAACACGAGTGAGCAGAGCAACGACATGATTTGCGGCGCCCTTCTGGCCAGACGGGTGGAACATGTTCGAAAGACGTTCTTGAGCCCTGAGCAGCCGCCCCCACCTGCTTTAGTTGGATTTCCGAGTTGACGTGCACGTCGCAGATTTCGCAGTGGAACGTCTTGTTCTGAAGGCCCGAGCCCTTCAGGATCGCGCTGGCTTGTGCCTTGAGCTTGGACCCCGGCCTCGGATAGGCTTTGATCGGACCCGCTCCGCTCCTCGCCTCCAGCATGGTTTTGTGCTTTGAACCTAGTACATGTGACACGAGAGGAGAAGAAGAAGAGGAAGAAGAAGAGGAAGAAGAAGAAAGAGGAGGAGGAGGAGGAGGAGGAGGAGGAGGAGGAAGATGATAAGGAGAAGAGTAAGATAATTAGGATGATGATAGTGATGATGACAGTGATGATGATGATGATGATGATGATGATGACGATAATGATGATGATGATGGTGAAGATGATGGTGATGAAGTTGTCTGGTTCTTTCTGTCTCCTTTGCTCTAGCTTTCTTTCAGAGGACACCATAACAGATGGGCAGCAGCAGTAGCGCGCGGCGCCACACGCCTATATCTCCACCCCGCTGTGCTGCTGCAGAACAACTCGCACTGAATACAAAGTGAGCAGCACATCATTTGCAAATGGTAATGGTCCTCTAAAAAAACAAAAAAAACTCTGCACACATTATATTTGTGGCCATTTAGTGAGACCGTTGCTAATGATTGGAATGGACAACAAACAACCCAGGGCTGTTTTGGAGAGGAGGAAGATGGGGCGGGGGGGCGTAGGTGGTGTAGGTGGGTGAGTGTTTAGTAGTGCTGCACCAATACCATTTTTTGGCCCCGGTACGATTCCCGATACCCGACTGTGCAGTATCGGCCGATACCGATACCATACCGATGCTAATCTGTTTGAAATTTATTTAACTTTGTCGGACTGCTGCCTACCTTTGTGAAACAGGACAAGGACTAATACTCTACAAAGTGAATCCAGTAGAACTTTTAATACTTTTTTAAGTACCGCTGATATAAAATAACTTAGATCAAGGCTGCGTCAAAGTGTCATACGAGCATCTGTAAATGGTATCGGTGCTCTATTTGTTGGTACTCGCCGATACCGATACAACCATTTTAGTGCAGTATCGGGGCCCCGGCCGATACTGGTATAGGTATTGGTGCAACACTGGTGTTTAGCAAAGC
Source organism: Engraulis encrasicolus (assembly GCF_034702125.1). NCBI lineage: Eukaryota > Metazoa > Chordata > Actinopteri > Clupeiformes > Engraulidae > Engraulis > Engraulis encrasicolus. Next base: position 15,550,161 of record NC_085869.1, read on the forward strand.
AGACAGATGTGGGCGCACCTGTGTTGTGGGCTTCCAGCTGTGAGAGCGAGTTGACAGCCACTTTGCACAGAGAGCAGTAGAGCAGCTTCTTTGCCTTCTCCTCCTCTGATTCGGTGTTGGGGTCTGCTGCTCCTGCTGTTGTGGGTGTGGCTGTGGCGCCAGCTACCGTGCCATTGGACGCCGCCAACGCCCCCGCCGCCGTTGTGGTGGCCGACAATCCTCCAGCTGTCACCGCCGCTGGCGTGGCGACGGACGTGAGCTTGGCGGTGGCCCCCACCATCGTCGTCGTCTTCATCATCAAGGCCGCCGGTCCCTGGTGCTGCACGCCGCCGGGCACGTCCGACGTCAGCGGGAAGCTGGCGGACGTGGGTTCCAGAGCGGCG
>NC_085869.1:15558043-15563043 GCF_034702125.1 Engraulis encrasicolus
TTTTTTGTGTGTAATTTATGAACGTGCGTGCCTTGGCGCATTGATACACTGGAGTTATGCGGTCAGAAAAGTGACCTAATAGTGGGACTACTTCAGGTGTGCATATATAGACAGTTAATCAACACCCAATTTAGCGCGTCACAATGGGAGATTCCAGACTGCCATGGTATATATATATATATATACGTAGATATACAGTATATATACTTTGTGTATAGACTATGAATGGATTTGATGCAAAACGTTGTATCTCCATTTTGTAGAATGTTGAGAAACTGACATTTTAATATTGGCCATTCCATTACCGGTATATTGCATTGCTAAAAGCATTTTATATAGGTTTAAAACGTATGTTCCCAAAATATTTGAATGGCACGGATTCACAGATAGGTGATAGGACCTTTCTGAACAGTAATTTCCAATAATACGTCAAAAATGGTGGATACATCGTTTTGCAACTAAACTCTTCATAGGCTATATATATTTTCATATATACGGTATATGTATCTACTGTATACACACACGTGTCTGTCTCTCTTATCAGTCTGTATATATAATATACAGTCCCAGGAAAAAGTTTGTACACCCTTTGAAATTTCTTACATTTTTGTCAAAATTGATCATAAAACATGGTCGGATCTTCCCGGAAATCTCAAGAAGGAACAATCAGAGTCTGCTTTAATTAATTCCACCCAAACATTTACATGTTATCATATTTTTATTGGTCATAAGGCCATAATATTCACAGGAGAGCAGGGCATAAGTAAGTACACCCTTGCATTAAGTAGGTTTTAACTCTCAGTTAGTTGCAATATCATCAACCAGACTTGTCCTGTAGTTGAAGATCAGATTAACAAAACAATCTGTTTGTATCTTGTCTCCCTCTTCTTTAGAAAACTGCCTCTCGTCAGCAAGGTTTGTGGGATGTCTGGAGTGCATAGCTTTCTTGACTTCATGCCATATAATCTCAATTGTTTTTTGTCAGGGCTTTGACTGGGTTTAGTTAATCTGATCTGCAACTACAGGAAACATCTGGTTGAGGTTATTGCGACTAACTCAGGGTTAAAATCTATTGAATGCAAGGATGTACTTACTTATGCCTTGCTGTCCTGTGAATGTTTACATCTTATGGCCAATGAAAATATGAAAACTTGTAAATGTTTGGGTTGAATTAATTAAAGCAGACTCTGGTTGTTCCTTCTTGCGATTTCCGGGAAGATCAGACCATGTTTTATGACCAATTTTGACAGAAAGGTAAGAAATTTCAAAGGGTGTACAAACTTTTTCCTGGGACTGTATACAGTACATGCAAAAATCCGTCACAAATACAGAGGTATAGAGTGTGGATGTAAGAGAGCCGGTGAAGTACTGGCTGGGTTGAGGGTTGGTTAATGGTGGGAGGGAATGGCATTGCAATGACAACCACAACTGTAAACTAACAACTGAAGCAGATGTTATTAATTATGTCCAGTGTGAACAACAGACATACCATTATAGATAGGTTTCTCGTTTACAAACATCTGTGCTGTGAGGAGGGGCAAGACGCTAAGCAGCCAATTACGTGAGTGCATTTTTTTTGAGTGACAGCAGTTTCCAAACAATCAGAGGTTGCACAGAGGTCACGCAGACAGGAATGTTTGCATTCAAGAAACCTATGTATCGTTATACTGATATTATAGTTATTGATTTGAACGGGCCCTTTATTAGGGTTGTAGAGGGGATTCTGGGGACTGAGGTCAGGATTGGGGTCAGGTCGGTAATGGGCGGTAATGGCAGCCAGCCAGCCAGCCGGCGAGGTGAGGAAGAGGGAGCTTTGAACAAAGACAAAAAGTACAAGATGAAGAACAAGAAGAAGCCATTAACCTGGTTGGTCACAGCCGTTGCTGGCAGTGACAGCGGTGCAGGAGGAGAAGGAGGTGGTGGTGGTGGAGGAGGAGGTGTTGTTGGAGGTGGTGCAGTTGGAGGAGGTGGAGGTGGTGGTGATTGTCTTTGTGCCGTCCGGGCCAGCGGCGGCGGCGTTGAGACTTTTCGGCGGCTTATTTTTGGTGGACTCCTGCGCTTTGAGCTTCTTGGCGTGTTTGCTGCCTTTGTAGTGCGCCTCGGCTTGGCTCTACAAAGGAGAACAAATGAACCAGCGCAATCAGGCTCATTTCCCAAAACACACACACACACACACACACACTGGTGGACACACACCTCACATCATGGACAGACAGATAGACAGCATTCACACACATACAGATATACACATACAAACATACTCAGAAGAAGAAAAAAACACACACACAAAAGAAAAGAAGACAAAAAAAACATAGAACAAGGATCCAGGGCTTTCAATAGTAGACACTGTTCCAATCAGAACACAACTGGAGAGAGATGTTTGAAGAGGCTTTGATTTGTGATTTGTGAAGTGAATCCCCCCCGGTGAGTGTGGTGAGAGATGTGGGGAGATTGTGTGTGTGTGTGTGTGTGTGTGTGTGTGTGTGTGTGTGTGTGTGTGTGTGTGTGTGTGTGTGTGTGTGTGTGTGTGTGTGTGTGTGTGTGTGTGTGTGTGTGTGTGTGTGTGTGTACACGTGCATGCGCGCATGTGTGTGCATGTGTGCGTGTGCGTATGTGTCTCTCTGTGTGTGAGTGTGCATGTGTGTGTGTGAGTGCGTGCATGCGTCCGTGCTTGAGTGCGTGCATGCGTGTATGGCAATGGGGTTGGCTATGTGGAGAGCAATGGTGGATGTTGCGTGCGTGGGTGGGTGGGTGAGAGAACGCTGATTGCCGCTATTGCCCAGCTGAAACACGATGTCATGAGGGGGCCGAGGCACCATTGATTCCCAGTGATATAAAGCAAATGGCCTGCAATGGATTTCGCTCAGTGTGCAATTAGGGCTTAATGCAGAGGTGAGGAGGAGTGGGAGAGGAGCGGTGGGAGGGAGGGAAGGGGGCGGCAGGAGTAGGGGGCTAGGGGGAGTGGGAGGTCGCTCGCTCGCTCGCAGTGTTGCCAGATTGGGTGGTTTCGTCCAATTGGGCTGCTTAAGATGGCCGCCTGCAGGTAAAAATGGATTTTGGAGAAAAAAACATAGAAATCAATAGAATCGGGCGGGATGTAGTGCTTCCAGGCGGGTTATGAGCATTTTTTGGGCTGGAAATCATCAGCCTCATCTGGCAACCCTGCTCGCTCGGTCGCTCACTAGCTCACTAGCTGAGCCTGTGCTGTGCTGAGCTGGGCTAAGCTCTCCTGCTCTCTCTGCCATGGATTTCTTGTCCCCTTTCCATGAACTCTCCACTCACTCGCTTGCTCTCCTCTTCGTTCGCTCGCTCGCTACGCTAGCTAGCTGCATGGTCGACCGACCAGGCTGTGGATTATAGAGACCATCCTCATGTCATGTCTCTCTCCATGCCAGAATTAAAGGCTTATACTTCTCTAATGTCCAAACGTCAACAGGAAAAGGGATAGTTCAGGGCAAAATGCTGCTAAAGGACATGGGATTTGAAATGAAACCTCTTTTTTTTGGCCGAGTTGCGGACCGACGGTTTTTCTCTGTCAGTTCCTCACTGTCTAAGACTCCTTCTGAAAAGGGGATTAGAATAAATGAGGCTGTGATGAGTAATAATGAAACTGCTCAGAAGTGCTCAAAGCTGACAGCTAAAAAGTTGTTTCCTGTAGTGAGCGTATCATCAACAATATTAATGTAATTAATGACGCGTGACAGTTATGCTAATCGTGCTAATGTACTCCTGTATTGGTTATATTTTCAGTCTCGATATGCTCATGGTAAAAGTTCTGGATTTTGTTTTTTTCCCGTTTTTTTATATACATATATATTTTAGGGGCTTTTTTATGCCTTTATTTGATAGGACAGTCTGAGATGGTGACAGGAAGCGAGTGGGACAGAGAGACGGGGTGGGATCAGGAAATGACCCTGGCCAGACTTGAACCGGGGGTACCCGTGGGCATGCAACCCCAAATGTGGGGGGCTTAGCGAGCTGCGCCACAGTGTCCCCCTTTTTTTACATTTTTTGTTTCTTTTTTTTCTTTTGACATAACCAGACACATTCTGTCATGTTTGGTGCATAACTTGCATGACCTTTAAGCATACCTTCTCACCACACGTTTGCTAGTATGCTAGCTTAAAGCACATAGCGAACAAGCTTTGTCACTTAATTTTCTCTTGTTGCGTTTAGGCTCCAAGTGTACAGTTACACTGTGTGCCGTTGTTATTAGTCACTGATGCCTGAGCTTGTTGTGCTGCAGCTCAAGTGTGTGTGAATATTCCTCTGAATATAACATGCACGCCGGCAGCTAGGTCATGGGGCCCAGAGGCGAATACTCTCTTGCCTCGTTCCTCTCGCCTCCTGACATCCCAAGGAGATCCGGATTTGTGGAAACAGGCGCCAGTGGATTATCCTCTCCCAGCATTTACAGGGCTGAGGTGGGGGCGGCGGTGGTAGTGGTAGTGGTAGTGGGGGCGGCGGTGGTAGTGGTATTGAGGGGGGCTGCGAGAGTGGAGTTAAAAGGAGGTGATGGGGGTTGTAAGAGGAATATTATAAGGTGGAGAGAGCGAGCGTGTATGTGTGTGTATAAAAGTTAAAAGTGTACAAGTGTGTGTGTGTGTGTGTGGTGTGGTGTGGTGTGTGTGTGTGTGTGCGTGCATGTGCGCGTGTGTGCGTGCATGTGCGTGTGCGGCCGTGCATGCATGCGTGCATGCGCGCGTGCATGCGCGCGTGCATGTGTGCGTGCATGTGCGCGTGTGTGCGTGCATGTGCGTGTGCGGCCGTGCATGCATGCGTGCGCATGTGCAGAACGACATTATAAGGTGGGGTGTATTTCTGTGTGTGTGTATAGGGGGGAGGGGGGTGTCTAAGTTGAGAGTGGGTGCAGAGCAGACTCAGGGGGGGGGGGGGGGGGGGGAGTGATATTATAAGTGTTGTTAAGAAGTGACTCCATGTAGGCTGTAATAAATCATGTTTGGGGCCCACAGTAAAGCTGGAACGCCTGGCCCTGCTGC
>NC_085869.1:15570543-15578043 GCF_034702125.1 Engraulis encrasicolus
AAAAAGCTTTGTTTAAATGCGCAGACTCTCGTTATTTATTTTTTCTTCAGGGGGATCTGGTTCATTCTCAATTGCTGGGCATAAATGGAGTAGAAACGCAGAAGCCCGAAAAGAAGACCAAAAATAAAACAAAGCTCCCTCTATGGAGGTAATGATGGTATAAATATCTCCAGGAAAATGTGACTTTCCGCTTTCTTTCTTTAAAGAAGTGCTACTGTAAATGAGTTTGGAAACAGTCTCCCTTTGGATCCGGCCCACCAGGAATGAGTAATGAGACAAAGAAAACAAACATTGCAATCGAGGCGTGAGATTTCCAAGCGCTGATAACACCAGCATCCCACAATATCATGTCATCCTGACAGGGCGCTGGATGATAGATGGCCCTCCCATTAATAAATCTGTACTTGTCACCGTAGCGTGGCAATGATGATGATGAGTTGAGAATAACTGGGGCTGGCTGACCTGACAGGTCCTGTTTCGCTCGTGAGGAGAATTTTGTGCGTAAGCTTTTTTGACATCGCCAACCACTCACTCGCCTTTCCTCATGCACGGCAGCGTTCCCGAGTGTGAATCAAAGTGTTTACTTTGGCATGCTGGGGTACTTGAGATGCTTGCAAGATCCTTTACAGTGTTTCGATTGAATGAGTGCCATTAGGACGAAAGACAACTGTATGTATTCAGTATGTATGCACTATGTTATACCCCCACCCAGTCTGTCAGATGTTCACACAAGCTAAATATATACTATACTGTACGTACATGGAGGAAACATATGTGGGGAGACTGGTATGCATCATCTCAGCAACACATTTGTGCCTGTAAAGACTTGTCACCTTCCCCTGAAAGCGGTCTCTCTTTCTCACACCCATACCAGTTTTAAACAGCTGCTTGCATTTGTTCTTATTTCAGGCACAAGCTCCGTTCACTTTGAGAAATTGCGCCTCACTCCAAACTTCATTAGTGCTTCACAGAGGGAGTGTGAAGGCCCTGTAGTCGTTTGTTCTGTCCTCTGGCTATAGGATAGGATGTCACAGTGGATCTTCGACAGTGCTCCACAAAGAATGGGATTAAATTACACTGCCTCGTTTTTTCTCTCTCCTTTCTTCCTCTCTGTCTCTTTTTTCCCCCCTCTTCTTCTCCTTTGCTGTTTTTTTTAACACAGCAGGGAGAATGGAGAGGCGTTTGAGCTTTTAATGAAGCCCAAGACAAAAGGGCTCCTCTTCTTCTTTCCTGTCCTTCGCCCCTCAAAAGCGGCGCATGCTCAGCTGAATAGACCGAGCGTGAGATGACACGGCCTTGGCCACCAGTGCTCCAGTGAGCAGGAGAATGCTCAGCCGAGCCGCCGGCCGTGCCACTCAATTGGAATCATCTCCTGTTATTACGCCTTAGGAGTAACCCTCCACCCACCACCCCCAACTACCAATCCCCAACCCCCCTCACATCCCATCCATCTCCATCACCATCACCATCACCATCACCCACCATCTATTCAGCCCCAACATCATCGTCTGACTCCAGCATCGCCTCAGCTTTGAGGAGAGAGAGAGAGACGACTCTGTTGCTATAAACTAGGGCAGTGGTTCCCAAACTTTGCCTGTGGGGACCCCCTTTTGGATCCCCTCCCGACCTCCCATTTTCCAAATGCAAAAACATATTTTTACTGAACTCTAATGTAAATCACAAGAATGGTAATACATGTATGACCCATTGCAGTGAATATGGTTGCTAAAATGTATGGAAGGGGTTATAAAAGCATATACGTAATTCATTCAAGGTGTTATGCAAACAGTCCCTTCTGCTTGCGAGCCTCCTGCAGTACCTCTGCGGCCCCCTTACTGGGCGAATAGACCGGCCGGGATGAGCTGAAGTCACAGAGAATCGCTAGGTAGTGTAGCGAGAGCCATATCAGCAATAGAAGACACAGTATGTCCGTTAAAAGCAGAATGCAAGCATTCCAGCATTCCCATTGGTTGCGGCGGCTGTCGCCGAACCACATCATAGCTCATCTGCATAATATTGACTGGAGTTCAACTAACTGTCGCTTCTGCTCTAGTCGCGCAAATCGCTTTTGTCTCTTCTGCGTCCCGTGACTCAATACAAAGTCAATTACTTCCATCGTGGGATTCGCCCATGTCACGCTTGGTCTATTCGTGCCTTTGGGGGTCCCGACCCCCCCCAGGTTGGGAACCACTGAACTAGGGCATGCAAGGGGGAGAAGTAAGGATGCGAGGATGCTGGAATGTAGTTCAGTTCAGGGAGGAGTGTTGTTCTCTAAAGCGCTGCACTTGAGTGGAGTCGGACAAGCAGAAAAAGTCCTCCACTGTGCCGAGGACGAGGACGGATGAAGGTAAGTAAGTAAGTGAAATAAAGAGAGAGAAAGAGAGAGCGAGAGAGAGAGCGCCAGTGTGCAGGGCGGCGATGTGATGCAAGGCAGGCGGGCAGGGCCTGATTCATTGTGACATTGTGTGCTCCTGGCAGGGCAGAGAGCCATGCGACTGGGCAGGATGCTGGGTGGAGGGGGCGGAGGGGGCGGCGGAGAGAAGGGGGCCTCCTCATGGCGAGGAGACTTAGACCGGTAGAGACAGGCCCATCACCGAACATCACAACAAGGCAAACACATGCGCGCGCAATTACCATCAAAGCACACAACTCGCTCACTCACTGGCTCACTCTGTGCTGAGCCAGGGCCGCTGACAGCATAGGCCAGGCCCGGGATAATATCAACTTGAAAGGGCCTCCTCCCAATATATACAGTGTAATTAGGACCCAATTCTGGGCCCCCCTCTCTCCCTGGGCTCGGGACAACTGACCCCTTTGTCCACCCCCCCTGTCAGCTTCTATGGCTGAGCTTGCTCGCGCAGGCCTGCGCAAGGGAGGGTCCCCTTTGATTTCAGGCTTCACCCAGACTGAACTGGGGAGACGCTCACTGAAGAAGTAATCTTAAAAGCAGCGGCTGAGCAGAGATTCGGAAAGGGGGGCGGGGGGTGTTGGGGGCGCTCCCGATTATTCAGGGAAGCAAAAGCCCTCATCATCTCACTCTCTCCCTCCACTCATGCCTCTCTGTTGCACTCTCTCTCTCTCTCTGTCTCCCTAACACACACAAACACATGTACGCACGCACGCACACACACACTCACACACGCGCATGCACACACACATACACACATTGTCTCTCTCTTTCTCTCTCTCTCACACACAGTCAGGCACACACAGGCACACAAACCCACACACGAACACAAACACAAAAACAATCTCTATCTCTCTCTCTCTCTCACACACACACAAACACACTCTCACACCCACACACACACAGTCTCCTCACTCATTTTCTCTTTTTCTATTTCTTCCCCTAGTGTCTGAGTGAAAGAGAAAGAGGGAGAGAGGAAAAGAGGGAGAGAGGGAGAGAGTAAGAGAGGGGAATATAAGAGTGAGCTGAGCTGCTGTAGTGTTCCAATCTCCTTGGAACCTCTTCAGCTCCGGAACGCTGCTGTTGCCACGTCGATAACAATAGACAAATTGCACATGGCAGGAGGGGAAACAACAGGGCCAGTTGGGACACCTCGAGTCAACTCCAACACACACACACACACACACACACACACACACACACACACACACACACACACACACACACACACACACACACACACACACACACACACACACGCGCGCGCGCGCATGCACACACACGTAAATGTACACCCACCCGCACTAAAATATGTGCACATAAACTCATGCACATTCACATCCAGACACACAGACACACACGCAAACACTCGTGGGCGTACGCATGCACATGCACACGCACACGTGCACACACATACATATAAGTAAATGTACACGCATTCACACTAAAGTATGTACATATACACTCAGGCACATTCACATCCAGACACCCAGACACACACGGAAACACTCGCGAGCATACACACACACACACACACACACACACACACACACACACACACACACACACACACACACACACACACACACACACACACACACACACACACACACACACACACACACACACACACACACACACACACACACACACACACACACACTACACTACAATGGAACAATGTCTGAGTTTTCTCCAGTGCTCGTGGGCTGGCATCATGCTGGCACAGGTGGGGGACTGGGAGCTGAGGTGGAGGATGAGGTGACTCTTTTTTGGCTCATTTTGGAGCCCGAGACAGAGACGGAACTCACTGCAGCAGTTCTCATTCTGTTTGGCACCACCAAAGTCACAGGCTGACACCCCCCCCCCCCCAAAAAACAAAACAAAACAAAAAAAGAGAGAAATGAACGGACAAAAAAAGAAAAAGAAAAATATCCAACGAAATCAGAGGAGACAAAGCAGGCTCCCTCGCAGACGTCTTGTCTCATTCCGTCTCGCTCCGAGTCCCCAGCGCTCCGTCTGTTCCAGCACTGCTCCGGAACCTTCTCTCAATTACGGCCCGCTGGCAGCAGTGGCAGAAGTGGACTGGCCATCTGGCATAGCGGGCATTTCCTGGTGGGCCACGCATCCTCGTGGGCCCCTATTTCCAGAAACCAGTGAGTCAGTTCTGCGCTGCTACATTTCTGAAAATAGGGGCTCATGAGGGTGCGGGGCCCACAGGTGAGTCAGTTCTGTGCAGCTACGTACATTTCTGAAAATAGGGGGCCCATGAGGGCGCCGGGCCCACCGGCGAGTCAGTTCTGCGCTGCTTATCATGAGGAGCCCTCATTAAGCCAAAAGTGCCCTGGCCCTATTTCTCCCTCAGTCCAGCCCTGGCGCAGTGGGAAATCTCCACCGGCCTGGGCTCTCTGCCACCCGATGCCATTCATCTTAAATTAAATGGCTTAATCAATGCCAAGACCAGAGTGGAAAAACACTGCGCTACAGTAAGTAATTACCTTCTCCCCAGCGCAGCCCAGCGCAGCACAGCACAGCCCAGCGCAACACACAGCACAGTGCTACAGCACACCAGACCTGGAAACTCAAGGGGGTGTTTGAGTTCTGCTCTAATTGCGTGTGATTGTAATTGTGATTGTGACTGTGTGTGTGTGTGTGTGCGTGTGTGTGTGTGCGTCTGTTTCACTCTTTCAGGGTGGATGTGTCCAAATTCATCCCCACACACCTGTGCTTCAAATGTTCACAGACTTGAAGACACACACGCACGCACACACAAACACAAACACATATACGCACACACAAAAAAGAAAGCACAGAAGAATATCCAAAATGTTGTAGTGCTGCACACCACGTTGTGTACCTTTTGTACCTCTCTATTCTTCTTTCTCTCTCCCTCTCTCTCTCTCTCTCAGCGTTCCTCCTTTACACACAAACACCACAAAGAACTGAAAAATAGCAAACAAAAGTTTCTGTGCTGTGCTCCACTTTGCATCATGTACCTTTCCCTCTCGTTTTCTTTCTTTCTTTCTTCCTTCCTCTCGCTCTGCTTCACTCCTTCACAAACACAAAACACACAAAAAAAAATCCCACAGAAAAATATCAAACAAGTTTTTTTGTCTTCCACACACCACGTCATGTAACTTTCTCTCTCTCTCTCTCTCTCTCTCTGTCTCTCTCTCTCTCTCTCTCTCTCTCTCTCTCTCTCTCTCTCTGTCTCTCCCTCACACTCAAACAACACAAAAAGGCGCAGAAAAATAGCAAAAATAAAACTTTTGTTGTACTGCTGCAGCACACCATTTCTTCCAGCGAAACCATCTGTTTGTCAGGCCTGGACGTGGGCTTGCTATGAAACATTTCTACACAGTCCAGACATGTGGCACATCACATGACACGCTGCATGAGTGAAAACAGAACACACAAAAACACACAAAAACTGCCAGAGTGTGTTTTGAAAAACCTCCAGTCTCTGTGCGGCTTGGTCTGTCGTTCTGTCCTATCTCTCAGACATTATGGAGCAGCAAGAGAGACAGTTTGAAGACAAGGCTGCACCTTCTGACATGGAGCGCGGCCACACTTCAGTGTTACGCCAATGACTAGTCCAATTTTGTGTCCGTGGTCTGGGCAAGATACACAAGCTACACACAGAAACACACACACACACGGCTAACAGCTGGACAGCCGAACACACGTATTCACGCACGCACGCCCACACACACACACACACACACACACACACACACACACACACACACACACACACACACACACACACACACACACACACACACACACACACACACACACACACACACACACACACACACACACACACACACACACACACACACGTGGTTAACAGCGGCATCACTCATGGTGACCGCATCTGCTTATGTGCTCTGGTGATGAAACTAGTGAAGTAAATAAACCAATTTGAAACTCGCAAAGCAAAACAAGCTGGAAAACTGAAAAACTGAAAAAAAAACCTACAGAAAACAGCAATAGGGCTCAACACATGCTGCACAAGTGACACAAAACAGAAACAGACACAAAACGCAGCACAATAACAACACAACATCACCACAGGACAGTCTGAAACAGAACAGTCTATTCATGTGAATAGTCTGAGTTTTTTTTTTTTTTTTTTTTTTAAAGATGGAGTACAAAAGGGGGTCCTCAACAGCAACACTCAAGGGTCCTCCTTCCCATTTGCTGCACATTACCGTGCAATAGGGCACTTACCTTGTTTTCGCATGATTAAAGGAGGGGAAAGGGAAGGATGTTGCCATTTACAAGGCATCTGAGCCCAGGTCTATTTTGATAATTCCCCAGTGTCTGTCTTTTTTGCATCAAGCTAAACATAGCCGTAAGCAGCAGCAGGGAAGCAGACAGGGGAGGGGGAGCAAAGGGGTCAGTTGTCCCGGGCCCAGGGAGAGCAGGCCCGGATTTGGGTCCTCATTACCTTGTACTATGTATTGGGTTTGGGGCCCTTACAAATGTATTTGTCCCGGGCCCAGTCTAAGCTGTCAGCGGCCCTGAGCAGCAGCAGCAGCAGCAGCAGCAGCAGCAGCATTAGCACACTGTGGTTCTGGCTGCTCTTGACTGACTCAAAAAAAAAAAAAGTTCCACGTTTGATTTCACAAGGGACCAACAGAGGTGAAAGGAGGGAGGGAGAGAAAGAGGGGGAGAGAGAAGCGCGGGAGACAGGGTGAAATAAATACATGCAAGATGGAGACACTTTGCCTGATTTTGGGGAAAAGGGGGGAGGGGGTCGTCTATCAAAAATGCATGTTTACCTACACGCATGGACACGCAAACGCACACGCACACACAGACAGACACACAGACAGACAGACACACACAAACACACACAAATAAGGAGATGCAAGGAAGAGCTGTACTCACATCGGAGTTGAAGCGGAGCTGACAGATGTTGCATGAAATCACTTGCTTCTTCTTGGGCGGGATGGAGACTCCGAATGTGTGGTTGATAACAGCTTTCTGGACCGGGTCCATCTGGAGAGAGAGAGGGGGCACAAGGACACACTTAGACACTATCCAGAGAGTAAGAGAGAGACTGAGTTTTGCAGGGATTGATA
>NC_085869.1:15580543-15583043 GCF_034702125.1 Engraulis encrasicolus
TCTGTGCTGTGTTGTGTGGTGTTGCGTTGTGGTGTGGTGTGTACTGTGTATTGTGTTGTGTTGTGTTGTGGTGTTGTGTGTGGTGTTGCATTGTGTGTGGTATGTACTGTGTTGTATGCTGTGTTATGTTGTGTTGTGTTGTGTTGTGTTGTGTTGTGTTGTGTTGTGTTGTGTTGTGTTGTGTTGTGTTGTGCTGTGCTGTGGTGTGTATTGTATTGTGTGTTGTAGTTTGTTGTAGTTTGTTGTGTTGTGTTGTGTATTATGTTGTTTTGTGTATTGTGTGTAGTGTACGGCAGGGGAACTGGGTGGTGTGTTGTGTTGTGTATTGTAGTGTGCTGTGTGGTGTGTTGTGTATTATGGTGTGCTGTGGTGTGTTGTGGTGTGTTTGGTTTGTATTGCGTTGTAGTGTGTTGTGTTGTGTTGTGTTGTGTGTTGTTGTGTTGTGTGTTGTTGTGTTGTGTTGTGTTGTGTTGTGTGCTGTAGTCTGTTGTAGTGTGTTGTGCTGTGTGTTGTGCTGTGTGTTGTGTTGTGTTGCGTTGCGTTGTGTTGTGTTGTGTTGTGTTGTGTTGTGTTGTGTTGTGTGCTGTAGTCTGTTGTAGTGTGTTGTGCTGTGTGTTGTGTTGTGTTGCGTTGCGTTGTGTTGTGTTGTGTTGTGTGCTGTAGTGTGTTGTAGTGTGTTGTGAAGGATTCAACAAGAGCATCACAGGACAACTGGGGAACTGGGTGGTGTGGTGTGGTGTGTGTTGAGTCGTAGTGTGTTGTGTTGTGTGGTGAAACAGTGACTCGGTAGTGTGTTGTGTTGTGCCGTGTAGTGCTATTTATTGGGTAATGTGTTTTGTGTTGTGTTGAAGTGTAGAGTGATCTGTGCTGTGTTGTGTTATATGTTGTGATGCGGTGTGTATTATGTTGTGTTGGTGTTAGTGTTAGTGTTGTGTTGTGTTTTGTGAGCTGCGTTATGTATTGTGTTGTGTTGTGGTTGCGTTGTGTTGTTCTGGTGCAGTACACTGCTTGTAACTAGGGCGGCCAGTGCCTGGTGCATTAACAATTTACAGCTGATATTACTTACAGGTCCTTCGTGGCTCACCGCCAACACTGTCGCCACGCTACCACAATTATCGGAAGCAGCAGAAGCATCACCACCACCACCACCAGAACCAACACCACCACCACAACATCACCAGCACCAGTATAAGAGTCTCACCTTTCTCCTTGATAACGCTAGGGACACATAACAGGTGAAACGAGCGAGGCAAAGAGAGGTGGAATTCGGTGTTCCAGTTTACAGCTCAACCGTCATCAGGTCGTCGCGGCGAATCAAATGAAATGAAACAGTCATGTTCTTGATTTGATTGGTCGCCGCCAGGCGAAATTTGCTCCTCATTTGCATAATATTAAACTTGGTTGAATAATTTCGCTTCGCTCCTGTTCGCATGCCTTCGCCTCCCTAATAGAAAAGAATGGCGAAGTTCGCTTCACTTGGCCAAATTCGCGTCTTTGTGTTCCTACCCTAAGACAACAAGAATGCCCTTGATTTCATAATAAATGCCATTGGCAACACCATCACAACTTTCATCTCCAGCACCTGTATAAGAGTCTCACCTTTCTCCCTGATAAGACAACAAGAACGCTTTTACATGTGTAATTTCCTAATGAATGGCAACATTCTCACACAAGTACCATCACCACCACCACCACCACCACCACGAGCAGGGCCGCTGACAGCTTTGGTTGGGCCCAGGACAAAGTCATCTGAAAGGGCCCCCCACCCAATACATGCAATGTATACTAATGAGGACCCAATTCTGTGCCCCCCTCCCTCTGGGCCCAGGACAACTGTCCCCTTTGTTCCCCCCCCCCTGTCAGCTTCCCTGACCACGAGCACACAGAAGTGTCACCTTTCTTCTTCACAGCCAGCGCAATGCTTTTCATTTCATAACCAATTTGATCATTCATTTAATTTCATCACCATTACAATCATCAGAAGCAACAGCATGACCATCACCATCAGCACCAACAGCATACGGTAGTGTCACCTTTCTTCTCCATAGACAACAACAAAGCTTTTAATTTCGTAATAAACAAAGGACTGCAGTTTATTGAGAGGGAGAGGAGAGAGGCGTTTTATTCTCTAGTCTAAACGGAGTGGCCACCTGCTCTACAGATCTGCCACCTACCCTGGGGTCCACTCTAATACATCAGCATGACGCATGGTGGAGCCCCCCCCCTAAAAAGCAGCAGGAATGACCTCCGCAGGTCACTAATGCAGCACTTCACTTTATTAACGAGCAGAGAGGAGAGGAGAGGAGAGGAGAGGAGACGGGGGGTAGGAGAGGAGAGGGGAGGAGAGGAGAGGAGAGGAGCAGGGGAGGAGAGGAGAAGAGGAGAGGAGAGGAGAGAGGAGGGGAGAGGAGAAGAGAGGAGAGGAGAGGAGAGAGGAGGGGAGGGGAAGAGGAGAGGACAGGAGAGGAGAGCAGAGCAGAGCAGAGCAGAAGAGAGGAGA
>NC_085869.1:15608043-15610543 GCF_034702125.1 Engraulis encrasicolus
TCAAAGAGCATTACGGCAAAGGCAAGACTATTACAAGCAAAGCAAGCGAGCAAGCGAAATCCAATTTTGGAGTGTGTGTGTGTGTGTGTGTGTGCGTGTGTGTGTGTGTGTGTGTGTGTGTGTGTGTGTGTGTGTGTGTGTGTGTGTGTGTGTGTGTGTGTGTGTGTGTGTGTGTGTGTGTGTGTGTGTGTGTGTGTGTGTGTGTGTGTGTGTGTGTGTGGACACTAAGAAGAAAGCAATGGCAAGCACAGGAGCTCCTGTGATCAGGGACATGGCGGAGGACAGAGTGATTACAGTCCAGGGTCACATTATTAGCCGTAATGGCCAGAGCGGGTGGTCAGTCTCCGTCTGTAGCTACGCTAGCCGCTGTTCTGTCACGATGGCCTGCTTTATCAAGATGAGCTACTGTTAACATAAAAAAAATCCGACCCAAATCCATAGGTGTGCTTCCGTAACTGGCTAGCAGCTGTTCTGTCACAATGGCCTTCTTCGTCGAGCTGAACTACCAATAGCCTGTCAACATAGCCCAAATCAAAACCCCAACACTAACCCCAAAGGGCGCGAGCTTAGCTTGATGAGTAGCTCATATTGACACAACACAGGCTTCTAAGATCTTCTGGCTATACTTGCGAACTACCAGACATATTAAACAAATAAGCGAAAACATGAGGAAACGTGTAGATTTGATTACGAGTGTAATGCAAATTAATGCATATGTACATTTTATAGAGTGGGAACACATGCTCATCGTGATTGAAATGATAAAAAAAACCCTCAACTTCAAATTAATAGTGTTTATGGCACTCAGAGACGCCGGCACTTCTGAAGCCTGTTTTAGATTTGTGGGATATTGGTGTATTTGCATAACTACTCAACTCATGCAAGACTTCCGACGCGAGATGTGTGTGTAGACATTGAGACGAGGCTTTAATTCATCTCTTCCCTGCCTAACAAGTTGGTACTTACAGCACTTGAAGCAGTGCCTGTGCTGTGCTCAAAGTAATTATCACGCTCGCTCGTTCCGCAAAGCCCCTTAAGAGAATTCTCATTTTGCTGTCAATGTGTTCCCTACGTGGCGGCGAGTGGTTGAGAGAAGCTAGGTGAGGCTGACGCAACTGGCAGCATGGTTTTGAAGTTGCGTTTCGAGACAAGTGCTTAGCAACGCCACTCAGGATGAAGGCCTGATTAAGGTAATGGCTAGTTACCCGGGCAACGAGGTGGCATTGATGAAAAAGGTCAGAGGGGTTGGGGTTGGGCGTGGAAGACTGTAAATATTCGAAATGATCATTATTAATGTTGTTTTGGTGATTTTTCAACAGCAGAGAAAATGGTAGTTTGTCATTGAAGGAGAAGGTCCATTTGGAATTGGGGATGGGAGTCTAGAAATGTAACAAATCATTTATTTTTTGTTGATTTTTCTGGGGTGGAGAAAATGGCAGTTTGTCATGTTGGCTAGACCACAGAGGAGGGGAAGGAAAATGAGAGGAAGATGGAGGAAAAACAATATTTGCTTGCTTTTTTGGCGCTTTTCAATTCACCTACTAGATAAATAAAAATGAAGAGCTTGTTTAGACACGCCAGACAGGGTGAGAATGAGACGAGAAGTGGAGGGTGGGGAGGGGTATGTGTGAAGCCAACCAAACCTCTCATTTATCTAAACCACCATGTGGCTGTCATAGTAATTAACCTCTTGGAAAAAACCCTGAAAAATACACCATCGAACAAAACAAAGCCTCCAATTTGCCAGAGGCAGCCAAATGAAGCCTTACGCCACACTGTAACGACATAACAACAACGTGGGATCATCAATGCCCCTCCGTTTGGGGTGGTGGGATCCTCCCACGCTGTAAACCAGTGGTTCCCAAACTTCACCATCACAAAGCCCCTCACATACTGGTAGATTCCAGCTAAGGTCCCGCATGCCACACTACCCCAACCCAGTGCCCCACTAGGATATATAAAATAACGATAATAGTATAATGCTGTCAAGAATATTGTTTCGCTTACAGTATTTTTTAGTTTATTTTGGTTTACGTTAGTTATTCAGTTTATTAAATGATTCACTTAATTGTGCTATACTTTTCTTGCCCACCTACCGCGGCCCCCCTAGCACTCCCTCACGGACCCCCAGGGTCCCCCCCCCCTTTAAAACCACCCTCTGTGTTGAGGCAGTCTCCCGCTGCATATCGCTGCGGCCTTTCTTGTAGCTCGACTTGCTACGACATTGGTGTGCGTAATGGTGGGATGTGTCACTGGTTTTCCATAAAAAACAACCGCTCCACGCCAAGAAAATTTAGCTTCCAGACATCTGCTGTAGAGATCACATAATGAGCTCTCTCTCTCTCTCTCTCTCTCTCTCTCTCTCTCTCTCTCTCTCTCTCTCTCTCTCTCTCTCTCTCTCTCTCTCTCTCATTTGAATGATGCAAAGGTCTTATCAGGCCTGAATATTCTTCTTAAATTTCCAACCCCACTGTCTATACGCGTCCAGAATGCTAGGCTA
>NC_085869.1:15613043-15615543 GCF_034702125.1 Engraulis encrasicolus
TTTTTTCTCGCTTCTGTGCATCTTTGGCTACTTTTGCTTCTTTTTTTCCATCTTTTTGCTCTTTTTAAGTTTCTTTTTTAAGTTGTCTGGAGGGAGGTGGGTGGATGTGGTCCGAGTGGCAGTGGCGGAGTGGAGGTTGGCAGAAATGGCAGCGAAGGGGAGCGTGACATTTCCATGGAGGGCCGAGAGGCACGGGGACCAATTGGCGGTCATCCTAGGAGGCAAGCAAAGTGGCCCAGCTACCCCATTTGAGTCCCCCCCCCCCCCAAGGCGCCTTGCCACTTCCGCCTCCCTGAGGACTGATTGCAGACAACAATGCCAAATCAAATGCTTTTTACAGCAGGAGATTGCTCCCTTTGCAAAGGTTACCCAACAGCGCACATCACATCTCCACCCTCCCCTCCATCTATTCAACCCCGTCCACACCCCCACCACCTTATCAGACGACGGCCGGCCGGCTGCACTCTGTTAAAAAATTCCCACACTGAACGTTGCAGAGGAAAAGGGAGACGGTATGCAGAATGGCAGGGACAGGAGGAGGAGGGAAGAGGAGGAGGAGGGAGGAGGAGGAGGAGGAACGGGAGGAGGAGGAGGAACGGGAGGCGGGGATGAGTGAAGAGAAATCCGACATCAATGGCGGCTTATCAATTTTATATTTTAAGCAGTCTTTTGGTCACTTAATTAGGCTGTCACAAAGAGATGCTCGGACGGGGCTTTAATCCAAAGCAGCGCGGCGCGGCTTGGTATCTGCTAAAAATGTATGAAAGGTCAAACTACTTCAAAAGAAGGACTAACTCTGTAAAAGAGAGAGAGAGAGAAAAAAACAGGGGAACAGGAAAAAAAGAAGATAAAATGAATAGCTCCACATAACCCTGCTGAGAAAGTCAGGGTAGTGGGAGAGGAGCCGTTTAATGTGGGAATGAATAACAATTCTCCTTCACTCGACTTTTTTTGTGGCGGTCAAAAGTGCTCCATCAATTAAGACACCAGAGGGAAGAGGGCAGGGAAGCAAATTGTGAAAGTAATGCAGAAAATGTGACGGGCAGCGTAACAATGAGGAAACATATGGCAGAACGCAGAGGACAGGTTGTGCGTCATCGTTGAAGGTCTAAATTTATACAACACACAACATAGATCCAGGGGGTACGTTTCTCGACAGCGTCGTTGCTAACCAAGTGAGCTAATGTCACTGCAATTTCTTATTGACTCCATACCAGTTTGCTAAGTGGTTAGCAATGATGTTTTTGAGAAATTAATTCGAATTTACAGTTGCTATTGTGGCAATGAATCTGTTGTGACAATGAGGGCCGGATTGAGGTGACCTGTATCTCCTAGGCTACAGGTTTCTGTGGGGGGCCCCCGGAGGGCAGATTTTATGACAGATGTACATAGACAGTGTCATAATTATGAGCTAGCAATAAAGGATAACATGTCTACCAACTTCTGTAATTTTTCACTTCTGGCCAATCAGGAGCCCGCTGGAAGATGAGGGGCCCTAGGCTGCAGCCACGTCTAGCCTGTGCATTAATCAGGCCCTGGTCACAATACAATAAGTCTTGATATCTGGCCATCAAGAAAAAAATGGTGGAAACATTTGGGAAGGAGCTGGACGTTTGAACACTCTTTATTGCATATAATTTAATTATTCTTTTTATTCCCTCCTGGAACATGCATGAGGCCGAGTGTCCACTGGAAGCACTTTACACTGTCCACAAATCTGTCAGAAGGGAGAATGGGGAGGCCTGGCCTGAGTCAAGGAGACACTCACAAGGCAACACTGCCAGTAACTGGAAAGGACAGGAGGAGAAAGCAACAGAGAGAGAGAGAGAGAGAGAGAGAGAGAGAGAGAGAGAGAGAGAGGGAGAGAGAGAGAGACAGGGAGAGAGAGACCGAAATAGATGGGGGAGAGCGAGTGCGCGCGCGAGAGAGATAGAAAGAAATGGAGAGAGACAGATGCAGATGATGCAGTAAATAGAAAGAGACCGAGACACAGAGATGGAAGGAAGAGGGGGGAGGGAGAGAGAGAGAGAGAGAGAGAGAGAGACAGAAGGGGGGGGGGGGGGTAGGGGTGGAAAGAGAGAGAGAGGAAGGGGGGGAGGGGGGAAAGTGAACAAGAAAGGAGGTGAGAGGCTTGGCAGGTGGTGGGTGTACGTAAGGCGGACTGGAGAGTTCAGCTGGGCCCTCACTAAGTTTCCACTTTAGCCCACACGGACAGACAGGCAGGGAGGGAGGCAGGCAAGGAGGCAAGGAAGTGAGACAGGCAGGCAGGCAGGCAGGCAGGGAGGCCGGGAGGGAGGCAGGCAGGCAGGCAGGGAGGCCGGGAGGGAGGCAGGCAGGCAGGCAGGCAGGCAGGCAGGCAGGCAGGCAGGGAGGCAGGGAGGCAGGCAGGCAGGCAGGGAGGCAGGCAGGCAGGCAGGGAGGCAGGCAGGCAAGAAGGGAGGCAGGGAGGCAGGCAGGCAGGGAGGGAGGCAGGCAGGCAGGCAGGCAGGCAGGGAGGCAG
>NC_085869.1:15623043-15630543 GCF_034702125.1 Engraulis encrasicolus
CACACACACACACACACACACACACACACACACACACACACACACACACACACACACACATCCACATTTATGAACTGTCCTGTACCATACTGTACTGATACTTTCACTCTCAGTGACATTACTGTCCATGAAACACCCGGTACTCACGTCAGTCAACAGTCTTTAGAGACTTCGTTCTCGATTAGAGAATCACATAGACTAACTCTCTCTCTCTCTCTGGTGTGGTGTCTTGTGTGGACATGGGATCAGCGTACGTGACTTTATGCCTCTGCTGCTGTTGGATCAGATGAGTCCTGTTAAGATAGTCTGTTATGTATACGCCAAAATGGAGACGTGAACGAGGTGAGAGATCTGCCTCTGCCTCGGCAGCATATGGCTGTGTCATTCGCAGGGCACCGCACCGCACGAAACAGATCCATATCAAACAGCTGTGCCATGCGAGGCAGTTTGCCTCCCTCTCTCTCTCTTTTCCTCCACCCATCCCCCCATCTCTCCATCGGCACGCTGTACTGTAGCAAGAGTGTGGGTGGAACACCTCTCTTCTTTAGCTGCTTTCTCTCTCTCTCCCCCCCCTCTCTCTCTCTCCCTCTCTCCACCTCTCTCTCTCTCTCTCTCTCTCTTACTTTATCGGCCTCTTTCTGTGCGTTTCTCCACTCGTTCTCCTCTCACTCCTACTTTTGACTTGCGTGACTCACTGCTATTGTGACTCAATCCACCTGCACAAGGTGTAGGAGGAAGAGGAGATGGAGGAAGAGGAATGCGATGGAAGATGAGGAAGAGGAGGATGAGGAAGATGGAGGGGAGGGGAGGAAGAGGAGGAGGAGAAGGAGGAGAGGGATCGTCAAGGGGCCTATGGGGGCCCCAAGTGCACGTGTTCACATGTTTACGAGATGCGGGGAAGTCAACGATACTGCTGCCAGAATTTTACACCCCCCACCCACCACCACCCCCCAGCCCCTCCAGCCCCCCCATCATCCCGTCTCATCAATCTCTTACTCTCCCTCTCTCTCTCTCTCTCTAGACACACACACACACACACACACACACACACACACACACACACACACACACACACACACACACACACACACACACACACACACACACACACACACACACACACACACACACACACACACACACACACGCAGAGCAGACACGCAGACACATGCACAGCTGTCAAAACCAAGTGTGTCTGAATCCGGCACGGGGTGGAAATATCATGCCTTTTCCTCTCTCTCTCTCTCTCTCTCTCTCTCTCTCTCTCTCTCTCTCTCTCTCTCTCTCTCTCTCTCCCTTTATCTCCCCCATCTCTCTCTTCTAACTGATGGCAGTGTTATGAGTCTCGCAGGAGGGGAGACAATGCCGTGAAGTGAAGAAGAGCGCTGCAGGAATCAATCACGACCCCTTCTCTCCTCTTCTCCCCAACTCCTCCATTCTCTCCCTCCCTCCTTCCTCTCTCTCTCTCCCTCTTCTCCCCAACTCCTCCACTCTCTCCCTCCCTCCTTCCTCTCTCTCTCCCTCTTCTCCCCAACTCCTCCATTCCTCCACTCTCTCCCTCCCTCCTTCCTCTCTCTCTCCCTCTTCTCCCCAACCCCTTCTCCCCAACTCCTCCTCTCTCTCCCCCCTCTTCTCCCCTCTTCTCCCAAACTCCAATCTCTCCTCCCTTCCTCCACTCCCGTCTCTCTTCCTCCACTCCATCCCTCCTCTCTCCCTCCTTCACCAGTCTTTTCCCCTCTTCAAACCAACTCCTCCCTTTCCCAACTCCCTCCTTCCTCTCTCTCTCCCTCCCTCACCACTCTTCATCCCTCCTCTCCCCCCTCTCCTTCCCCTCTTCCCCCCACTGTGCACCTGGGGCGATAACCGTAGGGACCGGATGGGCCGCTTGGGAGGCGTAGAGAGCGAGAGTGAGAGGGAGAGGGAGAGCGGCTGGGCTGCGCTGTGCTGCGCTGTCCGGGGCCGTGGTGGAATGTTGCGTGTCCAATGGGGGAGAGAAGAGAAGAGCACTCCGGTTTCCCCCTTAGGAGCCACTTCCTCCTTCCTCCTCATCCTCATGGATAGAATACTAACAGGCAGGGAAACTGACGGTGTGTGTGTGTGTGTGTGTGTGTGCGTGTGTGTGTGTGTGTGTGTGTGTGTGTGTGTGTGTGTGCGTGTGTGTGTGTGCAAAGTGGCCAGTTGTATCGGGCCTAGGGAGAGAGTGAGCCCAGAATGACGTCCCCATTACATTACATTGGGCCCTTCAGATGACTTTGTCCAGGGCCCCAACTAACCAACCAAAGCTGTTGGCGGCCCTGCTAACAGGACCTGAGCTGCGCTTGGGGGGGAATAGAAGCTGCGATGAACGGCGGCTAACCTCGGCCATGTGGACCGCTGATACGTGGCCAAGACCACGATGACGAAAGACGTCTACGCTACAACCAGAGATTCTATAAGTATGTAGAGATATGCCAACATAATAGGTTTCTATGGGCACCTAACGTGACCAGGTTCCGATATGCCTAAAGGGGAGTGTCATAATACTCCTAGCATTGAATAGAACAGTCCTTAGGTCTGCCTAGATCTGCCTAAAGGGGGATTTCCCCCCCCTCCCCCTTGCAATAATAGAACCCCGAAACAATGGGCCAATGGAACCTCTCTCTCTCTACTCTCTCTGCTACAACAGCCTCTTATGCTTTAGTCCCGTCTACATTGATTAGTCAACGGCACGAACAACATCTCGAAAATTTTCATTGTAAAATTTGTGCACACTTCAGGTGATACCTGATAGTTATTTTGGGTTGGTTACTTGCAGCAGAACTAACATAACAGCTCCTAATGCTTTAGTCCCGTCTACACGAAAAGTTAGCTTCCGCACACCGCGCTCTTCCTTCGTGTTGGTGCGTCTCTGAAGTACTCAAGCAAGTAGAGAATAGATCGTACTCAATTTCTTCTTTTTCCTTTTTCTTTCCTTTTTCATTCATTTATTCCTTGCAGGGTCAGACAGACAGACGCTTTGGCTACAGGAGCCTCCATCAGTGTTACCAGTCCCATCTCCATAAATTAGTCTACTGTGCGAACACTATCTCAGATACTTTCGTTGCATCATTTGCACAACACTACAGATGATACCTGATAGTTATTTTGTGTTGGTTACTTGCAGAAAAACTAACACAGTCTTATCTACATGGCATATACTGCTAATGTGATGAAAAATATCTACAACAGCTCCTTATTTTTAAGCTCACTGCAAAAACACTGTGTCAAGAATGGTACAATCTACAACCTGCATACGTGACAAAAGATTTAGTGATGTTTTAGTCCTGTCTACTCACACAAGTCTACACTAAGAATACTATCCAGAAATTGTCATTCTACAATTTTCAGAGACTACAGATCATTCCTCAGTTATATAGCTTTGGTTCTCATTCCTGTCATGCTGATATATACGTACATGCTTGCCAAGGTGACCAAAGATGTCTAGACTAGGGGTTCCCAAACTTTACCAAGACAAGGCCCCCCATATACCGTTAAATTCCAGCCAAGAACCCCTTTACATGGGTCGTGCCATACTATCTTTCTGTGCAGAACATTTCACGACCTTAGTCTATGTCTGCGTGTCAGTGTGCAATTGGGATATATAAAATAGCTATAATGTTCATAGTTGCAATACATTATTATGCAGTTTTTAACTAATGGGAATATTGTTTAGCTGATTGTGGTTTATTTTTGTCCACATTAATTCATCAATTACACATTTTGATGTGCTATGCTTTTTCTGCCAACCTTCCCCAGCCCCCCTAGCATCCCTTCGCGGCCCCCAGGGGTCCCCGGCCCCCACTTTGAAAACCACTGGTCTACACTACAGTACAGCTCTGTGTTTTTAGTCCTGTGTCGACACACACTAGTCCACAGTACAGTGCGAACACAATCACACAATGTAGAAATTACAGTATGATGCGCACACACTACATATAATTTTCTCAGTCGTGTCGCATTAGTGTTCTTCCCTGTCATACTGCAGTGCAGTCCACATATACTTGAGCGACCATCTTCATTCTCATCACGCTACACAGTCTCTTCATACACAAATGATCATCCACAAGTCTTGTCGCATTCAAGTCTATGTAGAGCTACACTACGTAGTGATCATCCACAGTCGCTTTGCAGTAGAGTCGACAGACACTAGTAAGTAACCGCACATCCACATTGCTGTCACTTTGTTACAATCTACTACATACACGAGGGAACGTCATGTACGGCTGCGGTTTGTCTGTCTGTCTGTCTGTCTGGTTTCTAGTGATCTTCTCCTTCAGTTGTGCTGCTCTTCACTCCACAATAGGCATCTCGTTTTCCTCTAAGGACTATGATCACAATACGCCTCAGGGCTTTTTTTCTCACTGATATCCGTATTCATTTGAATGGATGGTGCCGATGAATTGGGTTTACACAGTATATAGTAGTACATCATTATACTGCATGTTCTTGTTGTGTTGACATAGAGTTTGCTAAATGTAATGAATCAAAAGGTCCCTCGTGATCATCCTCAGTCGTTTTCCTCTAAGGACTATGACGACAATTAGGGCTTTTTTTTCTAAGTGATATCTGTTTCATTTGAATGGATGGTGCAGATGAATCGGTATATAGAGTATAGCAGTACATAATTATACTGTATGTTGTTGTTGTGTTGACATAGAGTTTGTCCCTATATAATACGTCCCTCGTGATTATCCTCAGTCGTTTTTTTCCTCTAAGGACTATGATGACAATTAGGTTTTTTCCCCTACTGATATCTATTTCATTTGAATGGATGGTGCAGATGAATTAGTACATACACTATAGTAATATACATACGTCCACTGCATGTTGTTGTTGTGTTGATATAGAGTTTTGTTAAATGTAATGTATCAAAAGGTCCCTCGTGATCATCCTCAGTCATTTTCCTCTAAGGACTATGACGACAATTAGGTTTTTTTTCTTACTGATATCCGTTTCATTTGAATGGATGGTGCACATGAATTAGTACATATACTGTATACTTATACTGCAGTGGTGTAATCTTCGCAGAACGCGGGTATACGGAGTATACCCACTTCTAAATTTCAGGGATTTCAGTATACCCACTTAAAATTGATTGATCCATTGTTTTGAATAGCACAAATATATACAGTATACCCACTTCAAAAAATGCTCAAATATACAGTATACCCCCCATTAAAAAGGAGACAACACCACTGGTATACTGCATGTTGTTGTTGTGTAGACATAGAGTTTTGTTAAATGTGATGACTCAATAGGTCCCTGGTGATCATTCTCATTGGTGTTGCGTTGCAGTCTACATCTACTACTAGAGAAGAGCTTCCTGTCCTCAGTCCCCGCTGCCAAGAACGCTACAGTGTCTAGACAATGTCAGGTGATCAAGAGTTCAGTGGAGTTCTGCACTAAGGAGAGAGAAGACTATTAATACGCATACACACACACACACACACACACACACACACACACACACACACACACACACACACACACACACACACACACACACACACACACACACACACACACACACACACACACACACACACACACACACACACACACACACACGAGCACACACACACACGAGCACACACACACACGAGCACACACACACACACAGGAGCACACACACATGCACGCACACATTCACACACATAGGCTTACTGTCTCAAACATTCACACACATAGGCTTACTGTCTCTCTGTCTCTCTCTCTCACACACACACAGACACACACACACAGAGTTGTATAAAGTAGAAGTAGCAGCACTCTTACGGAGGTAATTACAACACTAGTGGTATGATACTACATGGTTTCAACAATGAAATATCATACGACTAGTGTTGTAGTTACATTTGTAACAGTATACTTCTTCTACTTTACACAACACTGCACACACACAGGCACGCAAGCACACACCCACGCACGCACACATGCACCCACACACGCACGCACACATGCACGGATGCACGCACACACGAGGGGCTATAGAGACTTTCACATAAAAAGATAAGAGGTGGACAGATGGTGTATAACTTCTCATAATGCAGCCACAAGCATATCCTGTTGCTCTCACTAAGACGAGCTAGCTGTCTGTGTTGTATATAAGGCCCATAGCGGGCTCTGGCCATGAAAAGGGATATTCACAGCAGGAGCGGCTTGTCAATACTATATTTGTCAATACCACAGTGCGCTTGGCAATGTAGCCAATGTGACTAGAAGCAAAAGACTCCATCATCACCATCACCACCACACCAGTAAATTGAATACTCTTGATGTTCGTGGAGCGATCAAAATGAACTGATTAAGGTGCAGTGTATCAAAACAAAGGTCATGAAAATTCATTACTGGCTGAAAAGAATGCGAAGAGAAAGACGATTAGCGAACGCAGCCACTTGTGAAATCTGCAACATCTGCTGCTCAAAAGCAAGACAACAAACAACATCTTTAAAGCGACTTCTCTTATTTTCGTTCACGGCACAGCACTTGTATTGTATTTTCAGCATGGCTGACGACAACAAAGCTTTATTTAATAACAAACCTCAGTAACCTGCTATGCCAAGCCTAGCCAATCCTAACATGTATCAAATGACTTTTTGAATGAATAAAAAATGAATGTGTGTTCCCATTATGAATATTTGAAATGTGTACACACTGTAGGCCTACAGGACATCCGTGCCAAGGTGGGTTTTTTTAGCAGGTTGTAAATTTTGCTCATTTTTTCTAAGATCAGCCCAAAAAACCTTCCTCTCTCTCGCAACAGCACAAGGTCCAAGTTATTACCATAGTCATATCAGAATACATTTCTTGGTGCCAGGGCCGATGACAGCGTTGGCTGGGCCCCATGACAAAAGTAATCTGAAAGGGCCCCTCACCCAATACATACAATGTCATGAGAAGAACCCAATTCTGGACCCCTCTGTCCCTGGGCCCGGGACAACTGTCCTGTCCCCTTTGTTTGGCTTCCCTGCTTGGTGCTGCAAATTACTTTTCTAAATGTGTTTTGTTTTTTAAACCAAGTGCTGCACTACACTTGTTGTTTCAGTTCTCTGGTTACCATGGAGACCAAGGAACAGCAGGAGTGGGAGGGGCTGTGGGGAGGAGGGTCATGACTACCATGCTGTGTAATGTACCCCCCTCTCCCCGTGGCTGACTTCACGCAGTGTGTGAAGCCTCATAATATCCACCATTCCACTAGTGAAGCGATCCTCCAGTCATTGAACTTAACCACCGACAATAGACTCACTAATACTCTCATATATGCTCATTAACTCTAATAGACTACTACAAATCTTCAGTAATATATTACAACATGATTATCGCCATTCCACGAACAATACACTTATGACAGGGACTGTGTCTTGAAATCGTAATATGAAAATATTAAATATTGAAAAGAAAATATTGAATAAGATATTGAAATATACAACAAAACCCCAAAAGCTGTGACGTTGTCTTGGCTTGACCAATCTCCACCTACAG
>NC_085869.1:15635543-15653043 GCF_034702125.1 Engraulis encrasicolus
AGCCTGCAGGGACCAGAGGAGTCTGCAGAGAGAGCGAGAGAAGAGAGAGAGAAGCGAGAGAGAGAGAGAGAGAGAGAGAGGAGAGAGCGCGCGAGAGAGGAACAAGAGAGAGAGAGGAGCGAGACTCCCTCTCTCTATCACTCACACATACACACACACACACACTCCCACTCCCACCAAAACACGACGGAGAGTGCGCACGAGAGACACAGAGAGAAAGGGAAAGAGAGAGAGAGAAAGAGAGAGAGCACTGGGCTGTCTGCAGCTGCAGAAAGAGAGGGAGAGCAAGCAAGCGAGCGAACGAGTGAGCAGCGTGGCACGCTTGACGAGAATAAGAGAGGAGGAAAAAAATAAAACTAGGTCACTCCGACGTGATTCTGATGCCGTAAAGGCACGGAATATAAGAGAGGTGCACACACACACACGCACACACACACACACTTGCTAACACAAACACAGTAAATTCTTTATCTGAAAACAAAAAGAGTGTGAGCAGCGAGCGAGCGAGCGCGCAGGGGTTATCAACAGGGAGCTACGGTACACACAGCAGCGGCGAGTTGAGTATGAGTCAATCAGCTTTTACGTGCACTACACCTGGCTCCCATTCAGCCGGGAGGAATCTGGCTCTCGTAAATCACGCATGGGGCGGCCGCGCGGCACGGCGGCACAGAGCCCCTGACTGCGCTTGGCCCAGGCCAGTCTAAAGGGGTGGGGGGGGGATGGGGGGGGTACTGGGCAGACCAGAGAAACAATGTTACAGGAGAGCTGGTAGGGGGGGGGGGTGGTCAGGGTGTAACAGGAGTGGGGGAAGAGAGTGCAAGAGAGAAAGAGGAAGAGAGTGCAAGAGAGAGAAAGAGAGAGAGAGAGAGAGAGAGAGGAAGAGAGTCAGTGAGACAGAAAAAGGGGTGTGTGGGGTAGAGTGGTAGAGAGAGAGAGACAACATGAGAGGAAGGATAGAAAGAGACAGAGAGTGAGATTGAAGGAGGGGTGTGTGTGTGTGTGTATGTGTGTGGAGTAGAGTAAAGTTGTGGGGCGGCTGGCATGGCATTGCATGGCTTGGTGTGGGGGAGAGAAGCTCTCCGTCAACATGAGTTCCAGTCGCAGAGAGTGGTAGAGAGAGAGAGACAGTATGAGAGGAAGGATAGAAAGAGGCAGAGAGTGGTAGAGAGAGAGACAGTATGAGAGGAAGGATAGAAAGAGGCAGAGAGTGGTAGAGAGAGAGACAGTATGAGAGGAAGGATAGAAAGAGGCAGAGAGTGGTAGAGAGAGAGACAGTATGAGAGGAAGGATAGAAAGAGGCAGAGAGTGGTAGAGAGAGAGACAGTATGAGAGGAAGGATAGAAAGAGGCAGAGAGTGGTAGAGAGAGAGAGACAGTATGAGAGGAAGGATAGAAAGATGCAGAGAGTGGTAGAGAGAGAGACAGTATGAGAGGAAGGATAGAGGATAGAGGCAGAGAGTGGTAGAGAGAGAGACAGTATGAGAGGAAGGATAGAAAGAGGCAGAGAGTGGTAGTGGAAGAGGGGGAAGTACAAATGGGAAAGAGTAAAGTCAGAGATATTCTATAGAGATATGCCAACATAATAGGTTTCTATGGGCACCTAACATGACCAGGTTCCGGTCTGCCTAAAGGGGTGTGTCATAATGCTCCTACAATGAATAGAACAGTCCTTAGGTCTGCCTAGGTCTGCCTAAGGGGGGCCATAATAGAACCAGGAAACAATGGGCCAATGGAACCTCTCTCTCTCTACTCTCTCTGGTAAAGTTGTGGGGCTTGCATGGCATGGCATGGCATGGGGTGGGGTGGGGGAGAGAAGGTCTCAGTCAACAAACACGGAGTAGGACTGAGTCACGGTGAAGGTCTACAGGAGGTGTGAGGTATACGATCGCTTCAAAACTATACATGTGCAGCTCCCCCTTCACGCTGTCATGCTGACAGCCTGTAATGGGAACCGCTCGCTCACTATCAGATGTTGCCGGGGCAAATATGTCCCGAGTTCACTCACTGTCGCGTCTGCACTGTACAGTACAAAACAACTGCCTGCCACAGCGACATGCTGTATAGCCTATTGCCGTTGCATTACAGTAGCCATGACATGTCAGACTGCTGGTTGAGCTGTCGAAATGGACCGCTGGGCGAAGAGCGAGCGCTGCCATTTGGCCTGTCACACTGGGCACCTCTGGGGAGCACTTAGGAGGCCGCTACGGTGAGCGAGTGAACACCGCAGGTTAAAACGACACAGGACACGGGAGAGGTCACACTGCTCTCTCTTAAATGGTTCCTTTTTTTCCTGCTCAGAACTTAAAGCCTTTCGGCAGGCAGATGATGGTGGTGATGGTGGTGGTGGAGTGTTGAGTTTCCACTGGGAACATTTGTGGAGGAATTAAACACAAAGCGGCCCAATATCAGGTTGCTTGACAAAATACTTTCTTGGCCTCATGACGGGAGCAAAAGGGATGTTGGGGGGTGGGGGGGGGGGGATGTGGTCCTGCAGTGTCCAAGAATACAACAGCACATGGCGTGGTGTGTAAATCCCTGAAGCTTAGCTTAGAGCGAGAGGGAGGAGAACTCGACTTGCTATCGACTCATCTTGCGACCCCACACCGTGCACGCATGCCAACTGAGGAGCACCAGCGAGTGAGCGAGCGTGCGAGGGAGCGTATATGACTACGAAGGAAGCCACCTGACGGCTGGGAAAACAAAAAAGGTCTCACAATGGAAATTAATTACCGCCAGGCATGTTAATAGCTGGCATTCATCTCCCACCCTGAAAGTCAATGAGCGCTTTGGTGTACTTGAAGGAACAAATGAAGTTCATCTGAGCCCAGGCGGCCGGCGTGAGCCAAAGATAGAGGCTTTGTCATATTAGTAGGGGCTCTGTCTCGCGCCTCGGTCGCTATTCTTCTGTCAGGGCAACAATGTGTCGACGTTCCACGCGTTGCGACACGTGGTATTGAAGTTGAAGCTTCTTTCTGGTCTCCGTGCGCGCGCTCGGCTCCATCTTTTCAGGAAAGTGCCTTCGGGGAAACACAATTCGCCAATTCTCTGAGTGCTGTCCTGCTGGTCACCGTGCTAAATATTGCTGTTGCTTTTGATAGAGGTGGTAGAGGGGCGGGGCAGAGGTGGAGTAGGGTGGCAGGCAGGCAGGCAGGCAGGCAGGCAGGCAGGCAGGCGAGGGAGGAAATTGGGTTGCGTACTGGGGAAAGGTTACGAGGGTTATCACTCGCCCAGCCCCGAGCTGCTGACGTGATTTATGTCACGGGGACAGTGGCGTCTGTATGCAGTGTTTCGGCAGCTGCTGACTGTCCGAGGCTCTGGTTACAGGCCCTGCGAAGGCTGGGGTTTTACTACGGCCGATCACTTAGCAGATTGCTCTCTGTGTTGCCGTCGGCGCAATATCGCTCTAACCTTTCTCTGTTTACACCCGACATGCAAAGCTAAGGAGAACCTATAAATAATCGTACACATATCGGGAATATTTTCCACTGACAATACAATTTATGCTGCCATACATTCCCGAGCTGCACAGCGTGACATCTCCTATTTCAATCGCGTCAAGTCGCAAGTAAGGCATATGTTATGACACTTCGGACCATGCCCCCGTGACGTTTTTAAAAGGACAACAGCGTTTTAATGGCATCATTGAACCTCGTTGATGTCAAAGTGACATTAAATTTAGCTACCGCTGAACTAAGCACTTGGTTAGCGCTTGTTGTCATTGTCGTGGATAATATAGTACGTGCGAACAGAGCGGCATCACAGCTAATAACTGCGGGGCCACCATGAGCAACTCCAGAGGCCACAGCGGGCGTCATAAATAACTTTTTTTCCCGGCGATCTGGGGACGGGGACGGGGAAGGGGGACCACAGATCTGTAGCCTAGACAGGCAGCACGAGGCTGCGTGTCTCCTTCCAGACTTACTGCGGACGGACTGGAGTCAATTACCCCGAGTGTCAGGTGGCCAGATGTAATTAAGATAAAACAGGTGCTTATAATCCAACCCCATAATATCCATTTAAAGTTTCAAGGTGCAGCGGGAAGGGGATTAATGACGGTTATGGAATATGGAAAGGTAAAAAAAAAGCTATATCTGGGAAATTTGATGTGTTCGGGTGGAAAAAACACTTTTCAATGCCAAAAGCATTTTCGAGAAACCCTGTGAGCATTTTGAATATCCAGTCACGTATAAATTATGAAACATGCTCTAGTGCAATGAAGGAGCACACCAGTTGAAATATGCATTTCTACTCGCACATAATTTTTCTTTCCCTAAATGTCACTCGCGGTGGAAAAACATTCTCAGAAGTCTCTCCACTAAGTCCTTTTTCTTCAGAAAGTTCATGTGTAACTAGTAGTTGTGCTTCTGTACTTTTACGAGCATGAAAGAGACTGGTGAGTAGTTTTTTATCAAGAACAGCAAAACCTACTCCCACAAAGACACCATAAAAGTGACGTAAATCAAAGATGTCAAAAAAAGGTAAGAGAACAAACATCTCAGCTGGCAAGACAAAGCTGCAGGTGC
Organism: Engraulis encrasicolus; assembly: GCF_034702125.1. Classification (NCBI taxonomy): domain Eukaryota; kingdom Metazoa; phylum Chordata; class Actinopteri; order Clupeiformes; family Engraulidae; genus Engraulis; species Engraulis encrasicolus. Next base: position 15,640,066 of record NC_085869.1, read on the forward strand.
AGTTACTGACTTTGAGTGCTACAACTGAAGATATCGGGCACTATCGCATGTTTGCAGTGTAGGCCGTGGTCATCTACAAACAGTGACCAGCCTGCGGAAAAGAGTTTGCTTTGCCTGATAATGAGCCATGGCATGCCAGGGCTTTTTGCGACTAAGGATAATGTTCTTTAGTCACAGCTCAGGGAACCGAACCCGGGAGGTGGTGGGGGTTTGAATTCATATGCGATGACTTGCTGAGAACATTTATTTCTTCGTTGGTTTTAAAACACATGCCGTGTATAGTGTACATAAGCCTACATCCCAGGGTCATGGCGAAAACACATGTTCTGCTTCATAGTGATAACTAAGAGAGCCATCACCGACCGACTGTGGGGCTGCAAAATATGTGGGTAGAGTGTGTGGCGGCCTGGTTTGCCTGCATAACATTGAACGGCAGGAAAAAAAAACGAACGGTTTTGTTTGTTTGTGTTTTTCCTTAGCTTAATCACTGTGGTCGTGTTTGAGTTTCAGAGAGTGACAGATGAAAATCAGCCCCTGTGCTTACCCGTGAAAGCAAGTCATGCATGAAAACATTTGGGAGGCAATTTTTGATCCGATTAAAGGATAGGGTGAGGCTTAAAAAAAAAAAGAGGCGCACGCACATACGGTGCCCACACTCCCTGCCCCAAGAGTCAACACTGCGTTGCTGCAATCAGGGCAGGGCAATCGGATCTCCTCTACCAGCCAGATAAAGTCTGTGCAGCAGCAGCAGCAGCAGCAGCACACAGCTGCCTCACATTCAGGCGATGTAGAAAACACCCACCCACACCTTGCAAAGACACATTAATAAGTCATCCACTTCCGCAGCATGGGATTGTGGAAATGTGTGCGTGTGTGTGTGTGTCTCGACTGCACTCCCCACCCCAAAAAAAAAAGAAACTTCCAAAAGCACAGGCACAAGTCATAAATTATATACACTTAATCATGCTGACTTTTTCACTCCTGACAGTCTACATACATCTCGGCACTGAGCCTTTCTCTGGGGCCCGCAAATCCATCCCGGGTTGCAAATTTCCACTAACCCACCATAATTTGCCCCAGACGTGCGAGACAATATCAAATCAATTGGTACACTGCAGCTCGGCTCTAACAAGAGCTGGCATAGCAAGTTGCATTAATGTACCCCCTAGTAGTTTTCTTGCTATTTGTGTTCATACTAGCCAGGCCGTGTCCTCCTAGTGATGCAACACCTTCAGCGTTGCCACTAGTCAGGTCAAGAGCAATGCAAGTACTTTCTGAGCTCCCGAAAAATCGGGAACTCCTCCCACTTTGTCAGGAAGCAAACAACCATTAGCAAACCAAGGGAGGCAGGTCAACCATGCAGTTTGGGAAATGTTAATTGTTATGCTCTTGGTCAGACCAAGTGTCGAAGAGATTTGAAAGTCGATGATAATCAGGCAAGTTCGTACCTCACTGGGAGAGCAAGGTCTCCACACCACTCAGCAGTGTTGGCCTTGACAGGATTCTTCCACACATTAGAGATCAAAAACACAGAGGAATGCACACCGCCAGTCCTCCCCCCCTCTCTCTCTCTCTCTCTCTCTCTCTCTCTCTCTCTCTCTCTCTCTTGCTCGCTTTCTCTCGCTTCCAAATCGGCTACTCCCTTCCTCCCTCCCTCTCTCTTTCCCTCTTTGCTGTCTCCTTGTCCTTCTGCTGCTGCTATCCTTCTTTTCTTTTTCTGTATCATACTCCCTCCTCCTCCTCCTCCTCCTCCTCCCTCCTCCTCCTCTCTCTCTTGGCTTCTTTTCGCTGTCCTTGATGCTGCTGGGTAGTTTTCACACCTCTTTGCCTTGAGAACATATAGGGCGAGTCTTTCGGGACGGCCAGCATACGTACGTGCCACCACAGGGACCTTCCTAGCTCACTGCACTCAGCTGAATCCACCCCTCCGCCACACACACACACACACACACACACACACACACACACACCACTCACCCATCCATATGTTCCCCCTCCACAACCACACACACACACACACACGCACGCACGCGCACGCACGCACGCACGCACGCACGCACGCACGCACGCACGCATGCACACACACACACACACACACACAGGCACACACACGCACACACACACACAGGCACACACACACACACAGACACACACACACACACACTCGCACACACACACACTCCACCGTCCTCCATGTGCTCAGATTACTGGCTGGGTATGGGGGACTTTGTCATCGCCATCTGACCTGGGGGCTTTACATTGATTGGAATGATCACCCGTGTCAGGTGTGGCACAACTGCTTAATCCTGCAGCCATTTCCTTCTGCTGGGTCCCTGACACTGTAACTTAATACTATACGACAGTACAACCCACCTAGCTAAGCCAGCAGCCTTAGACTACCTCCACATAGGGGTGTAAATAATATCGAAATGTATCGATCAGTGGTGTAGTCTACGTAGAACGCAGGTATACGGAGTATACCCACTTCTAAATTTCAGGGATTTCAGTCTACCCACTTAAAATGGATTGATCCATTGTTTTGAATAGCACAAATATATACAGTATACCCACTTCAAAAAATGCTCAAATATACAGTATACCCACCATAAAAAAGTAGACTATACCACTGGTATCGATATAACGCAATATAATCTGACAATTGAATCGAATCACATTGTCTCCTGGGGCATTCTTAAGTATTGAAAATAATTGAATCGCTGGCCCCTGCCCAATGCCCTATCTCTGTAATTGGAAAAATAGTTGAATCCAATCGTATTGTATCATATCGTGGGGCATTTTTAAGTATCGAACACAATCGAATTGCATTGCATTGCATATTAAGATATCGGTATTGAATCGTATCGTCATGGAGGCTGTGATTTACACCCCTACCTCCACACACACCACACGGCTGCATCCATAAAGATGGCAAAGGAGGGTGACTGAGAGGTAGGGGGGGGGGAGAGACAGCGAACAAGATGGAGGAACAGGAGGAGAGATAGAGTGGCAGACAGAAAATTAGGGACACAGCATGGGAGAGAGAGAGAGAGAGAGAGAGAGAGAGAGAGAGAGAGAGAGAGAGAGAGAGAAAGAGAGAGAGAGAGACCGAGACCGAGACCGAGACAGAGAGACTGCTCGAAGGCTACACAAGAATCGGAGATGGCTGAATTGATAACAGACAACCTGACGGATAGAGACAACAAGGCTGCCTTTGAACTCTATCTCTCTCTTTATCTCCACCTCCCTTTCATCTCACACACAGCTGCCGTCTTTCTTTCTCAGTGTGGCCCTTCCTTCTCTGCTAGTAGTCAGATGTCTTCAAATTTCCCATTATCTTTTATGGAAAGGTCTCAGGCCTCTGAGTCAAACACATTTTTTTTTCTTTTCTTTTTTTTGTTGCGTTTGCACAGCTGCACCGCAGGTTACAAATCAAGTCATAACAATGTGTGCGCAAATAAATCCCTGCTAAATACCAAAATGCCATGCCGGCAGCAGCCTTCGAGCCTTCGAGCACAGGTCACTTATGCGCGCCTTCAAACATTCACGGAGATGGAACACTTATCATGTTAAATGATCTGTGGCGTTATAGGCCCCCACAGCCGGTACGGCAAGTGTGATGACCGACCAGGCTTCAGGCACAGGCCTTCCTCTGAAGAGCTGCCTCGCCTCGCCTTGGCAAAAGGCAATTTATACCAACTGGAGAGGCCAAGCAGAAACTGTCTATGTAATTTAGCCATCTGAAATGGAAAGAAAAAAACACATCATCATATAATTAGCTCTTTAAATGTCCTCGGAACAGAATCACACCTATAAACAAGTCTCTCTCTCTCGTTCTCTCTCGTTCTCTCTCTCTCTATGGATGGCTGCCGTGCGAATCAGTGGTGCTGATTTGAGGATCGAGATTCTGTCTGCGCGCTTGTTTGAGCTGAGCGGCGGCTGGCTCCCGTGCAAACGAAACACCAACCACCACCAGCCTCACCCATCACCAGCCGCCTCATCAAAAATAGATCTCAGAAGCCTTAGACTAGAGAGTGCCCATGAAGCCGCTCCAAAATAAAGGCAACTATATGGGGCCGAGTGCAAACCAGACCCTAGCAGATCACACACAGTAAATCAGTGGCTCTCAAAGTGTATCCGTGCAAGTGGTTCGCAGGGAATTTTATACAAATGCAGTCAGCATTTCCCAGACAATCTAGATGAAGTTGCAATGAAGATGATCTAGTGAAGTTGCAATGCCTAAAACTTGTAGCAAGAGCGGCACTATCAAATCAATTCACAAGTGGTCCCTGCAAAAAGAGTCCCATTGTCCCAGGTCCCAGAGTCCCAGAGTCCCAAACCCCAGGTCCTCAGTCTAAAAAGTTTGAGAAACCCTGCAGTAAATAAACAGTCCCTAAAAGTGTGGTCACTCGGCTAATGGTGGGCTGTAAATCAGGGGGGTATGTTATGGGTTGCCAGATGAGGCTAATGATTTCCAGCCCAAAAAATGTCCAAAACCCGCCAAAAAGCACAAAATCCCGCCCAATTCTATTGATTTCTATGGCAAAAATTGGGCAGGTTTTTCCGCTAAATGCCATTTTTACCCGCACAGGCGGGAAACAGCCCAATCTGGCAACACTGGGTGCGTTATGCTCTACTCTACTCTACTCTACTCTGCTGTGTGGGCCCTGCCCTGCTGTGAACAGTGCTGCGTGGCTGAAAATGGACATGAATCTCCATCCCCAAGTGCATGTTGCCAGTTGCCACTTCATAGCGCTGATGTGAGAATTAGCCTGACTCATACTGTAGTAGCTTGTGGCTCGCTTCACTGTTCACTGGAAAAAAGTACAACATTATATGCCCACATCTGCACTCAACACCTTCTTTGCAGTGGTGTTATTGAGAGCATTCTGACCAGCAGCCTCTCTGTCTGGCACAGCAGCTGTCCAAATGTAGACAAGACGGCAATACAGAGGGTGGCGAGGAAAAGGTAATCAGATCACCCCTAGCAGCCATGTAAGGACCTGTACACTTCACACTGTCCCCAGACAGCGATGAACATCATCAAAGGTCTAAAAACACCCACTCAGCAACGACCATCAGGGAATAGAAGCACTACTGCAGCATGAGGTGGCTCACAAGCAGACAGGGAAACAGCTTCTTTCCACAAGCCATCAGCTTCATCGACACACTGAAGTGTGTGTGTGTGTGTGTGTGTGTGTGTGTGTGTGTGTGTGTGTGTGTGTGTGTGTGTGTGCGTGTGTCTGTGTGTGTGTGTGTGTGTCTGTGTATGTGTCTGTGTATGTGTGCGTGTGCGTGTGGCTGTGCGTATCACTTCACGGTCTACTTTACTTACTTAGGCCTTTTACATTCCTTTCGGAACGTAGGCCATTGATGAAGAGTTTTCCCACCTTCGTCTGTCTTGGGCCATCACTGTCTACTACGACATTTAAAACTCTACCACAACATTACAGCGTTGTTACGACATTACAGATACCGATATGCTAGCTTTTTACTACTGTAGCAGATCACGGCGTCTTCATTGCCATTCTAGCTGTAACAGCGACCGTGTCCTACCTAAAAGGTTAAGGCTGTTACCATGCGGCATAAGGCTGTTATCCACGGCACTGCAGTGCAGAGATGCTACAGTATGCACTGGAGGATAGTGAAAGTTTAAAGGTTTTTCCGGCGCCGATTTGTATCAAAGCAGAGCATGTGATGCAGAGGAAAGAGGCGTGGGAGGGGAGGGGTGGAGAGGAGAGGAGAGGAGAGGAGAGGAGAGGAGAGGGGTGGAGAGGAGAGGAGAGGGGTGGAGTAGAGGAGAGGAGAGGGGTGGAGAGGAGAGGAGAGGAGAGGAGAGGAGAGGAGAGAGGAGGAGAGGAGAGGAGAGGAGAGGGGTGGAGAGGAGAGGAGAGGAGAGGAGAGGGGTGGGTTGGCGTGTATAGCGGTGGGTTTGGGGTGTGGAGGGGCCTGGGTCTGGCCTCGATCTGCCCCGACAAACGAAGCCATCACATCCCATCTGGAGTCCCCTCCTGTCATCCGGCTCTGATGCCAGTTGTCCCGCACGGCACGGCACAGCACAGCACAGCACGGCACTGCATGGCATAGCACCACGTGGGGCACAGCGCTCTGCTCCCAAATGCCTCCCCCACCCCCCACCCCCCCTCGCCAGAGGACCCCTCAGAGGCACACTAAATAACAACAGCATGGTGTAGCGTGGCAAACATCAAGCCACACACACATGCACACACGCACGCACGCACGCACACACACACACACACACACACACACACACACACACACGCACAGACACAGACACAGACACAGACACAGACACAGACACACACACACACACACACACAGACACACACACACGGCCCCCCAGGGAGGTCTGTGGCAGCGAAAAGAGACCGCCTTGCTGTAAATCCAGCAGCTGTGATCGTAGAGCACAAGTGCGAGCCATGCCAAGGGGGTCGCAGGGGGTCAGCTCAGCTCCCTGAGAGCGGCCCGGCCCACCAATAAAAATGTCTGCCATCACTACACTTTTAAGCAACTTCCTTCTTTTTTTTAAAAAAAGGAGAAAAAAAAGCATCTGTTAAGTGACTAAAACGAATGCCACGCCATATGCTTTCAACCTTAAAAAGTTTACGTATACTCCAAAGCGCACTACGCCACTAAGCCTAAAGTGGATGCACTAGCCTACTTTCGAGTTTGGAAAATGTGAGCATACAGCCATAGACTGTGGAAGGAGGATGCTGGCCAGATCAATTCCATTCGGCCACTCTACGGGAAGTATCTGCTCCGTGTCACAACAATAAAAACTGTATTTCTTTAGCAGACGTACAGATTTTTTAAGTAGTTTTGAGCCCCTACAAGTCTTGAATGATAGAGCTGCATGCAATATACAGTTTGGTCATTCCTGAAAATACATACATACATCTTATTTTTTTATTAAGAGAATACTGCAAGTTGTAAATAGGTGGTATGTCCAACAAGCTATTCTCACAAGCTCCATATAGCTCCTTGTTAACCCCTTTGCACAGAGCCTATGTTATAACCTTACTGTCACCAAAATTGTAATGGCTATGTCTTAATCTGTCACTTAAGCAGTGCCCTAAATTAACTTTTTTCTTTACCAGCCAAAATGGCCAGTAGATGTTAATCTCACTAGCCAAACACACACTCGCTAATGGGTCAAAGTGGCTGGTAAGTTGGTCTTTTCTACCAGCCAAACTGAGATTTCACCAACATTTGGCCGGTTGGCTGGTGTTAATTAAAGAGCCCTGCACTTAAGGCTCTCTGTAATGTCAAAGCAATGCTGTTTTGATGTAGTTGAGTATGAATAGGCCTGACTGCTGCCGACCCCATCTGCACAAAGCGGCTACAAAAAAAAGAAAAAAATCCCAATTTTATCCCAATTCCGAACTCATTCCCATTCCTAGCTCATGGTCCTCCTGCACTGAAATGATTCATTCAGGAACATTGCGTCTGCCATCAACGAATGTGGGATCTCCCACTATCTATCTTCTAAAGGTATCACACAGGCTCCTAAACGCGTCACGTGTCACAGAAAATAAGGAGAGCACAAAGGATGTGAGACAGAGAAAGGGAGAGAGCGAGAGAGAGACATAGAGAGAGAGAGAGAGAGAGTGTGAGAGAGAGAGAGAGAGAGAGATGGGGAGATGTTCCATTAACAAGACATGAGAGAGAGGGAGAGAGAGAGAGAGAGAGAGAGAGAGAGAGAGAGAGAGATTTCGAGTTTACGGGGAGCGAAACATGAGGCAATTCAGATGCAATTACTTTTGCCATGCCAGACGGAAAAGCAACGGGCCCACAGACAGACAAACTGCTGCTACGTCTTGTTTTGCAATTTACGGAGCCTTCCGACTGACTGACTGACTGGTTGACTGGCACAAAGACACTCTCTCTCTCTCTCTCTGGCCTGACATAAACCTCAGAAAACGGTAAAAGCTGTGAGATGGAATGTGGCTGCTTCATTTTGTAGAAAGACCGTGAAGCGCGCTCAACACCTTCTAATGCAATACACTGGGTGCTTAAGTTTGTCGAAGAATAAACTCACAGTTGAAAACGAAATGAATAAAGAAGCACTCGTCACATTTATTTTTTTCCCACCATTTCACACTGGGTGTAAACCCGAAAGGGTGTAAACCCGAAACGTTTGTGAAGCGATTAAAAAGTCAAAAAGAAATCTGACGAGAGTTACTTTACTCGTTATTTATTTTACTGTTTCATTTTGTACCATCAATAGATGCAGTGTGTGAGGAAGGCGATGGCTGTAATATGGGACATTAAATATGCCATATGTGACAGAACCATAGAATGTATACAATCTATGGACAGAACAGACTCCATGCTTCACATGATAAAGGAGGGCAGTGGCGTTCTTCTCCACACGTATAGTGAATGTGCTGTTTTCATCTTCACAAAATACCAAAAGGCACTCTTCACAAAATACCTATGATACATTGTAATGAGCATAAAATACAGTTAGAGAGAAAATACACTTAGAGAGTACTCTGGGACCAAATAGACTCTAGAAGATGTTAAATTGTCTCTCTAAGTGTTGAATTAACATTGTACATTTACTGTGTATTACCCTTTTTTGAATAAAGCCATTGACATCTCATCTCTATACTCCACATGTCAGCTGGGCATTCCAGCTCATTGTCAGTGAACATTCCTCACTGGCTTGTTTTAGCACGTCTACTTTGTTTGTTATCATGTTCTCGCGGCAGGCAGGGAGATACAGTATCTCAGCGTCCTGCCACGTGGGCTTGCTTGTACCAAATTCCCTCCAGAGGTGGAGAAAAAAAGAAGAGACGAGGGGTGGTGGGGGGTGGACCTCTTCTTTGAGATGTTAACAGTTCAGTTGCAGACTATTATGGTTTTAATCGCCTTTCACTTCAGCGCAGCAGGTCAGAGAGAGGGGGGTTCGCCTGCAGACAAAGTGCCATCAGATGGAAAGCAGGTGCTGCGACGGGTCCTGCTTTCACGGGGGGAACTTTTTTCCGTTTCTTTCTTTCTCTCTTTCTTTATACTCTTTCTCTTTCTTTCTTTTCCTTTAACATTTTTTTTTGTTCTCTCTTACGGTCCCTTTCCCAGCTCTCTCTAATCTTCTCCATGTGTTACACTTTGAGGGGGGATGAAAATGAGTTTGGACTTAATGCGCTTGGAAACGTGCTGCGGAGCCAAGAGTTACAATCCTCCCCAACTTTTTCACGGACGAGAGCTGCAGGCTTGCGCCGTGACATCATCCCCCGAATAACATAAATTCGGAAAATTGATTCCAGATAATCCTTCAGAGGGCGCTCCAAGGGGGAAAAAATGGTGGCAGCGGCAGCCATTGCCATTGACATATTCCAAGGGAGCCGAGAAAGAATTGGAAATTAAAGAATTTCCTGAGCTATTCTGGCATGTCAGGGATGCAAAGCACTCCCTTAAAAAACCTCCCACCCAGCCCATCTCCAATACTCTCTCTCTCCCCTCCACTCAATTCCAAGGCGCCTGTCTCTCCCTACTTCCTCTCCCTCTCGTGTGCCTTCGTTAAAGTCTGCATCCAGAAGATCCACTCTGCCATGCTCTAACGAAGCAGACCTCTCCCATATGAAAAAAAATAACAGCGATGCAGAATTGAACGAGCCGATGCACCCATGCAGAAGAGGCACACATGCTTGAGAAGAAAAAAAATCTGTTGCTACTCAAGACAGATTTCTATCAGAGCTATCCGATCTAAATGCGCACACATACACACACATACACACACACACACACACACACACACACACACACACACACACACACACACACACACACACACACACACACACACACACACACACACACACACACACACACACAGACAGACACACACACACACACACACACACAGAAACACACACAGACAGACGAACACGGTCTGTCTGATAGGAAGCCGCCGTCTGGGCTTGAGTCAGTGAGCCGACCGTCCTGTTGCAGCCCTCCAGTGCGATCCTCGGAGGTGCAGAGTTTAGGTGATGGGACAGGACAGTCGGCCCGCTTCTTGGCCCAGACAGGCTGCTGCTAAGCTAGCTAGCTGAGGGCTTCATTTTTTGGGATGGGGGGTATGGGCCCTTTTTGGTTAGTGGCGTGCATGCACGGACGGACACACGCACGCACACACACACACACACAGACGAACAAGGACATCATAACAATGTGTTCTTGCTGTGTAAGAAAAAAGAGGTTGTGATGTGTGTGTGTGGGTGTGTGTGGACTGTGGACTGACTAACAATGTGGCCTTTATGCTCTCCCAGCTCGATTATGACAGGCCATTATTAGGGTTTCCAGTGAGGCACTCCAAAAGCTCCCCAGCTCTCTTCTCTCTCTCTCTCCCCCTCTCTCTCTCTCACTCTCTCTCTCTCTCTCTCTCTCTCTCTCTCACTCTCTCTCATCCCCTGGGTCATGTTGCAGACCCGAGTCCCCAATTTGTGCCTTATTATGTCGTATTTGTTTTGATTTGCTTCTTTTCTTTCCTCTCCCTTCTAGATTATTTTTTTTTCCAAATTTAGGAACGTATTGTTATTATTATTTCATTCCTGTTGCTGTGGGGTCACTCACAGTGCCGAAGACTGTGTGTGTAGCGAGCAAAACAATGCTGATAATGTTGTCCCATGACACATTGTGAGACTGAGACACAAAGCTAATGTGTGCTATATGCATTCCTACATGCCACTGCAAAGGCGGAGGTATGCTAGCTAGCTGACCTCTCTCAGTGCTGTGGCTATTCCCCCTAATAAACCGTGGCAATAACTTTAAGGCAGCTGCAGTGGCTCGTGAATGGGGCTGAATATAATAGAATGATGTGGCTCACAGCCAGAAGATAACGACTGTCACTCAAGACTTTGCTGAAAAACTAAACTAATCGAAAAAATACCCACACACAGGTAGCTTGAATCTTTTTGTGTGTGTGTGTGTGTGCATGGAGCGCCACAATGAAAGGAATTATCGCCTATTGAAATCTCCCGCACTAATTAAGCCTTTCAAATGTAATGTGTTTCATTTGAGCAATGTGAATATACAGCGCCTTCCTTTCATCCGGCTTTTTATCGGGTTTGTATGAAGATTAATTTATGAAGATGAATTTTTGACGCTGGCTGCTGAATGACAAAAGGAAACGGGGTGTTCCACTTCCTACCCTATTTTTTTTTTCGGAGAGAGAACCTTGGTCATGCTGGCTCTGCACTCGAGTCCACGGAGCTCTCCGCTCTGAGTAATTGGCCTGTAGTAGTGTAGTAAGTGTGGTGTGGTGCTTCTTCATAAATTTTCTGAGCAGACAACTAGAGAGTCTCCATTCATATTTTACCACAGTTCGCGTTAATCAAAACTCATTTCGGTCCATAAAAGGTTTCAAGGCTATTTCAAAACCCTTTGCTTTCGGTCCCTCTGCCTCTGTCTCTCTCTCTTTCTTTCGACACACACACGCATGCACGCACGCACGCACGCACGCACGCACGCATGCACACACACACACACACACACATAGGCAAAGGTATACAAAAAACCTTGAAATGATGACTAATATGGCTCTACCGTGGCGTAATGGTAGGGCACTCATCTGCTACGCGGCCAACCTGAGTTCAATTCCGGCCCGGGTCCTTTGCCGACCCTTCCCCTTATCTCTCTCCAAAACATTTCCTGTCTTTCTCTCAAACTGTTCTTTTCCTAATAAAGTCTAAAAGACTAAAAAAAGGTGAGTAATATGAGTCTGGTAAGTAAATTTGCCATCTTTCATTACACACTTATTGGATTTCAGAAATGCATGTGGCAGAAAATCTGAATAATCACAGGTGCATCAATTCATTTTAGAGATCAACACAAAGAGTAGAGTCTCTGTGACTGACACTCCAAAAGCACTCCAATTATCCCCGAAAGGCTTTCAGCGATCAACTATTTTAAAATGGCAATTAAAAAAAAAACGAGAACTAGCTTGGAGAGGAACAATGAGTCTTCTCAGATGGACAGCAGAGAGAAAATAAAATGTTAATTAATTTCTCAATATTACTCATACAGGTATGTGTGAAGCATCAGAATTCTGCCATGTTGTGCAGTCTAACAACATACATTGAACCTCCTACAGATTTACAGAATTACAGTATTATAACCTACAACATACTGTAGTATAATCACTTCAGAAAGCATCTATTAATGAAAGGCAAGGCAAAAACCAAGGCAATCTTTTATGTAAGGCCTTTTCATCGTATTTGCAATGAATGTTTACATGCCTATTCTCTGGTGATCACCCATGAATTGCAGATGCTCAGAGATGGCGCACAACAAGTATCCGGTTTCAAATTTGAACTTCAAATGCCATATATACATCAAGCCTGATAAGACGATATAGAGAAATGTGGAGGAGGTACAGTATAAGTGAACAGCCATCCAGTTCAATCACCGTGACTATCTCTTCAACAAGGGAGGTGAAATAAATGCTACGCTAGGCTAGGCTATCAGCTCTTATCAGCTCAGCAGGCCCACACAGCCCAGAGGAAAAGACGGAAGTGAAAAAAAAAACCCAAACTGGCATTTTAAAGTGGCATTTTTACTGTAAAAAGTCTCGAATAAGTCTCGCATAAGTCTTAGACAAACTTGCGTGCTGCTGGCACGAAGTGTCTGAAAGGCTGATGAGATTGCTTAGGCGAGGGCGAAATTCATGTGGTATTCATGGCTTCGCTAAGAGGAGGATTTTTGTCAAACTGGATCAGGCGAGAGGCTCCACATGAGAAGGCTTGATGAGATTTATTTTGACGGCGTTGTTCCCATAGCTGCCTCGGCGGCGTGTCAGAAGCGAGGAGGGGTGAGAGGAAAACTGAGAGGAGGGAAGGAAAAAAAATCTCTCTCTCTTCTCTTTCTCTTTCTCTGCCTCTTCTCTCTCTCTCTCTCTCTCTCTCTCTCTCTCTCTCTCTCTCTCTCTCTCTCTCTCTCTCTCTCTCTCTCTCTCTCGAT
>NC_085869.1:15660543-15668043 GCF_034702125.1 Engraulis encrasicolus
GTGTGTGTGTGTGTGTGTGTGTGTGTGTGTGTGTGTGTGTGTGTGTCTCCCAAAGGGAGCTTGAGTGTGGTCCCTGAGAGCATGTTTGCCGCTTCATGCCGGACATGACATCCCCCTCTATCATCACTGGAGGACGCCGCGCTCGTCACACATCAGCACACAGCAACACCACACACACCAACAGCAACACCACACACACACGCTCACTCACATATGCAGACAGGAGAGGGACACACATGCATGCACACAGACAGACACACAAGCATGCACACAGACACAGATATAGACAGGCACATGCATACAGACACAAGCACACACACACACACACACACACACACACACACACATGAACAAACGCACCAACGAACGTACGCACGCACGCACACGCACACAAACACACACATATGAACAAACGCACAAACGAGTGCACGCACGCACACCCACACGTACACACACACACACACACACACAAACACAAACACACACACACACACACACACACACACACACACACACACACACACACACACACACACACACACACACACACACACACACACACACACACACACACACACACACACACACACACACACACACACACTGGCACATGCACACCCCTCTCGTAGCCACATAGACTCGTAGTCCAATATGCCCTGCAGACACAGACTCAGACAACACTACAAACAGACAAACACAGACAAACACACACACACACACACACATACGAAGCACACACACACACATGCACGTCGCGTGCACACACACATACACACACTACTGACAATTCTCTGTGTCGGCTGCGCTCCTCTCCTCTCCTCTACTCTACATACGAGCGTAGCAGCTGGCTGGGAATATCGCAGACGGGAGACAGAGAGAGGGAGAGGGAGAGAGAGAGAGAGAGAGAGAGAGAGAGAGAGAGAGAGAGAGAGAGAGAGAGAGAGAGAGAGATATGCACGAGCGAGCAAGGTCTCCTGCAGCTGTACCCACTTCTGGTGCCAAGCTCCCTTTCAGGCCACAAAACATGGAATTGGCGGTGACAGCATCGCCGGTTTGTTTTTTGGACTCCCTCGCTGTGCCAGTGTGTACACATACGGTGACATGCCTGCATTGTACTCATCATGGGTCCCCTGGCAAGCCTGCATCATTCCAGACAATCCATCACCGCTAAAAAAAGGTATTGGATTTTACAACAGTTTAACGATGCTGTCATCGTCACTCACAGATGCGTCTTACGACCGGTGAAGAACGCACTACACAGCTGCTGCTGAATCATGATGCATGTGGTAGTGTGCTAAGCTTTGTTTTATTTTACTTCTCGTTTATTTTATTTTTTTACATCAGTCATGCTTGATCAATCTGCATCACTGGGAACCATTTTCGTTATTTTGGATTTTCTTTACTTGCTCACAGTAGTAGCCAAACAAACAAACAAACAAACAAACAAACAAACAAACAAACAAACAAATAAACAAAAAATGCAGCAGCAGCAACACCAAATTGTTAGGCGATCTATCTGCCCCACTGTTGCACTGCAAACAGGCTCACAGTGGGAGATTGTGAATCAGAGTCTGAAAACGAAACATCCCACACCAGCGCATTTAGACACACACACTCAGATAAAGTCACACATTACTGTATTTCGTTGAACAGCCATTGGCAATAAAGGTCTTGAAGGAATAGACACAGACATAGATCCAGGCAGACAGATAGACAGACAGCAATGCTCACCTCCATTGACAAAGCTGGTCCACATTTTTACAAATGGAAATCGGTTCAGTTCCCGTGTCCCCCCCAGAGACCAGAGTTATATTTTGTCTTGGTGCTGTGTCTCCTCTTTTTTTATAGGCAGCAAAATACGGAGAAAAAAATCCAGTCAAAATAAAAAATAAAAATAAAAAAAGGAAGAAAAAAGAAAAAAAGATCAGAAAAGCCAAAGACAAAATCCTCAAAAAGCCTTTGCGACGAGTTTCTTCGTTTGTGTCCGCTTCCTTTCTTTCTTTCTTTCTGTCTGTCTGTCTTTCTTACTAAGCGGGAGAGAGAGAGAGCTGGAGATGCTCAGCCTTGTGCCTTATCATGTGTGTGACAATCCACTTTAGGATCAATGTGTCTGCAACCGGGCTCCTCTCCTCTCTTCTGCTTCTGCTCTGCGCTCCTCATGCCTGCCGCCTCATTTCTTCCCTCAGTGGAAATCCCTGACACTCTGGCAGCAGCAGCAGCAGCAGCAGCAGCAGCAGCAGCAGCAGCAGCAGCAGCAGCGACGCGCGAGCAGAGCAGAGCAGAGGACGGCCACATGCAGGCACCCATTGGAGAGGAGAGGAGGGGGAGGAGAGGAGAGGAGAGGAGGAGGAGGAGGAGGAGGAGGAGGAGGAGGAAAGAAAGGGAAGGAGGAGGAGAGAGAGAGAGGGGAGGAGTAGGAGGAGGAGAGGAGAGGAGAGAGAGAGAGTGGGCAGGGAAAGGGGAGGGTGTGGGTTGAGAATAAGAGTGAGTGAATCAGGGAGAGAGAGGGAGAAAGAGAGAGAGAGAGGGAGAGAGAGAGAGAGAGAGAGAGAGAGAGAGAGAGAGAGAGAGAGAGAAAGATAGAGAGAGAGAGGAGGAGAGAGAGAGAGAGAGAGAGAGAGAGAGAGAGAGAGAGAGAGAGAGAGAGAGAGAGAGAGAGAGAGAGAGAGAGAGAGAGAGAGAGAGAGAGAGAGAGAGAGAGAGAGGAAACGAGAGAAGAACTTCCCTCATGGTCTCTGACACTCATTGTAATGAACAGACCACACATTTTGGCAAGACGAGCAGGCAGGGAGAACACTAGAAACCAATGCCCAATTTTCCTCATGTCTGTCTTTCTCTTTTTTCCCCTCTTTATCTATCTCAACACACACTCATTCTCTCTCTGTCACTCTCTCTCCCCCTCCCTCCCTCCCTCTCTCTCCCTCCCTCTCTCTCTCTCCCTCTCTTCTCACCTCTTTTCCCCATTTCTTCCACTGACTGCCTCTTTCTCTTTCTCTATTTATTTGTGTCCCTTTTTCACAGTAGCCTTGTCTTATGCAGGCGACCCCTCTCTTTCTCTCTCTCTCTCTCTCTCTCTCTCTCTCTCTCTCTCTCTCTCTCTCTCTCTCTCTCTCTCTCTCTCTCTCTCTCTCTCTCTCTCTCTCTCTCTCTCTCTCTCTCTCCATTTGATAAATTGCTCCCCTCTCCTCTGGAGCTCCGTCGGACAGCCAAATCACATGCTACATTGTCATGAGACCAGGGCTCTCGCCGCGCAGTGCACAGAGATTGAGACTGGAGACTGGCTTTTTGCAAAACCCTCATCGTCGTCGTTGGCAACACCGCGGCCAGTCGGCGACACTGACGAGTGATACTGTACAAATGAGACGACACGTTCAAAGACAGGCGGACGGCGGCTTATTCTTGTGTAACAAGGGGGGGCCGTGGCAAATCCGTTTGATTGGCAATTTAGGGCGACGAGAGCTGACAGAGGGAGGGAGCGGGGAGAGAGAGACAGTGATTATGTCTGTGTGTGTGTGTGTGTGTATATGTGTGTGTGTGTGTGTGTGTGTGTGTGTGTGTGTGTGTGTGTGTGTGTGTGTGTGTGTGTGTGTGTGTGTGTGTGTGTGTGTGTGTGTGTGTGTGTGTGTGTGTGTACGAGAGAAAGAGATAGTGACAGACAGAGGGATGCAGTATATAGAGAGACATAGAGAGATGGCTACGGAGTTCAGACGACAGAAAAAGAGATATATAGAGGGGTGGTGGTGGTGGTGGTGGTGGTGGTGGTGATGGTGGTGGTGATGGTGGTGGTGGTGGTGGTGGTGGTGATGGTGGTGGTGGTGGTGATGGTGGTGATGGTGGTGGTGGTGGTGGTGGTGGTGGTGGTGGTGGTGGTGGTGGTGATGGTGGTGGTGGTGGTGGTGGTGGTGATGGTGGTGGTGGTGGTGGTGGTGGTGGTGGTGGTGATGGTGGTGGTGGTGGTGATGGTGGTGGTGGTGGTGGTGGTGGTGGTGGTGGTGATGGTGGTGGTGGTGGTGGTGGTGCATCCGCAGACGAGCGTGCCCATCATGACTCTGATGGTATGAGCTGAAAAGTGGCTTGTGCTGGCTGACAGTTATGAGTGAATGGGGCATGGAGGATTATGAGGGGGGCAAGGAGCATATAAGTCATCAGTCAGAGACTTTGCCAGCCCTGGCCGAGGCCGGAGGGGCACTGAAAGCAGCCCTTTAAAAGATGCCAAACGACGGCTTGCTCGCATCGCTCACGTAACCGAATATTTCAACCGGGGGACAGGGACGCAGAGGGTGGGCACAGAGCCGACCCTGTGGAGCAATATCACCCCCACTCTCTTCCCCGATAGCACACACACACACACTCTCCCCCGATAACACACACAGCACCTCCCCCCGACACACACACACACACACACACACACACACACACACACACACACACACACACACACACACACACACACACACACACACACACACACACACACACACACACACACACACACACACACACACACACACAGCATCCCCCCCTCCCCCGCACACACACACACACTCCTTCCCATCTCCTCCTTGATATCACATTTTCATCCAGTCATCGGTTTGAAGGTGCGGTGACACCTGCGTGTCGTGTCCTTTACGCGCCACTAGTTCACAGAGCCAGCAGGGGGATATTTAAGGCTCCTTGTCTGGCACACACATTAACACAGCTGTCACACACACACACACACACACACACACACACACACGCGCGCGCGCGCACACATACATACACACACACACACACACACACACACACACACACACACACACACACACACACACACACACACACACACACACACACACACACACACACACACACACACACACACAGAGACACACACACACACACACACACACACACACAGACACACACACACACACACACACACACACACACACACACACACACACACACACACACACACACACACACACACACACACACACACACACACACACACACACACACACACAAACACACACAGTCGTGTGACTATGGTGCATGTTTTGGTGCCTTTCCATAGCACTCACAGCATGAACCGGTTGGTTCCACAAAAAAATCTGCCAAGTGCCAAGATTGAAACAGGAAGCCCGTGCCAGAAATACAGATCAGTAAAAAAAATATAAAAAAATAAAAATGCCTTTCTTGTAGTAATATACTGCATAATGATTTATAGACACAGCAAAAAGATAGAGGGTGGCTCTCACATGGAAAGTGTAGTCCTTATACATTCATACACAAACTGCTGCCCCCTTGCACGGGTGAGGCATAAAAAATGCAATTTTCGTTGTGTGCAGTGTGCAGTGAACACTTGTGTGCTGTGGAGTGCTGTGTCACAATGACAATGGGAGTTGGAGTTTCCCAGGTGGGCTTTCTTTTTTCTTTCTTTCAAAATATAAATCAGAAAAACAGAAGGCTGTATAAAAGGCCTGATATGAACAAAGACACATATGAGAAAATAACTAAGTCCTGTGAGGTGCACTCTGGCAGCCATGTCTCCCGTCGCCCGAGCAACGGGTGACTTTGGCGGCGAACTAACATGTCTGTGGGGACAGGTGTGTGACGCACGTGCTGATTGCTCATGCGGTGCGGGGCCATGACGAAACACGGGCCCATCTGACTGAGGGGGGTGGCGGAGGAGTCGTCAGGAGCCCGACACCTTCCCATAATGAAATGTCACACGCCTCCTCTCCTCTCCTCTCCTCCACACATCTCCCCGTCTTGTCTCCTCCCCTCCTCTCCTCTCCTCTCCTTGCCTCTTCTCTTCCACACATCCCCTCTCCTCTCCACCATGCATCTCCTCTCCCCTCCTCTCCTCCACACATCTCCTCTCCTCTCCTTTCCTCCTCTCCTCTCCTCTCCTCCACACACCTCCTCTTCGCTCCCCTCCGCTCCTCCCCTCTCCTTGGCAGCACTGGCAGACGAGGAGGAGGAGGAGGAGGAGGAAGGACTGAAGCAGTTACACTAACGATTTAAGACAAGCTCATGAGTGGCAGAGAGATATCGTTCGACCATACCATACCATCATTGTCGATGCCTGCTGGCCCCTCCCTCAGCCCATCCCTAAACTCCCTTACTCTCACCCTCTCTGCACCATCCTACCACAACACATTACATTACATTACATTACATTACATTACATTACATTGCACTTAGCTGACGCTTTCATTTATTCAAAGCGACTTACAACTATTCTTTTTCAGGGTATTGGTTACAGTCTCTGGAGCAATGTAGGGTTAGGTGCCTTGCTCAAGAGCACTTCAGGCATGGAGAGAGATGTAGGGAGAGGTCAAGGGGGATTCGAACCTGCAACCCCTAGATTGAAAGACCAACTCTCTAACCACTACGCCACGGCTGCCCCGTACACATCTCACACCACACCACACCACACCACATGGCCGCTGGAAATAGGGGTGCTTTGGGTGCTCTAGGACCCCCTAGGCCTGGGGGAAGGCACATGCAACTACAACACTGACGTAGTAAATTCATATACAACTTGTTTTTTTTTACACAGCATCCCCCAACTTCGAATGACATCCAGCGTCCCTGTCTCATCACCCACCGCACACGTCTTTCTCCTTAGTCAGGCCGGGAGCAATACAGAAAGCAAACAACCAGTAGCAAACTATGGTAGGCGGGTCAACCATGCCATTTGGGAAAAGTTAATGGTTATGCTCTTGGTCAGACCAAGTCTCGAAGAGATTTGAAAGTCAATGATAATCAGGCTACTTTCTTCCGGCCTAACCCTACCCCCATACCCCATCCCTTGTCTCGCTAGCACTCCCAGCTCCCACAAGCCATATCCCCCACCCTACACCTCAACCCCGCACATCCCCTTCCTTCTCGCTCTACCCTTCCTCCAGCCTCCATAACAACTGCCTTCTATTCATTCTCTCTCTTTCTCTCTATCTCTCACTCCATCCCTCCCTCCCCCCAACTCCCCATGTCATCCTTACTCTCTTCTTCTCCCCACCACTCTAGCCCCCACAGTCCATACCAAACTATCCACCACCCTTTTTCTCACTCCATAACCCTACAACAACCCATCTCTCCTCTCTCCCACTCCCTCCCTCCTCCTCTCCAGCCCTCACAACACCATCCACACCCCCTCTCGCTCCCCCACCCTCTCCCCCTCTCCCTCAACCCCTACCCCCGACACACACACACACACGCACGCACGCACGCACGCACGCACGCACGCACGCACGCACGCACGCACGCACGCACGCACGCACGCACGCACGCACACACACACACACACACACACACACACACACACACACACACACACACACACACACACACACCAACACACAGCTAATCATAGAGCAGTCAGCGATGCGCTCGGCCCGTGCAAATGCAATCAAGATGGCCGAGGGGGGTCTTGATTACAAACCGCACACACAATGCCAAGCTAAACTGAATTTGTTACGGAACATAATCCCCTCTCCCCTCCATGTCGTT
>NC_085869.1:15675543-15678043 GCF_034702125.1 Engraulis encrasicolus
TAAGACACAGAAAAATCACGCAGTACACCTTTGTGTTACACACACAGAACACACGCACACACACACGCACGTGCACACACGTGCACACACGTGCACACACACACACACACACACACACACACACACACACACACACACACACACACACACACACACATCTCTCTCTCACTCACACACGCAAGCGCACACACACACACACACACACACACACACACACACACACACACACACACACACACACACGCACACACACACACACACCCCTCTCTCTCTCATTCACACCCGCAAGCACGCACGCATGCAGGCACACGCACGTACGCACGCACGCACGCACGCACACACACACACTCTTGTGTGTCTTTCTCCCAACCAAACACCTTCCGAGTCAGCTGTAATTACATAGCAGCGTCTCGGGCTACAGAGAAGAAAAGACCAAAAGAGAAGAGAACAGCTAAGCCAAGCCAAGCCAAGCCAAGCTAAGCTGAGCTGAGCAGGGGCCTTAGTTAAAATTTCAGTGCAAATGGACACCACAGTGGGCCCTTGCAGGGGTGTGGTGGTGATGATGATGATGGCCAGGGAAGCTGGCATTGGAGGGGACAAAGGGGTCATTCAATCCGGGCCCAGGGAGAGAGGGGGGCCCAGCATTGGGTCCTCATTACCTTCTATGTATTGAGTGTAGGGTGCTTTTGGATGATTTTGTTCTGGGCCCAGCCAAAGCTGTCAGCGAGCCTGATGGTGGCAGCCGGCCCTTACACCTGACATGATTGAGTGGACAGGTGAGGTGGGGGTTGGGGTGGGGTTGGTGTAAGATGGAGGGTGCTGATGGATCACAAAAGCCACTCACAAACCCTGACAACTAGCCACTCAGACAGCCATACCTGCACTTAACACCTGACACTGACAGACAGACGGACAGACAGACAGACGCACTCCCACCACCCTCCATAGCCAACCGACCACATCAACAATCACCCGCCCCACCGCCTGCCTACCAGAGCTGCCTCCAATCACTCCACCACTAGCCAACACTAACCACCTCTGAAATCAATACCCAGGATGCGTCATCTAGAACAGAGGATCATCCCTGACAGTAGGGAGCAGCCCAGAGGCTGTACAAGTGGTAAAAGTGGTGGATGAGTAAGTATCAGAAGCGGTAAAAGTGATTAATTTTTTTACCTCAAGGGTATTAACAGCATCAAAAGAGAAGTTGAGCTTCAGCTAAATGTACGTAATGAGCTATGACGCGGTTCGGCGGGCAGCCAATTCTAGAAACGCTAGGTGGTCACTCTCAGTTGGTCGCTCTCCGCTCTCTTTATATAAACATTTCAGGTGGTCGCTCTCGCTGATCGAATGTTTAAGGCCGAATCTTTAGCCGCTTTTGCCGACTTAGGTCTGTTCAGTCCAGGCGAGATTCTAACGTTTTTTTTTTTTAACCGCCTTTGGTCTGTTCCTGCAGTGAGTGCACTCTATTTCCAGTGACTGTACCTATCTACCTATACCTTGGGCTCAAAACTAGGGGCATACTGTAATGGGGCATACCGTACATCCTCCATACTAATGGGACCTATTGGGGAATATATCCTACTGGCTTTGGCCTAATGCCTCTGGCTTACCACATAGTATATTCATGAATTATGCATCCTTGTGAAATCCAGGTCTCCTACCGACATAGTGCGTCTGACTTACATAGTAAGGATGCACATAGCAAGATAGTGTGAATAGACTGGCTAAAAGTCCATTCCCAAAGTATGCATGGACGAGTGTGGGACTGTAGGGCTTACCTTCAGAGTAGTTAAAGTTTTTTTTCAGTTCATTAAAGCACATTTTTTTGATCTTTGTCTGCTTTTTTGGAACTCTTCACACAGAGACACAAAGCTATAACCAAATCAGCCAAAAGAATAGAACGAAAACTTATTTGCACTCAGTTTGTGATTTATAACGCACACTTTGCGAAATGTAATAAAAACAACAATAATTTAACATAACTGTGAACACATGTCTTTGCTCTACATGCAATTTCCAAATGATGAATACAGTACCACCATAGACTCCAAACCTTCTCAAAGAAGAAGAAACCAAGAGGCAAAATGTGTTTTCAATTTTTCCTGTCTTTGCAATGTATGCTGTCTGTTGCAATGTGTGCTGGTAATGTGATGGATGTGCTCACAATGCGGTACGAAAACATGTAGTTTTACTACTGTGAGTAGAGTTAAGCAAACCGGGTTGGGTTTCTCAATGTATCTCCGAACCGTTTTTCTGATTTGCTGTGAGGTTGATTTGCTTGTGAAGTTAAAAAATACCTGTAAGCTTAAAAAAAAACCCTGTAAGCTTATCTTCAGACAAGCCTTCAGAATCTGACACAGTATGTTTAGCTTCAACACATAGTAAGTGTGACACATAGTAAGAGTGTTAAACTTGACTCTGTATGTGCTGGATTAACACTGAATTGACAGTGTAGTGTGAGTAGAGTGCGTTCCCAAAGCATGCATCCGTGATGTGA
>NC_085869.1:15685543-15688043 GCF_034702125.1 Engraulis encrasicolus
TGGAAAAGAGGCATAAGTTATCCCACTGTCATGTGTGTGTGTGTGTGTGTGTGTGTGTGTGTGTGTGTGTGTGTGTGTGTGTGCGTGCCTGATGCTTCCCTAGCCCCACACCCTACTCTTCATTGAGAATTGTATTACCATTTCCCTCAACCAGCAAGGTGAACGACAAAGACCGCGACTGTCATAGGTGAATCCTACCTGTAGTCATGGCCGACGTACTGCTGATACTACTGATGCTGCTGAGACTGTTGAGGCTGTTCAGGCTGCTGAGGCTGCAGCTGCTGGTGAGGGTGGACAAGGGGAGCTGGGGGGCGCTGGTGCTGGTGCTGGCCGGCGGCATCTCGCCGTTGTTCAGCTGCTTGACGCGCTTCAGGTGGGACTTGCCGTTGTAGTGCACCTGGGCCTGGGCGGCCGAGTTGAGCTGGATGTTGCAGACCTCGCACAGCGAGTAGATGAGCTTCTTCTTCTCCACCTGTGGCTGGTGTGGTTGTTGTTGTTGTGGCTGCATGTCGGCGGTGTGGGCTGCCGGCGGCTGGAGGAGGGGGGCCACCTCGGCCGGGTGCAACTCTTTCATCTCAACGCAGGCCCCGTACGGGAAGCAGAGACGCCCATTCTCAAACAGGTGCGTAGGGCTCAGAGGCGTCTTCATACCTGCCCGACCAGAATAGAAAAACAAACGAAACAAATACTGAATTAATGTTGAACAATAACGCTTATGCATAAGAGATGTGTGAAGTTGAAGGGCTTTTTCGTACCTGACTAAGCAGAAAATAATAGAACATAAGAAATATTACTGAATAAGGTTAAGCTTGGGCAATGGCATGGCAAAGGCCTAGGAGTCGTCGTCATGCTGTACCACCCGACCAGAATAGAAACAAACGAAAACCATATGATTGAAAAAATAGACTTTAAAAACACAACTTGGAGAAAATGTCTGCCTCCCCTCACCAGAACAGTAACACAAAAACAAAAAAAAACAAAATAACATCCTAAGGTAAAAAAATAAGGCTTTTCAAACACAAAGTAAAGAACATTTTCCTGCATACGCATACACTTTGGCATAGCACTCACAGTCCTGGTACAACATGATCCCTCCTTTATCCTTGACAGGCAGATTAATGCTAAACATCCCAGAGAGACGGAAAGAGAGAGAAAAATCCCTGTCATTCGAGGAGATAGGGCAGAGATTTCAGGCTTTCGCTCAGGGAAGGGAAGAGTGGACATGGGCTGAGCCGAGCGTGGCATGGACTGAGCAGGTGTCAGCTCCCTGTCCCTCTGAGCTGCCCAGAGAGAGAGAGAGAGAGGGAGAGAGGGAGAGAGAGAGAGAGAGAGAGAGAGAGAGAGAGAGAGCCCCGCCCTTAAGCCGCATGATGTGGTGTGGTGTGGTGCAGCGTATGGCGTGCTATGGAGCAGCAGTGTGGCATGGCGTCTTCGAGCAGCACTTGTGGAGTGGTGGAGGGGAGTAAGGATTTGTGTGTGATAGAGGGAGTGACTAAGAAGACAGAGAGAGGGCTATACAGAAGGAGAGAGAGAGAGAGAGGAATGGACAGAAGGAGACAGGGAGAGAGAGAAAAGGAGAACAAGAAGGGGAGGGATAGAAGGAGAGAAAGAAAGATAAGAGGAGAGAGAGAACAAGACACTGAGAGGGGAAGAGAGACAGAAGGAGAGAGAGAAAGCAAAGAAGACAGAGACGGAGGGATAGAAGATGAAGGCGTAGAGAGAGTGAGAGAAAGAGAGGGATAGAAGGATAAAAAATGAGAGACAGAAAGAGAAAGCAAGAGAGAGAGAGTGAGGGATAGAAGAGGAAGTAGGGAGAGAGAGAGAAAGAGAGGGATGGAAGGAGAAAAAAAATAGAGAAAGAGAGAGCGGAAAGGAGAGGGAAGAGAAGAGAAGATGATGAAGTGGAGAGAGTGAGAGAAATAGAGGGATAGGAGGAGAAAAAACACGAGAGAAAGAGAGAGTGGATAGGAGAGGGAAGAGAAGAGAAGATGAGTGGCGGCCGCTTGACCTCCTGTGCCCATCTGTTGCCCTCATGAAGAGCCCTGCGCACACGCTGACGACCCATGAGCCTTACGCAATCCCACCACACGCAACACAACAGCAAACATGCACATTCACACATTAACACATACACTCTCTGTCCCACACACACACACGCACGCACGCACAAACACACACACAACACACACGCACGCACGCACGCACGCACAAACACACACACACACACACACACACACACACACACACACGCACGCACGCACGCACGCACACACACACACACACACACACACACACACACACACACACACACACACACACACACACACACACACACACAGATTCACACACACAAGGCAAATGCTTCTCCACGTCCTCCTGACATTTCCATGGAAGACACCACCAGACACACTATCACCCCCCCCCCCTCCTTTCCCACCAAAAAAACACATCACCAGCTTCCTGCCCTCAGGCTAAGGCCTATGGCCCCCACATGGAGCCT
>NC_085869.1:15725543-15733043 GCF_034702125.1 Engraulis encrasicolus
TCTCCACTACCCCTACACCCCCCCCCACACACACACACACAACCACCACCACCACCTCCCCTCTCTCCACCTCCCCTCTCCTCTCTCCACCACCACCACCACCACCGCTACCAGCCGTCCTCATTCCTGTACATGACTGCAGTGAGTGGCCCCCCTGGAGGATTCCTCAAAGACAGAGGCCTGGCAGACGCCTGAGCAGCACCGCCTGTCACATCGCGTGAAGCGGAGGAAGAGCAAGACACCAGAAACCAGAGAAGAGAAGAGAAGAGAAGAGAAGAGAAGAGAAGAGAAGAGAAGAGAAGAGAAGAGAAGAGAAGAGAAGAGAAGAGAAGAGAAGAGAAGAGAAGAGAAGAGAAGAGAAGAGAAGAGAAGAGAAGAGAAGAGAAGAGAAGAGAAGAGAAGAGAAGAGAAGAGAAGAGAAGAGAAGAGAAGAGAAGAGAAGAGAAGAGAAAAGAAGAGAAGAGAAGACAAGAGAAGAGAAGAAATAGAGGTACAGAAGAGGAGAAAAAAACAAGGGATGAGAGAGAGATGAGAGGAAAGTGTGAGAGGGAAAAGAAGAACGAGTGGAACTGAGAAATAAGAGAAGAGAAGAGAGGAAATAGAGGTACAGAGGAGAAAAAGAAGAGAAGAGAAGGAAGAGTGGAGCCCAGAAACAAGGGAAAAGAAGAGGAGAGAGGAGAAACGAGTGATGGGAGAGGGATGAGAGAGGGATGACATGAAAGTTGTGATAAAGGAAGAGGGCTTCCTGGCTTGTGTGAAAGACAGAACAGAAGACAAGGACAGGCGAAATGGAGGAGTCGTTTTCGCTAGCCGCAGCAGTGAGTGAGGTGTTCAATTCGCGGTGGCGACGCGAGACAGACAGACTCCTTTTGCTTGGCGAGGCAGGGGGTGGAAGGAAACCTGGGCCGTGCACCGCGGCGATGTACTCTACGCATGTGACAGTCGAACACCTCTCAGATGGTACCAGCATGGGCAAGGGCAGGGGGGAGGGGTGCGATCGGGGAAGCAGACAGTGGGGGGCAAAGGGGACGGTTGTCCCGGGCCCAGGGACAGAAGGGTTCCCAGAATTGTGTTCTCATTGCATTGTATGTATCGGGTGGGGAGCCCTTTCAGGTGACTTTTGTCCTAGGCCCAGCCAAAGCTGTTAGCGGCCCTGGGTGCAAGGGTGGGATTTGGAGAGGGTGGGTGCTGAGAGGTACAGTATATCACGAAAGTGAATACACCCCTCACAGTTTTGCAGATTTTTGAGTATATCTTGTCATAGGAAAGCATTTCAGAAATTTAACTTTGACACAATGATTAGTGACCTTTTAACAACATATTTAACCGCTTAAATTTTTTGTTCACTCAGAAAAAAACAAAATACAGCCATTAATGTTTGAACATGTGCTCACAAAAATGAGTACATCCCAGATGAAAATCCGGTAGAGAAGGGGCTATGTTGGCTCGAATCGCCTCGAAATGAAACGAAATGAAAAGGGATGACAAGGGAGGTCATTGGTGTGCGTTTCAAACTTTCTTTGCATTGAACTTTTACATTTTGAGTCTGCATCTGGCTTAAATAGATTGGTCTGAGATTTGAATGCAATCCTATGGAGAATATCATGATCTGCTTCAGTAGTCACAGTGCATGTTGACATGCATGTTTCTTTTAGGTGTATTTCAGATTGCCAATGTTGACAGCATTCATGCATCCCCAAACCATGTCAGTCCTACTACCATGCTTGGCTATTGAGAGGATACACCTTTTTTGTAAAACTCACTTGTTTACCACCACACATGCTTGACACCATCTAAGCAAATTTGTTTATCTTGGCCTCTTCAGATCACACGACATGGTTCCAGTGATCCATATCCTTGGTCTGTTCATCTCTCTTAAGACCAAGATAAACAAATTTGCTTTAGATGGTGTCAAGCATGTGTGGTGGTAAACAAGTGAGTTTTACAAAAAAGGTGTATCCTCTCAATAGCCAAGCAAGGTAGTGGGACTGACATGGTTTGGGGATGCATGAATGCTGTCAACATTGGCAATCTGAAATACACCTAAAAGAAACATGCATGTCAACATGCACTGTGACTACTGAAGCAGATCATGATATTCTCCATAGGATTGCATTCAAATCTCACACCAATCTATGTAAGCCAGATGCAGACTCAAAATTTAAAAGTTCAATGCAAAGAAAGGTTGAAACGCTCACTGATGACCTCCCTTGTCATCCCTTTTCATTTCGTTTCATTTCGAGACGATTCGAGCCAACATAGCCCCTTCTCTACCGGATTTTAATCTGGGGTGTACTCACTTTTGTGAGTACATGTTCAAACATTAATGGCTGTATTTTGTTTTTTTTCTGAGTGAACAAGAAATTTAAGCGGTTAAATATGTTGTTAAAAGGTCACTAATCATTGTGTCAAAGTTAAATTTCTGTAATGCTTTCCTATGAAAAGATATACTCAAAAATCTGCAAAACTGTGAGGGGTGTATTCACTTTCGTGATATACTGTAGGTGCAGAGGGAGGGTGTTGTTAAAATGGGCACAACGCCGATCTGTCCAATAACATTCTGGCTGGAGAAGCATGCAAGGGGGAAAATGGCTTTTTTCCATTTTTTTCTTCTTTCTTTCTTTGGTGAAGTGTCTTAAGGTTAGAACGACCTTGTCGTGGGATATCTTAATTAACCTGGCCTACTTCCACCAGCAAACGCTGGGTTGGAGCTGCTGTGAAGGGAGGGGGGTGGTGTGAATCATTAATGAAACTCCCGGACGCAACCGGCAATGGGGAGGAGAGGAGAGGAGGGACATTTTAAATCAATTAAGCCGGTTGCAAATATCACTCGGAGACACACCGCCTTAGTCTCAGTCTTGACGAGGCCTGTCACAATTATTACATAATTGGTCCCCGTCGCAATTATTTGCATACTGATGGTGGCAGAGTGGTTTTGCATAATGGTTAGGAGTGTTTGTCTCCTCATGCAAGATGAAGTCAGTCAGTGTGTGTGAGAGCTTGTCTCCCTCAGCTAACTAGCGAGGAGGAGTTATGACTGGGGATGCCAGGCCGCTGCTTTGGTGATAGTAATCCGTTTATTTCAACATTTATATCCGAGTTATTTCAAACACTTGGAGAGTCAATTTCACATCTTTTTGGGTGTATTTGGTGCTCTTGAAGTCTTGAATTAATACTGAAGTTTTTAAACTGTGTACATTTACTATTGTTTATTTTTTAAAGAGCATACGAATGTAGCTCGGTGATTCATCATGTTGGCACGCGTGAGATATTTACCTGTCTGCATCACGGCACCTGCATCACGATAGGTTGGTGTTCAGTACAGGCTATACATACAGTGGATTAATCTATTTTGCTGTGCGTACAGGTATTTATCTTTGTCAGCCATCTATTCTGTAGATATCTGGAAACTTTGGCTGCATGATATTAGAACAAAGTTTGATACTCGATAATAGCATGTGATACCTCAATAACGATACTTAAACAATATTTAGAAATATAGCCGAGCGTTTTTCTTGTCACTAATTTCTCGGTCTGTGTGGGGGGGCGTGGCTTTGGTCATGGCAGGCTTCTTGCGCATTTGTTGACATTCAGCAAGTTATTGGACTCCACAGATATGTGTTACTTGTTCGTAATAATGCACTCATTTTCGCTATAAGCATATCGCCACTCTTGATTTCGCGAATTTGATACATTTACACCCCTACTGGAAACAGACCTTTCCCACCCTCTTCTACTGTTACAGGCCCCCTATAGGCCCCCTAAGATTAATATGCTCATATTTGCTACAACAATAGTTGTCTCCAACCAGCCGTACTCCAATGAACAAGAAATACTGTGCACTTGCCCACCTACGCTCTTATAAATATGTTTCTCTTCACATTATCTGGATGATAAATCCCATTCCATGCCCTGTCGCCCTTCATTGTTCATTTAATTTACTGAATATCTCATAATTCCAGGGATGCAATTGAACGGTGTCGGCGAGCGACTTGCAACACAGTGTGCTGATCCGGCGCATGTTTAGATTTGGGAATGTCAGTGTATTTTAATGAGCTCTATCATCATTCCTCGTATTTTTTTTCTTTCCATTTTACAACTCCTCAACGCCTTTGCTAAATGACTCTGTAGGGAGCGTGGCGGTGGCCAGGGTGACTCTGATGACTGATAGGCCCATTTGCCTTTTGCCGTGGGGAGTGAGAGGGGAAATTGCTTGTAAATAACACCTTATCTCATCCATATGCATGATGCGTGCGGTGCTAGACCACTGACTCGCTCCAGTGTCTGAGTCACGGAGGACGAAAAACAAAGTGTCACTCAAAAAGGTATCAATTTGGCATTCAACAAACATAAAACTATCTGCTGCTAATGCTTCGCCGATCTTATCTTATTTGTGACAATCCAGTGATGACAGGATCAAAGCAAGTGATGGCCAGTATGTAAATACAAACATGTCAAAAACCAGTTTGCTTTCTTTTTCACTCTTCTTATGAATGCAGGGAGTGGAAATAGATTCTATCAACTCTTTCTTCAACCAACATGAGCTGCCTCTACTTTGCTCCTTCATCAATCAAAAACTTCAGTTTCATTTTTGTCAATCCAGTTTTGACAGGATCAAAGTAAGCGATGGCCGGTATCTACATACAATTGAAAAAGGCAGGTCTCCACACTGGCAAATGAGCTCCGAAAAAATAAACCTAGATCTTTGTCGGTGTCTAAATACAGCCGCGTTAAACATAGCCCACTATCCTAACACAAGACTCTTTTCCTGAATGAAAAGTATCTGGACACCCATCTCTTAACCTTGAGGCATGAGACCTTTATGCTTGCATGCATGGTAATTTGCATGGTACATGCATTCACCCAGGACGACTTAAAAGGTCAAAAAACAAAAGATCAAGCGTCTCTGTCTGCGGTTCCACTCCACGAGACTTGACCTCTGCCCTCTTCTGTGGAACAGCGGTCTGTGGAACAACGGAGCCACAGAATCCCGGTGCAAAATAAACAAGCACTTAACTCAAAAGAACCAGGACTAACTTTTCAACACGCATCAACAACGCAGCACTCTCGTTGAAATACCCAATCCTGTGGCCGGATCACACAAATCCAGAGTCAGCTATCAGAGATTTTTTTGTCCATCTCTCTCCCATTATTCTCATGCCACAGACATGGGTGTGAAAGCTTGGGGGTGGGGGGGTGCACAGGGCTGTCCAATCAGAAATATGGATGCACTGTAATTCGAGCGATATTTGTTTACATAATGGCGAAACGGATTACAGGTTTGCCGGCGATGTGTCGCACCACATGAAATGCTACTGTCCGGTGCGACTTATTTTCAATATCATAACACTGCCTTTTCGAAAAGGGGGCACGTTAGGCTACAGCTGTTACGCATTCAGGATTTGGATTTAACCCCGTTAATATCTCTCGCAGTTAGTATAATCTGTCATGGACCAATCGCCTGAGAGACAGTGCTGCTCACCACGCCATGCACATGCACATTAACCTACTTGCACTGTGCCTTTTTTTTGCTACAGCTTGTACCTAAATGCAGATTATACTTAAAACGTGGTGTCAGTAGACACACACACACAAAAAGCATTGAAACAGACAGCTGTAGATTTTTAACCTCTAAGAGGGTTCACACTAGGCCTAGTAACAGTTGACTGTATGACAGATACCTCATGTAGGATGCAATACAATTGTATATATAATTTATACTGTATGGTGCACTTAGGTAAGGTAAGTTACAGTATATCCCTACACAGGACTCTTGAGAACAGGCCTAGTAATAGTTGAATTTACATAATTTATATCGAACACATGAACCCCCACATGTATGTATAGTGTAGAATAAACTGTGATTCATTCATTCGTTCATTCAGTGCAACTGCTTTGGGGACACAGCAGTAGGCTAGCCTGCTGGCTTGGTTGGAACATAAATATTTGCTGGGCGGCAATGTTAGCTCACAGCACAACACCCAGGGGAGGCATGGGAACAAGCAGCAGATGACAGATGGGAATCGTCACCCCACCCGGCCCCCGTGTGTTGGAGCAGTTGCGCATGGGGAGCCGGGTAGAGCAGAGCAGGTAACGACGCACCACGGGACACCAGAGCCCCCCCTCCGAGAGACGGGAAGTGATTCAAGAGATGAAATCATCTCTCAATCTCCTCCGCCACCACCACTACCGCACTACTGATGAAAGCAGAGGCGAGTAGCGGTATGGTGGAGTGGGGTGGGGTGGGGTGGAGTGGAGAGGGGGAGAGATGAGCAGAGGAGCAGGGGAGACGGAGACGGGCTGCGCGGTCGGTCGTGGGTCGGCCGGCCGTGCACAGTTCCGATTACAACAGATCCCTTTTTTTATCCAGCGGACGAGTCATGAAAGTTTAAATAGCGACGCACTCCCGCTAATGGAACTTCTCATCCCTATCCCTTTGCCTCGTAACGTTACTCTCCGTCTCCGCCGTAACACCTATCCTATATAGTAGGCTTGGCTACGGCAGGGTGAGTCAGGGAAGGGATTGGTGGGGGCAAGGGGGAGGGGGGAGACAGGTGGGCCGGGGGCAGGTGAGAGGGCAGATTGGAAAGCAGCATGACTAGTCAGCCTTTAACTCTAATGTCTCTGATCACATTAAACGCCGCCGTACTCTCTCTCGACCAGGAAGAGTAGAGCAAAGCACTGATGCTGTTTACTAAGTGAGCCTGTTTATTTATAGACACTGACTGAGCATGTCACTTAGTATCCGCCGCAGGCACGGACACAAACACACACATGCACACACACAAGCATACACACGTATACTCACGAAAGCACTCACAAACCGAGCAGTCCTGCTCCACAAAACGACAAAGCCGCTTTAGCATGCGGACGTTAAGGCCTAGCTATGACGTCGGGGTTGACGATAAAAACTGGCACTCTCTCTCTCTTTCTCCGTCTCTTGTCGGTCGGTATCAGGATCGGCTGGTGTGAGTTTCCTCCCTCACACTCTGGTGTCACCGCTGAAAGGATTAGAGGTGCCCTAATGTTCCCCAGCTGTCACCGAGCCAGAGCCAAGGCCAGAGCCAGAGCTACCGTAGAGCCGACCAACTGACTAACCGTCCTCTTCTCTTCCTCTCTCTCCTACTGTGCAGATACCATTCGTGCGTGCCGTGCCGTGCCGTGCCTGACAAGCTGGCCGGCTGGCAAACTGTGCACTGACGACTGACGTTTAATAAACAAAACATTTTTTTAAAGGAAATGACTAGGTAATAACTAAGTGGAGGAGGGACAGGAAATGAGTGGGGAGAGAGAGACAGGGAAGGATCGGCAAATGACCCGGGCCGGAATGCCTTACCAGTGCCTTACCGTTAGGCCACGGCAGAGCTGTTATAACTGTTTCGATTGTGATATTGCTGGTCTCCCAGCCATCTACCTTGCTTGCACAGTAAATGTTATGTTACAGGGCTAGATTTCAATCTAACACTCGTCGTTGGCACCACTCTCTAAGTGTTGAATAAG
>NC_085869.1:15738043-15770543 GCF_034702125.1 Engraulis encrasicolus
GCGTCCACAATGACACACTAAGAATACAAGAGCACTCACATATCCACACTCAAGACCACACACACACATATACATACAGACAGACACAGACACACCAACACACAAGTACACACACACACTTCACACGTTTTCCCTTTTCGCACGCTTCCAAGATGACACACCAGAAACACAAACAGGCCGCAGACGACGGGGGCTGGCTTGGCTCGGCGGGAATGTGAACTGTGGCCCCCTTGCAAGCAGCACACCTCACCACACCACACCACCCTACACGACCACACCACCCTACAGCACACCTCACCACACCACACCACCCTACACCACACCACACCACCCTACACCACACCACCCTACACCACACCACACCACACCACCCTACACCACACCTCACCACACCACACCACCCTACACGACCACACCACCCTACACCACACCACACCATACCACCCTACACGACCACACCACCCTACACCACCCTACACAACACCACCATATACCACACCACACCACACCACCCTACACCACACCATACCACCCTACACCACACCACCCTACACCACACCTCACCACACCACACCACCCTACACGACCACACCACCCTACACCACCCTACACAACACCACCATATACCACACCACCCTACAGCACACCTCACCACACCACACCACCCTACACGACCACACCACCCTACACCACACCACACCATACCACCCTACACCACACCTCACCACACCACCCTACACCTCACCACACCACACCACCCTACACCACACCACCCTACACCACACCT
Organism: Engraulis encrasicolus; assembly: GCF_034702125.1. Lineage (NCBI taxonomy): Eukaryota > Metazoa > Chordata > Actinopteri > Clupeiformes > Engraulidae > Engraulis > Engraulis encrasicolus. The sequence continues at coordinate 15,738,831 of NC_085869.1, forward strand.
CACCACACCACACCACCCTACACCACACCATACCACCCTACACCACACCACACCACCCTACACCACACCACCCTACACCACACCACACCACCCTACACGACCACACCACCCTACACCACACCACCCTACACCACACCACACCACCCTACACCACACCACCCTACACCACACCACCCTACACCACACCATACCACCCTACACCACACCACACCATACCACCCTACACCACACCACCCTACACCACACCACCCTACACCACACCATACCACCCTACACCACACCACCCTACACCACACCACACCATACCACCCTACACCACACCACCCTACACGACCACACCACACCACCCTACACCACACCAGCCTACACCAGACAAGACCAAATTAGCATTTTCCTTGGCAGCGTAGGGACTGCTGCGTCGCATGGCCGGTCAGGAGGTGATTCATTTGCATCGCAATAAATAAGCAAAAACACAGCGCGGTGTGACAAGTGAATGGAGTGGAGGAGAATAGGGAGGGAGCAGGGAGAGGCTGGGTGTGTGTGTGTGTAAGGGTGGTGGTGGTGGGTGGGGGTGGGGGGGGCTAATAGGTATCATATGAATGAATCAAACATACCAGCTGTGTGGGGTGGGGTGGCTGCTTGCTGTGTGTCTCTCAGTCTGTATATACTGTAACTTTACAGTGTGTGTGTGCGTGTGTGTGTGTGTGTGTGTGTGTGTGTGTGTGTGTGTGTGTGTGTGTGTGTGTGTGTGCGTGTGCATGCGTGTGTGTATGCATGCGTGTGTGTGTGCGGGGTGTCCCAACTACTAGTGTCACCACTGTGCTGTCATAGAAGCTGCCAGGCAGGGGACGGGTGTTGCAAAACGAAAGAGAGAGAGTGAGTGGAAGGAATGAAATATTCACAATGTGTGTTGTCTCTCCCGCCTGACATAACATACAGCACAGAACAGCACAGCACAGCACAGAGTACAGCGGCATCTTCTCCACATGACTCTCCATGTGCATAGATGTGATTTATTTATTTATTTATGCATCTTTCGCGTTCCGTTCGTTCTCCTAGCCTCACAGAGGAACCAGAAATAGCCACCACCCTGTCAGGGAAGGCAGTCCAAGAGTGATTCATTACCCCTCTAGAAGAAAGTGGAGTCGTTTCCTCTCTTCTCTCCTCCGTTTTCTCTCTTCTTTTCTCCCGTCCCTACCCTCCAGGTTTCACTCTCCTCTCCTCCCATCCCATCAAGTCCTCCCAGCCAGCCAACCCACCCACCAACCACCACCACCACTAGCACCATCAGTACCATTATAGCCAACATCTCCGCCTCCGCCCATCCCCTTAAGTTTCCCCCTCAACACACTTGCTAATTACTGGAAGTAGCCGCTGACCTTCCCAATATCCTAGTTTCCAAGCCGCGCGCGCGGTTATCATTTGTTAAACTCCGCAGAGACACCCCTGGACGTGGAGGCAATTTATTTCTGCCCCATTCCCTATACCCTTTTTAAGACTGGCAGCCTCTGGGCCTTCACCGGTAAGGAAAGAGAGAGAGAGAGAGCAAGAGAGAGAGAGAGAGAGAGAGAGAGAGAGAGAGAGAGAGAGAGAGAGAGGAAAAGAGAAAGAGAGACAGAGAGAGAGAGAGAGAGAGAGAGAGAGAGAGAGAGAGAGAGAGAGAGAGAGAGAGAGAGAGAGAGAGGGAAAAAGAGAGAGAGAGAGAGAGAGAGAGAGGAAGAGAGAAAAAATAAATGTGAGGTCAGAGACGTAGCGTAGCATTGGGCTACTACTGTACGACAGTGATGGAGGTGAGCGGTGGCACTCTGGCGAGTTCTAATTTACTTTACATAATAGGAAACATATTAGGCCAGGTAATGTGGATGCCGAATTCCCGGTTGTAATTGTGACCTTGCCTGACAGAAGGGCTTCCTGTGAGTTATGACTTTGCGAATCAACAGTAGTACATTCACTGCCGGTGTGGGATGGGCTGGGGGCGGGTGGGGGTGAGACGGGAGGTAGCAGAAGGGGAAGGGGCGGAGGGATGCATTGTGTCCCGCTGAAAGAAATGCACTCTGCGTGTTAAGACACAGGCGGCTGCACAGTCCAGGAAAATAACACATATAGCCAGGGCTTTGAACCGTTATTTTTTTCCAAACGTTCCGTTCCGAACAGAAACCGAATTATAACGTTTCCGGTTCTGAGTTCCGCCAATAAATTGACGTTCCCGAACCGGTTAGAACCAAAAAATATTGTTCCCGGAACGGTTAATTTCGTTCCTGTCAGCTGATTACTCCCCAAAGGCCTAACTGACGTTAACCAAGAAAGACGGAAGTGCGAATGAGTCAGCCTACATTCAAAACTGTTTATTCAAGCGGATGAAAAGAATATCCTCCAGAATTGTATCATTCAGGACGACCTAAGCGGAGAAGCAGAAAATAAACCTCAATGATGAAAATGTGCGCTCCACGCTGACTTGGGTCACGGGGAGCACTATGATGGACATTGTGAGTTTGTGCATATTTGAAGCGGCCATGGATGCCCAATAACGCTGAACATTGTCGTGCGCTTTACACGCGCTTCCCTGCAATGTCTTACAATAATGCAATGCAAACTCTGTCCTTTTGTATGACAGTGGTTTCTCTTAATTAAGATGTGGAGTGGAGACTTCGTATTCCACAGCTCTCTCCATTCAGTCAGAGAATGTCTGATGTCACACAGGTCGCGAACCTCAGCCGTCATGGTAACGTGCGCAGGAAAATAATGACTTTTTTTTTTAGTTTGAGGAACGGTATTAACCGGTATTAACCGGTTACCATTATTTTTAAATAAGTGTTCCCGTTCCAGAACATAAAAAATAATAACATTTCCGGTTTCGTTTCTGTTCCCTCTAAAATACAAAAAGTTTCTGGTTTTCGTTTTCGTTCCTTGAACCGGTTCGAAGCCCTGCACATAGCTAGACAAAAGCATGTGTGGCTTTTTTCTTCTCTGCTCGGGTAATGGATTGTGGAAGATGCACGATACACACACACACACACACACACACACACACACACACACACACACACACACACACACACACACACACACACACACACACACACACACACACACACAAAAACCTCAGCAAGATTGCTGCCTGTATCAATTTATACGTGTGACTCTCAGACCATAATAAAATTCCTTCCCCGTGAAATGCAGCCTAACCAATCGCGTTCCAGTTTGCAGGTGCAGGCTTGCATGCACGAGGCAAAAATGTCTCTGAGTCTGAGCCTAGTCAAACTCATAGATCACGTTCACGCAACAATGAGAGGGGGGCATAAATCATCCAGGACAGAATGGGACTAATTAGCACTCACCTTATACAGGCATTTCACAGCCGCCCAGTGAATGCTACATAAAAGATCCACAATGCACCCCACCAGAAGTGCATCTCACCTCAGCAATATGGGGCCCATACATTAAATGAGCAAGCTACTACTGTAGAGTGGAAATTAAACCTTATGAATAAAATCACACACAAACCAAACACTAGTATATAGTTATGTGAGTTAATGGACTACTTGCTAACAATTCTTGAGGAGAGAAATACAAGACGGGCCAATCTACATCTCTTGAGAACTAAGCAGCAAGCACAGCATGTTGTCTGGGCATTTCCCAAAGTCTAGTGTGCGTCCTTTCAAGTGTATCAGCCTTCGTATAATCACGCCCAGTAATTGGATACTCTTTGGTGAACTCTGCGGAATATCCAATCACTGGGCGTGACTCATTAGGCTGACACACTTCCAAGGCTCATACACTTGACATTGGGAAATAATAGTGTCTCTCTCTCTCCACCTTAGTTGTGGAAACAGGCAGACAAGCTCCTGTGGTGTTGTAGGACTTCTTTGGTCTATTTTCTGCGGTGAAAACAAACATCTCTCTCCAACAACAGACAGACTTGCCCTTGAATCCTCTCTCGAGGCCCAAGCAGGCCAGGGATCTGCTTTGCTCTGCAAAGTCCCCCACCAAATAACAAAAGACTATCCTTCCTGCGGCCAACAACACCATCAACACCACCACTCCCCTCTACTACAGAGAAACGCAAAGCCCCGCGGCTTCAGGTCAGTGGGAAAAGGCCAAAGACAACAACATACTGTAAAATCGACCAGCAGCTGCATGACCATACACACGTACACGAACCCTCATCAAAAAATAATGCAAGGTCACCTCAGGTGCCATAACAGTGCCGTGCTACAGTAGGCAACCACATCACAGACGAGCAGGGCCACTGACAGATTTGTCCGGGGCCCAGGACAAAGTCGTCTGAAAGGGCCCCCCTATCCCAACACAAACAATGTAATATAGACCCAATTCTGGGCCCCCTCTCTCCCTGGGCCCAGGATATCTGTCCCCTTTGTCATCCCTGTCAGCAGCAACCACATCACAGTTGAGAGAGATGAAAGTGAGGGTCGAATGAGCTGGCTGGATTGGCAGGTCTTGGCGTGCCTGCCTGCCCGCCTTGCCCACCCGCCCGCCCGCCTGCCTGCCCTGCTTGCCCCCGGCCTGGTTCTCATAAAATGGGGACCAGAGAAAATGAGCTGATGTCTGACAGGCTAGATTTTCACACCCCTCCGATTCCTCGCACCGTGCTGCCGAATTACGCGATTCACAAACCCCGCACAACAAGCAACCATCCAAAGGGCTTGGAGGGTCACACCTCTTCTCTTTCCCCCTCTCTCTCTCTCTCTCTCTCTCTCTCTTTCTCTCTCCCTCTCTCTTTCTCTTTCTCTCTCTCTCTCTCTCTCTCTCTCTCTCTCTCTCTCTCTCTCTCTCTCTCTCTCTCGTTCTTGGATGTGTCTCTCCAGTCTGGACAGCGGCAAATACAGAGTGTGAGGACTGACTAGCATGACAGCACGTCTAACTCCCTCCAAGGGCCTTGGCCTGTTCACATCGCCTTTGATCCGTCAAGCCCTTTTCACACAATTGGTCCACAGACGCCGCGCGGTCGAGGTGAGAGGCTTGGAGGAGAGCACAGCCTCCAGCGCAGCGGTCTCTTAAAATCTCCCCTATGTGACAAGCAGAGCTTTTTTTCCTAGCTTTTTTTCTTCTTCTGGGATTCTAGCATTTGCGAGAAAGCTTGTGAACCTGTAGTGTGGTGACAGGAGCGAGGTTGTAGGGGAGTCATGTGGGGGTTGTTTTAGGGAACAACAAACAATATCAAAGGGGGTGGGGGGGGGGTGGATTATCTTTCTTCTGGGGTCCTAGCATTCGCACGAGAGCTTACGTGAACCCATCGTGATGCGGTGAGGAAAAAAGGAGGGTTGAGGGGACTTGGGTTGGAGCCCCTGTTTTAGGGAACAACAAGCAATTTGAATTGTCTGTCCTCTGGGATTCTAGCGTTATGGTGAGGTGAAAAGAGGGGAGAAAAGAGTTTTTGAGGGGAGTCATTGGGAGGTTGTTTTAGAGGAGTTTTCATCAGCCATGAAATAATAAAAGGAAACAAAAAGGATTTTAAGTGTGCGGACCTCTCACTCCGAAACTACAGTCAGCCTTTGTCCTGCACCTTTTCCTGGGATGTGCACAATCTTCACCTTCAACTGCAGGCTGTTTTAGAGAACAGGCAATATCAACAGTCTATTTTAGATGATCTTTTGGTATCTAGCACTTGACGCCAGGAAAGCTTGTGAACTCATCATGGTGTGATGACAAGAACTGGGGGATAGAAGAGAGTTGTGAGGAGGATGCTTCATGGGAACGAGAATGAGAGTTTATTTTGGATGATCTTTTCACGCTGTGCTTGCTTTGTCACACCTGAGGACGGGCCTAATAAGATCACTGACACTGCAGGATATTTAATCTGGTGATTTGGACTGATGGAAGGAAACACCATGAGATGCGGTTTATTTTTAAACACCTGAGAGAGGCCTGAGGTTTTGTAAGCCAAAGCACCAAAACGCCAAAACACGAACACCCCATGCACACAGTGTAGATTAAGTCTTAGCAAGTCATAATAAAGGTAATTTTGTGGTACCTTCTTTTAGCAGACACACACACACACACACACACACACACACACACACACACACACACACACACACACACACACACACACACACACACACACAGACAGACAGACAGACAGACAGACACAGACACACGGCTTGTTGCGATGCCCTCGTAAACGTGTTCTCCACGGTGCTACAAAGGCTTGTACACGGGCCAGCAATGCACAGCTGATTATCACTTTTATGAGGTGAACAGTCAGCCTGTCCCTCGCGTCGCATGTCAACCCACAACAATCAGCGGCTCTCGTCTGTTCCAGACCCATCAAGTTTATTTTGATGCTCGCGAACGGTGTGCCGACACAAATCCGCCATTTAACTGTCCTCACCACCCACCCAATAAAATCCAGAGCGCCCCCCAAGTGCCATGCAGACCCCCCATAAATCAGCCTTCATGAGACTACATCGCGGCCCAGTTCGACCTGCCAAGAGCTCTGGTTCTCCGCCAAGACCAGATCCCATGTGTTAGCATGCAGAAGACCACCCCCTCCAGGGCCCTAGATGAACCAGTAGCAGAACACACACCCAGGGCCGCTGACAGTTTTTTCTGGGCCCGGGACAAAGCCTTCTGATAGGACCCCCCACCTAATGAAATGGGGACCCATTTCAGGGTTCCCTCTCTCCCTGGGCCGGGGACAACTGACCCCTATGTCCCCGCTTGTACACACGGACACACACCACTGTGCTCTGATGTGCTGCTCAAAAAAAAGATATATATATATAGTCCATCCATACATGAGGAGAGGGACTACTCCATTTTGCAACATGACTGATGTGATGTGTGAGGATTGATGGTGTGTATGTGTGTTTTTTTTTTTTTTACCGGTCGCCCATTTGCCCTGTGTCCTAGTTGCCATATTAAGGTCGTGGTAGCGGCTAGTTGGGGTTATCTTTTGGTTCCTCCTGTGTGTTGATTCTAACAAGTCACAGCTAAAAAAGAAAGTGTTAAACTGTCAACATCTGTGGCTACCCCAATTCTAAAATAGATGGTCAAATATCCAACTGTCAACCACGTTTCCAGGCCCTTTTTTGAAAATGTGAAATGAAATGCCCAGATAATGGGCTAGTCCTTGCTGTAACAGAGACAAATATTGTTTCTCGAAAAACAATGCAGACCTAATGCTTAAATGTCTAGGAGATAGATGCTGGAGGCACCATTGTCTCAGACAAAAAAATAAACAGTAAAAAAAAACGAGATAAGGGGTGCTAACTAGGAATGTGGAAAGGCTCTGAGGTAAAGCTTGGCAACTGAAACAATTGCACAATATTGTCTGCAGACTTGTTTCTCATTTTCCCATAATACATGACTCAAAATCACGTGGCCATTTTTCAACAAATTTTAATTTATATTTAAAACTTAGAAAATGTAACTGTTAATCACTCATATCATCCCTAAAGTCATTTTCTACCAATTATGACAATGTCATTCACGACCCTGATTTATGACACATGCTGAATTATATCTGCAATTTTGTTTTGTGACGAATCATTTTATAGTCCCCAAGGAGATTGTCCAAATTATTCCAAGTTGACACCACCAAGCAGTATTTCAAACCGAAATGACATAGTCATTACAGTGTGATAAACACGGATAGGAAGACCTTTGCTGACCTTCGACACTGCACTTTTAATTTCTATTTACAACAGCCAATAGGGCTGCTATCCTTGAAGCATTGCCACCTGTTAAATGTTTCAGACGAAAATTCATCTTTAGAGGGCGAATAAAGATGTCGAACAACGTTGAGTAAATGCATGGTTCTCCTCTGTTCTGGAGATATATTGCTTGACAGAGCTTTCACATTGGACATGGTAGTAAACAGAGGATTATCGGTGATCGCTCTGACGATAAGCCCCGCAAGACCAACCCGTATACTGGTCCGGCTAAATCACTCTTGGCGGGTCGAGATAGGCAAAACAAAGACTACTGACCGGCAACCCTGAAGCCAATGAACTTGGCATTACATCATTATTAACAGATAACTCCACGGCCGCACCGCTGCGATATGCGCTCTGTTTTCACGTCCAAATGTTTGCCCATGAAATTGTGCCCTTGTCCAAGAACAGAAATTGGGTAGGCTTCAAGATAACACGAAACCTGTAACAGTGTCCGTCCGACTGGGTAAAGGATGAGGCTACCCATCACTATTGCATAGGCTCAACGGCTTCATTTACTGTCACGAGAAGCGTTCTCTCACGGCATCGCTAGATCAATCGTATAGGTAGCCTATGGTACCGCGCGTGCTGGTCCCACATTCTTGACAAATTTCAAGACAGCAAAACAGGCTGAAGGCACGTGCTTCATTACGCTATCTACAACTAGGCAAAACTGTTCACTTACGCCATTAGGATAGGTCACTCACAGCATTTCCGAAAACCACACAAAACACGTAGACTACAGATTTGTAGCAGTAGTGGTAGTTATTATTAAATAATATGATACTACTCATATTCTGCTGAAAAATAACTGAATGGTAGAGTAATCGTAAGGTTACTGTTGTCTCCAGTCCAGTGTCGACACAAATCATTCTGTCGTTTAACTTTACGCACCAACATGAATAAAGTTCCCCATAAAACAAAGGAGGGCAACGTCAATCTTCATTAAAACCAAATAAATCACTCATCGCTAAGAAGACAGGACAGGGACAATCATTCAATGTGTAGGGTATCTACTTCTCTACAGCATAGAATTCGTGGTTGCGAGTATTGACATCACTTCTCAAACAAACCAAATGCGTACTTTTAGCTCCTCAGGCAAACATTTATTTCAGCCTTCATCGCTTCAACAAAAGGCACTTACCTGTGCTGCAGTTGGTCTCTGAGAAACTTCAGTGTACTTCTTCGTTGTCTGGTGGTGGGCAGGTTGCACGATCCAGAAAGGCTTGCGCTCACTCGCTGCGTTTGACAGCGATGTACCACCGTCCTGGTTAGACTCGGAAATCTCCACGCATGCTCATCCGGCTCCCTCAAGGGGCGACGCTGCTACCTGAGCACATAGTATGCCCTACTTTCTCGTAGTGGAACCTCTCAATGAAACAATGCCTATAATTTATTGGTTTGGATACTTGTAGCTGAACACCAGCAGGGGACCGTTATATCCTCCATATGAGCATAAATACACGTAACACAGGGATACTATTTTATAAAGGTAATAAATGGGGAGGAGGGGAAGCATAACAAAGACATGCTTAGTTATAGTTAATGAGCAGTGTATAACGATGCGTGCGTGGGGACTGCACTACATAGAGGGAGGGGGATGTGCTTTCTAAGACAAGGCAATTAGGACATCCATCAAACAATAACACCCCGCAGCAGCAGCAGGAAAGAAATCAGACCTGATCCAAAACTCCTGACAGCCTGCCCACCACAGCACTTCCTTGCCATCTAAACTGTTGTGACTATGTCAGGCTGTGGAAGTATGTGATTATGGGAGCGTTTGCTTTACTTTTACAACATCTGAACTCAGTAGGTTGCCAACTGAATTGTCCAATGGGGGCTGCTGTATAGGCTACTGGTAATGAATCGCCCTCAACTTCTGTATAAAAGAGTCCTGACCTATGCAGAGCGCACAGCGGAGAGTAGGATCAGACCCCTAATTGCATGCTATGGAAATGGTCATACGGTATAAACCTTATTTTAGAAGCTAAACACAGGGTTTTGGAAAGCCACCCACGCACAGCTCCACCCTCTCGTAGATTTCCTGTGGTGATGTTAAGTCTGTGATTACACCCAGGCCAGGCGTTTTGGGTCCGTCCTTTTCAGCCAGCGACCCAAGGATCTGGAATGGTAAGCATGTGTGGGCATGAATTTCTCCATCTTCTCTATTTAAAAAAATGGGAAAGGTTTGTGTTTTTTAAAAAAAGATACCTATTCCATCAATAGGCCCAATTCTTGCTAAGGCAGGTTGTGCGGGATGTAAATAAGTTCTCCTTGTTGTAGCTCTGGGGTAATCCAAAAAAGCGCGCTAATGGTCTCCGTGATGGATGACATCATTACCGACAGCGCGCAGCGCGCGTAGGCTACCTGGCTGGCTCTGCTGTGGAGCGCTTGAGAGAAGTTTCCCCTTGTGTCGAGGAGGAAAGTGAGACTGGGAGTCATCGCTCTAAGTTCTACCTCCCTTCCTCTGCCTATAATATTATAAGATGGTTAAATTTTTTTTTTTTATCTAGGCCTATCATGGGCCTACAGCAATCCCCTGAAGGCCCATTTGGGTACCCTTACCCACCCTACAAACGTAGGGTTTTGGTCTCGTTTTAGAATGGAGGAAAGACAATATTTTTAGTGGAAGTAGTTTAACACGTGTCTATAGGCAGTAGCACCATCTACATTTTGACGTTCACCAAATTTAGATGCAAATTTCATCTTGACAAAAATGACACAGAATAATTCAAAGACACGCTAATGCATAAACTCGAGTCTGATATGCAAATCAGTTAACGGATCTGAATGGTGGGCCCAGCCAGGCATTGCTAAAAATGCTCTCTCTCACACAAGTGAAGTGTCACTTTGTGTGCTCAGCAGCCTCTCTCCCTCTTTAATCTCGTTGTCAGTCAGTCACGTCTGAAAGGGTGTCTTGGCGTTCGGATTTCTCCGCAGTCAGAAATAACACGTCTAGCCTTTTGTGCTTCCAGAGTGTGATGGGTGAGATTTCGCTCCTCTCATGAGGCACAACTCGAGCTTGCACTGTCCTCCTCCTCAGCACGCTTCTGGATGGATGTCGTTCCACCGGGCGGGAGCCAATCTACTTATTAACCCCCTTCATGTCCTACTATGGAATAGCCTACTATTTGTGGGACGTCCAAAAAAAAAAAAAAAAAAGCGCGTGTGCGAACACACCACACACGCGCGCACACACACAGAGATATGAGTGGCACAATGGAAATTGTGCAGTGGACCGTTGACGGTTGTCTGTATTGACAGGGTTATGTGTTGAATCCGACTAATGGATTTTCCCTGCTTGACTTTGAATCAAACATATGCAATTCGGTGCCAATAAACTAGGGCCTTTCCGAACCAGTCAGTAGCTAAGGAGCCGTGCTTTATGTTTAGGGTTCCATCATCCATATGTGGTGTAAGATGGATACAGATAAAAAAGAGTAAACACAAAATTATAATAATCTGGAAAAACTGGCCCATGCTGACATAGGCCTATGCGCACCATGTCAATGTCTCACTTGCAGATTTACAGCATCACATGAGCTTTCAGTAATTTCCTTGACACTGCCATCACTAGGCCTATGATTTTTTGTTCTTTTCATCTTAAGTAGGCCTATTGCATTAGCTTAGTGCAGTTCACGCGTGACAAGCTTCATTTAACACCCAAGCACTTACTATACAGAGCACAGTGGTAATGAGTGCACCCTTTTTGAAAAGTTAAATTTTGAACAATATTTCTATAACCGTACTTAACAAATAACCGTATTTACAAAATGTGAAGAGTAGGCCCTAAGTTTAATACAATACCTGTTAAGCTTACAATAGAAAAAGTAAGGTTAATAATCTTAAAGGTACACTGTGTAAGATTTTTAGTTGTTTATTTCCAGGATTCATGTTAACCATTCACTAATGTTACCTTTTTCATGAATACTTACCACCACCATCAAATTCTAAGTATTCATTATGACTGGGAAAATTACACTTTTCATACATGAAAAGGGGGATCATCTCCATGGTCCACCATTTTGAATTTCCAGAAATAGACATTTTTAGCAGAAAATGATGACTGTTCTTGGGCCTTACTAGAAAATATTTGTTTATTACTTAGTAAACTTTCATGAAAATATCAAAATTGGCTATAGGCAACCCAGTTTCAATGAGCAGCATAGCTGCAGTACCTTTTTTGACCATTTCCTGCACAGTGAACCTTTGATAAACTATTTAAAAATGTATCATCATGCACTCATCAGAGAAAAACAGACCAAGGATATGGGTTGCTGGAACCATGTCCTGTGGTCTGATGACAAAAGATAAACCAATTTGTTTTAGATTGTGTAAAGCATGTGTGGTGGTGACTGAGTAGTACAAAAAAAAATCTATCGTGCTTACAGACAAGCATGGTAGTGGGAATTACATAGTTTTGGCCTGCAATGCTGAATGCCATTAACATTCACCAAATTTCACCAAAAGAAATGTGTGTGTACCATACTAAAGCAGATCATGAGACTATCTTCGGGATATTAACATATGGTGTGCTCACTTTTGATTTCACGGAAAAGGACAAATATCATTTAAGTTATGTCATTAACCTTAATTTTCAGTTTTAAGTTCAACAGGTGCTGTATTAAACTTACACAATGGACATTTTGGAAATACCGTGTGCTTATTGAAATTGAAATTGTTGTTAAAATGTAAAAAGGGGTGTGCTCATTATTGTTGTGCACAGTACCTACAACACAAAAATCACAATGGTCTCACCGTCATGTAAAGCATACAAGGTGCAACTTCTCTACAAAGGATAGATCATCTTTATTAAATCCAAGGACAGGACAGTACAAACACAATAATGTTTACTCGGAAACTTCAAAAAGCCTCTATACACTATAAACATCCGTTTCTTACTGCGTCACAACTGTGGCACAATAGGCTCTTCGCTAATACAAAAACATAAAGCTAATTCAAATTTCTGCCAAAAACATCAATATTAGCACATCAATCAGTTGAATAAAAGAAGATCAACATAATGATAAAAGGGTAGAAGAGATTTTTAATGGCCCGACTGCTTATCACAGTATTAATAATAAACTCCTCTGGAATTCCCAAAGATCTTTGACATTTAAAACACCACCCTCAAGCGTCACTTGCCAATGATTCCCAACACATATTAGAAATTAAACACGTTTTATTTCATCAGCAAATGTGCGTGGGGAGAGGGTACAAAAAAAAACAAAAAAAAACCCAACCCCAATAGAAACGTTCAACATGCCTGTACGTTATAAAGCCATCTTCCAAATTGGACCCTGCAGGTCTGCTGACAGAGTCTGTTCCACACTCACAGTTCTGGACAAAAAGCTGTCACCATCCTCAACAGGGCATGTCTTTTGATGATGACTTCACAGGTTTTTTTTTTTTTTTTTTGAAAGGTGGCAACATATAAAGGATATTCAGGAGGCCCAAATGACGAAAGAGGAGAGGAGAGGAGAGGAGAGGAGAGGAGAGGGGAGGGGAGGGGAGGAGAGGAGAGGAGAGGGGAGGGGAGGGGAGGGGAGGAGATAAAAGTCCAAGCGCTGACAAGGCTGTAAAGCAGACATCTCATCACCCCTCCCATCTACCCCTCTCTCACTTTAGGGACAATCCCCCCCCAACCTCTCCTCTCTCACTGAAGGGACTATCTTCTCCTTCTGGGCGACTCGTCTCTGCTGCGTTCCTCATTCCTCCTGGAGTCGCGCTGGCGCTCCGCATGCCTGTTGTCCTTGTAGGACTTCTCTACGCCGTTCCGGTGGCCGTCTCTGGCATCGTCCTTTTCCCCCCTTCGGCCGCGGTCCGCATCTCGGTCCCTCTCCCTCTCCCGATCTCGGGACTTGGACCTCTCCCTTGGACTGTCTCTCCTCACAGGTTCCCTTTCCCTGCTCCGTCTCTGGTCCCGATCTCGGTCACGACCTCCGCGGTCCCTGTCCCGTTCTCTGTCTCGATCCCGATCCCGGTCCGTCACCTGAGAACCGTTCTTCATGGCGTCCTTGTGTCCTCCTCCTCCTCCTCCTCGGCGGCTCTCCTTCTCGTGCCGGTCCCCCCGCTCCCTCTCCCTGTCCCCACTGTGATCCCTGCCTCCCCTGTCCCTGTGATGTCCCCCTTGCTGCTGCTGTGGGTCCCTGCCAGGTCCTCTCCCGCGCTCCTGCTCCTCCTCTCTGTCCCTCTCCCGCTCCCTCTCCCGGCCACGCTCTCTGTCTCCTCTGTCTCGGTCACGAGGGGGTGGTGGCTGCCGTGAAGGTGGAGGTGACGGCGAGGTCTCCTGCGGCGGCGACGCCTGGCGTCCCCCTCCTCGGTGGCGCTGGGCCTTGCGGTGCTGGTCCGGTGATGGCGAGGGCCTGCGTCGGTCCGCTGGTGCGGCGGTGGCTCTCTCGGCTTCTTCTTCGCTGCTGCTGCCGCCGCGTTGTCTCCCCTGCCGCTTCCCGGGTCGCTCCTCCTCTGGAGAGCGGTCTCGTCGACGAGGGTCCGCCGCCTTGCTGCCGGACTCCTTTTTGCTGCCGGAATCCTTTTTCTTGCTGCTGGACTCCTTCTTGTTCTTGCTCTTCTTCTTTTTCTTCTCCTCCTTTTCTTTCTTCTTCTTGTCGCGTCCCTTCTTTTTCTTTTTCCTGGAGTCGGAATCTGCATCAAAACAAACAAACAAACAAACAAACAAACAAACAAAAAAAGACATAAGAGAGAGAATAGAGAAAGAGAGCGAGCTTTGACATGGAGACCAAGTGGGCATTGGATTTGATGTAATAGTATTGCCATGTTTTTCAACCCCAGAGGAAAAAACCCTAGTATATTCTCTATTCCCAATGATTTATTATAGAAAAGGAGGTCAGTCAATGACACTGTTGACATCTATGATGACGGGAGGCTACTGCAGGGGGTCTGGATGAATCGCTGGGCTGCGAGTTGAGATGTGTGCTGAAGACAGATTGCCCTGTTGACCATGGCCGAGAAGAACCCCCACTTTTTCTTGCCTACACACACAGGGGCACGCGGACACACACGCGCACGCCTACACACACGCACACACACACGCACACACAGACACACTAACTCACACACACAGACACACACACTCTCTGGACCCCTCTCTCAGACCAGGGTTCCCACACCTTTTTCATGAACAAATTCAAGCACTTTTCAAGCACCTTCAAGCACCATAGGTCGCGGGAAGGGGGGGTTTGTGTTTTTAAGAAGCAATTTCCTGCATTCTAATCTGAATCTGAGGAAGTGAGATGTCAGATGGGATTTGCCATTCGACACCCTAAAATTGATGTACCTGAACAATTTATTTCTATTATTTGGAGTTTGACTTGCCACAAATTTCAAGCATTTTCAAGCACTTCACCAAAAATTCAAGCATTTTCACAACCTTGAAATCACTTAATTAAAATTCAAGCATTTTCAAGGAATTCAAGCACCAGTGGAAACCCCGTCAGACACATGTCTCTCTTACTCCATCACTCGGTCTGTGCCTCTTGTGCTCTCTTCTCGGCCTCTCTTCCTCCCTCCCTCCCTGTTCTCTCTGACTCTCTCTCTGACTCTCTCTCTGACTCTCTCTCTGACTCTCTCTCTGACTCTCTCTCTGACTCTCTCTCTGACTCTCTCTCTGACTCTCTCTCTCTCTGACTCTCTCTCTCTCTGACTCTCTCTCTCTTTCTCTCTCTTCTCTCTGTTCTCTCTGACTCTCTCTCTTTCTCCCTGTTCTCTCGCTCTTCCTCCCTCCATGTCCTCTCTCTCTTGCTCTTCCTCCCTCCCTCTCACACACACACACACACACACTCTGTCTGTCTCACACACTGTCTGTCTGTCTGTTTGTTTGTCTGTCTCTTTCTGTCTGTCTGTTTCTGTCTCCCTCCCTGTTCACTGTCTGTCTGCGAGTGTGTGTGACTGTGTGTGTGTGTGTGTGTGACAGACAGAGAGAGACAGTCACACACACAGACACACACAGACACACACACACACAAACACTCTCTGTCCTGTTTACTCACAGTCCAGCCAGGCCACGATACTGGGCAGCAAAGCAAGCTGGCGGCCAAAAAAAAGTGCCTGGCAGTGTGTGTGTGTGTGTGTGTGTGTGTGTGTGTGTGTGTGTGTGTGTAAACACTGATCGGTATTTGTGTGTGCTCTGTTTAAATAAATGATGACCGGGCCAGCTCGGTAAATGGCTTCCTCAATTCAAGTCAAGCTCTCGCACTGAGTAATCATGCAGCTCTCTGCTCTTCAACACTTTTGACTATTATACAGTACTGACAACTTACATGCATGTACCGATACAAAAAAAAGTTCCCAAACAGCCTCCAAATGGCATTTTTTTTTCTCTTCTAACTGTTCCTCTTTAAAATGTTAATCTCAAAACACCCAAATGAGATGTCTGACTCTAACGTGCAATATTTCACATCTGCAGAACAAAACCAGAGATGAGATATTCTTTGGAGAGGAAAGGCACCCTTTCACAGCAGTGTCACAGGACTAACCAGAGAGAGGGGGGAAGAGTACGCAGTTCCCATAAAAACATAAATAAAATGTAAAAACTTGCCAAGTTGTCAAAGTAATTTTGACAAGTAAACATGCTAAGACGAGGTTACGTCATGACATGTCTGAGGTCAGGGCAGGCCATGAGTCTTAAGCACAGGGAAGCCAAACGGGAGAGTGTGTGGGGGGGGAGGGGTAATTTGCCCTGGGCCCCAGGGTGAGAGGGGGCACAGAATTGGGTCATCATTACGTTGTAGATAATGGTTTGGGGGCACTTTCGGATTTTTTTTTCCCTGGGCGGGCCAAAGCTGTCAACGACCCTGCATAAATGCATGACATGCCGGAGGGCTGAGCGCTCGCTCCAGTCCGTGGGGACCCGGACAGTTAAGGTCGTAACCTCCACAGACCTCAGCCAGCGAAGGGCGAAGGAGGGGCACACAGAGCACAGCCAGGCACAGGCAGAGGCAGAGGCACAGGCACACAGGAAGGGCTCTGGCCGACAGGAAAAGCAAACAAACACTGTTGTGGTTCTCGCGCCAGTGCGAGTACGGCCCCCGAGGCACGCAAATGAAACGAGTGACACATCGGGGTCGGGACGCTTGTTTGTGCTGGAACGACAGCCTTCCTCAAGAGAGAGGGCCTAACCTCACATAGAGCCACAAAACCTCTAAAGGATGAGAACAGAAGAAATGACAGGGGGCTTGGGTGTCCTGCGGGAGGAAGGTGAATTTAACAACAGCCACCTTGACAGAGAAAGCCGTTATTGTTACTGTTATTGTTATTGTTACGTTATTGTCCAGAGGATCAAGAGGGCTTGAGAAAGTTTAAAAGCCCTGCCGTATTCTTTCTGCCTCTCCTTGCCACAAGTGATTTCAATAATTAACCATTTTATTTTGCTGAAAAATTTGAGTCAATAATTGTATGTGGCAAGACTATATGTTCCATGTAGCAGATCCATTCACTTCTGTTCTACTGAACTGAAGCAACCCAAACAGTTTCATCTTGGCACGTAGAAAAGCTATCCTCTTTGAGGGGGAAAAAAAAAGACGTTGTCTTTCTACTGACCCGAGCTGCTACTGCTGCTGGAGGAGGAATCCGAGTCACTGGAGTCGCTGCTGTCACTGTCCGAGGAGGAGTCCGAAGACGAGGAAGAGGAGGAGGAGGAAGAGTCAGAGTCGGAGGATTCCACTTCCTGTTGCTGCGTCATGATCATCTTGGGAGCATTCTTCAGGTGCTCCCTCAGCTCATCTCTGGAGAAGGAAGAGGAGGAGGAGGAGGAGGAGGAGGAGGAGGAAGAGAAGGCAACGAGAGCAGAAGGCTTTTAAAGTCAGCTGGTAGACAAGAAGAGGAAGTGACAGGTGACTGAAACAAGCAAACACACTCCTGACAGAGGACATTAATGCACCCTCGGCCAGGGGTTCTCAAACTTAACCATGGCAAGCCCCCCATATACCAGTAGATGTCAGCTAAGGCACTCCTAATATGGAAAGTGCATAAACACTGTGCTAATTGGCCAATTTTCTGCACACCTCTCTTCATATTTGATGTCGTTACCACTTCCTAAATCTATTGAAGCAGAACAGGCAACATACTGTAAGACACATCACAGTGATTTGTTCATTTTATTTTGCAAATTTTGTCCGTAATTTGCCACGGCCCTCCAGGGTCGCCGGCCCCCACTAAGAAAACCAACCACTGCCCTAGACCCCCCCCCCCGCTGCACTTACGTGAGGCCTCCCAGACCAATGGAGGTGAAGAAATTGATGGCAAAGCGAGTGTTTCGGGGGTTGTCTCGCGGAAACAGGCCCTCGAAGAACGGCTGCAGAGTCCTGTAAAAGCGCACACAGACACAGACACAGACACAGACACAGAGACAGACACAGAGACCGACACAGACACAGAGACAGAGACAGAGACAGAGACAGACACAGACACAGACACAGACACAGAGACAGAGACAGACACAGACACAGAGACAGACACAGACAGACACAGACACAGACAGACACAGACACAGAGACAGACGCGCACACACAGGGATAGAGAGAGATAAAGACTTCCAGTTATCCATGTGCCGTTTCTCATTTGGCTATTAAGGTTGTGGCATGTGATGGGCGAGGGGAAGATAAGAGGAGAGGGGGATGACGTACGCGTCCTTGAGGCGCTCGTTGAGCTTGGGCAGGCCCATGTAGGCACACAGCTCCTGGAAGAGGATCTTGACGAAGATACGGCTGGAGGAGGTGGTGGACTCCTCGCTCATCCTGACGCACTCCATAACCTGTGGAGGAGGGGGTGGGGGAGCGGAGGGAAGAGACCACGCGCACACACACGCACACACTTAATATATGCTCATAATATCTCAAATACATACGCCAGATATACACACGGACACACACACGGACACACACACGGACACGGACACACACACGGACACGGACCCGGACACACACACGGACACGGACACACACACGGACACGGACACACACACGGACACACACGGACACACACACACACACACGGACACACACACACACACACACGGACACACACACACACACACACACACACACCCACACACACACACACACACACACACACACACACACACACACACACACACACACACACACACACACACACACACACACACGGACACACGCAGACACACACCACTCAGCATGCCGTCAGACGAAATTACCAGCCCCCCTCTTAACAGGCCGCCTTTGCCCATCCCAACCCATCAGGAAAAATCAATAATATTTCCAAGCCATATTGACGAGACGTTATCAGCAACATAATTACTTCAAAACAGGGCAGCCATTATTTCATTATTTTATCCGAGAGAGGGCACGCTGCTGGTTCAGCAGTTTTGTTGTGTGCACATTTTTTGTGCGTCTTTTACGGTAGGAGCCACTTATTGTATTTCCCCTAGTTCTATGCACATATCATGTGACTTCAATGAGATCATGTGGGCAGCCGTGGCTTAGTGGGCAGCCATGGCCTAATGGTTAGAGAGTTGCTCTTTCAATCTAGGGGTTGCAGGTTCGAATCCCCCTGACCTCTCCCTACATCTCCATCCATGGCTGTAGTGCCCTTGAGCAAAGCACCTAACCCCACATTGGTCCAGGGACTGTAACCAATACCCTGACAAATAATAACTGTAAGTTGCTTTGAATAAATGAAAGCGTCAGCTAAGTGTAATGTAATGCATGCGTGTATGTTTGTATGTGCGTGCGTGCGTGCATGTGGTGGGGTTAATGGAGATTGCCCGGAACTTGGAACTGCTCATAGTGTAGCAATCGAGAAAACATGGTTGTTTGTTTGTTTGTTTGTTTGTTTACATTTATGGCCAAATATGCAACTGTGGCTATTTCATGGTCAGTACAGGTAATACAATTTGCCTCAAATTAAAAATCTACAATGATATAAATAATTGAATAAATGCATTAAATAAGTTTGGTCACATCAATACATTTTTAAAAGTTCAAAGCCTTTAAAGGTGGGACCTTATTAAAAATACCAAAAATAGTGTCTTCTTTAAAAACTGTTGTCTTTTCCTTCTGAGTCGAGAAATCATGGTACATAAAAATCAGTGGCTCATATACTGTAAGTGAGTCATTAAAACGGACACATACGCTCCACGGGACGGAGTCGGTGTACAGCAGGTGGGCGAACATCCTGGCCACGTTGCGCAGCTTGTTGGTCTCCAGCCGATGGATGGTCTCGTACTGCTCCATGAAGATGGCCTCAAAGCTCTCCATATAGTCCTTCTTCAGCAGGCAGAAACGCTGAAATCGAGATAAAGCAAAACAAAAAAACAAAAAACAAAGAACAAACAGGGGCATTAGATAACACACAGTATTTATGCTTAGACAGTAATATTATGCGGAATGGACAGCTATGCGGAAAACATAAAATAATGAAGTGTGAAAGGAAATGTTTTTGTTCCAAGGTTATCTGCGCTGTGCTGTGCTATGCTGTGCTGTGCTGTGCTGTGCTTACCCCAGCAAGGAGACCAAAGAACTTCTCGTAGGTCCTCTGCTGTGCACAGCAGTCCAGGATCATGTTGCACAGCTCTTTCTGTGGGCAGAGAGAGAGAGAGAGAGAGAGAGAGAGAGAGAGAGAGAGAGAGAGACAGAGAGAGAGAGAGAGAGAGAGACAGAGAGAGAGAGAGAGAGAGAGAGAGAGAGAGAGAGAGAGAGAGAGAGAACAGGAAAACACAAGAGAATCAGCTACTGTACAGAGTGAGCAGTGTCCTGCCAAGTTCTTTCAGATTGAAGTATTTTCAGTAACACTTTAGAATAATGGATGCAAAAAAGCATTATAAAGGCTTAATAAATAATTAACTATTGATGAACAAAACATTAACAAACGTTTGTAAATGACTAGGAAATGTAAACAAATGCTTGTAAATGACTAGGAAATGCTATGTTAATATTTTATATTTATCGAACATTTACAAGTTGCTTGTAAATGAATAAAATACTCTGTTATAAGGTGTGTAAAATCTTGCAGATATCATTTGTAGATATTTTATAAAGCATTAATAAAGCTTAGTTAATAATAAAAACATTTGTTAATGTTTTATTCATCATTAGTTAATTATTTACTGAGTCTTTACTAAGGAACATTATTATAAAGTGTTACCGTATTTTCATATCAACTCTCAAGGACCAACTTCCCCCCTCCAAACTTAAGACCAGCAAGGTTATCTAAAAGCACCAAGTTGTTGGGCATGGCAGCCATAACAAGAGAACGTCATCAAGCTCACTGTGCAAGACAAATATAGATTACATTGCATTTGGCAGACGCTTTATAACCAAAGCGACTTTCAGAGAGGACATAATCAAGCCAACATCACAAGCAAATACAAAGTGCACAGGAGATTTACAGAACAACAAGTGCAATTACAAAGAGGGGTTAGTTTTTTTTTTTTTTTTTTTTTTTTTTTTTATAATAAAGAGGAAATAACGAGAACACAAACACACACTCACAAACTAAACAAAACTAAACATCATGTCAGGATTCTGCCCTGGGGCAAGGCCAGTTCAATCATTAGTCTAGTAGATTCTCTCGAAAGAGGAATGTCTTTAGTTGTTTCTTGAAGGCTGCAAGAGAGTGCGTAGTCTTGCTGCCTCTGGGAGACTGTTCCACCACTTGGGAACCACAACGGAGAACAATCTTGACTGGGAGTACCTAGAGCGACTGGATGGCAGAGCCAGCCGGCTTGTGCTGGATGAGCGCAGATCTCTTCCAGTAACATAAGGCGTTAGTAGGTCCTTCAGATAAACTGTTCCTGTGATGGTTTTGTAGGCAAGGGTCAATGCCTTGTGCTTGGTCCAGGCGGCGATCGGTAACCAGTGCAACTCAATAAATTGAGGAAGTAACATGGGTCCTTTTGGTTGATTGAATATCAACCGTGCCGCCGCATTCTGGATCATCTGCAGAGGCTTTAGCGCACAAGCAGGTAGACCTGTCATGAGTGAGTTGCAGTAGTCAACGCGGGACAGGACCGTGGCCTGGACCAGTCGTTGTGTAGAATATTGTGTCAGCACAGGTCTGATATTCCGTACATTGGACATCTGGATTCGACAGGTCCGGGTGACCGAGTTTGATGTAGTTGGAGCATGACAGCTCATCTTCAATCATGACGCCAAGGTTTTTGGCGACTTTGCTTGGGGTCACGATGGTGGAGCCTATCTTGAGGTTGATGTTGTGACTGAGCGGCTCTTTAGCTGGGATCACCAGGAGCTCTGTCTTGGCCAGGTTCAGCTGTAGGTGGTGGGTCCTTCATCCATGTTGACAAGTCGGTGAGGCAGGCAGAGATGCGTTCCGAAACCGTGGTGTCCTCTGGACGGAACGACAGGTACATCTGGGTTGTCATCAGCATAGCAGTGGTAGGAGAACCCATGTGTTTGAATGACACGTCCCAGGGAGGACGTGTATATTGCAAACAGAAGGGGTCCCAGCACTGATCCTTGGGTACGCCTGTGGAGAGGTTGTGAGTCGTAGACAGCTTCCCTTGCCATGACACACTGAAGGTGCGTCCACAGAGAGGTAGGAGTTGAACCATGAGTGGACAACGCCTGTGATTCCCATGGCTGTGAGTATCCTCAGGAGGATCTTGTGGTTGACTGTGTCAAAGGCTGCAGACAGGTCTAGGAGTATGAGGACCGAGGATAGTCCTTCCGTTCTTGCAGTCCTTAGAGCTTCAGTCACTGAGAGTAACGCAGTTTCAGTTGAATGTCCACTTCTGAAACCAGATTGTTTTGGGTCAAGTAATCCGTTCTGGTTTAGGAAGTTGGTGACTTGCTTTGCACAATGCCCTTTCTAGCGTCTTGGATAGGAAGGGAAGCAGTGAGACAGGTCTGTAGTTTTCGACATGAGCAGGGTTCAGTGTAGGCTTCTTCAGTAGTGGTGTCACCCTTGCTTGTTTGAAGGCGGAGGGGACAGTGCCGGAGGAGAGTGAGGAGTTCATGATGGATGTGATCTGCTGGGGACCACTGTTTGGGCAATGTCTTGAAGAAGGTTCGTGGGCACTGGGTCTAGTAGGCAGGTAGTGGGACGGCTTCTTGTGATGAGTCTGGAAACGTCTTCTTCAGAGAGCAGAGTGAATTCATGAAGTGTTGCAGGAGTCGCCGTGTTTTCCAGGGGGGTGTCTTCTGGGCGAGAGGGTGGTTCACAGAATTGCTTGCTAATATTTGCCGTCTTTTCCGTGAAGAAGGTGGCAAAGTTGTCCGGGTTAAGGTCTATGGGTGCAGGAGGGGGGGGAGGATTGAGCAGTGACTTGAATGTAGAAAACAACTTACGTGGGTCTGTAGTGTTGCTGATCTTGTCGTTGTAGTAGGTCGTCTTGGCAGCTGTTACAGAGGCGGAGAAGGAGGCTAGTAGAGATCTAAGTTTTTCGAGGTCAGATGGGTTGCGGGTTTTGCGCCATTTCCTTTCTGCCGCTCTGAGGGTGGTACGTAGAGCTCGGATGGTCTCTGTCAGCCATGGTCGCGGTTGTGAAGGTCTTGCAGGTTTAGTGACTAGTGGGCAGAGGTTGTCGAGGCAGGAGGACAGTGTGGAGCTGAGCGAATCTGTAGCAGTGTCAACATCGAGTGAGGAGAGCACGGTTGCTGAGGGCAAGGCATCTGCCACCACTGATGCAAAGCTAGTGCGTGACAGGTTGCGTAGATTCCGCCTATATGTGACCAAGGGAGAGGGGGTGGGTGTAGGGTCGGGTAGGGAGGTATTCCAGGCAGCTGTAGTTGTTGGCAGGCAGCAGGGGGGCATAGCTCCAATGCTTGTTGATAAGGATCCCTGTTCCGCCTCCTCTTTTCTTCAGCCGACTGGTGTGTGAAAATGAGTAGTTAGCTGAGAGTGCTGCTGGAGTGGCTGTGTTTTCAGGCTTCAACCAGGTTTCTGTTAGTGCCAACAGGTCAACAGAGAGACTACTAGCATAAGCAGAGATAAAGTCTGCTTTGTTGACAGCTGACTGGCAGTTCCAGAGACCAACAGTGAAGGAGGTGATTGAAGTTGTGTTCGGTTGTAGTGGCTGAAGGTTGGCCAGGTTTCTGCGTTGGTTGGAGGGTTTGAAAGGCCTGCGCCTTCTGCAGATTACTGGGATTCTCTGGAAACACATTGTCGATGTAGGTCAGCAGTGAGATGAAAATGTGCCTTACGTGTCGTTGCTTCGGTGGAGTTGCACAGGTAGAGTTGCTTGTCTTGTCACTCGTCGGTCTTAGCACGAGGAGGGCTGCCGCTGGAAGCGCACTTACTTTCCTAATATGGGCGTATGTGCCACTCAATGAGCACTGCCCCCAGCAATTAGAAAAACAATACCTAGTTTCTGTGGGTGTGGCCCTGATAATTGCTCACCTGACGCCTTCCCAATACTACAGCTGACTTTACTAGAGCATGAACACAGATACACACAATTGACAATTTCTTTTACAGAACACAATTAGTAAAGATGTAGCAAAATACACTTACTGGCTGCAGTCACATGTACCCTTGCCTTGTCAAGTGAAGCAGGCTTGTCCTACACCTTAGCACTTAGCCTGGCTATTTAACTCTTGGGTCGCACTGCCCCCAGCAATTAGAAAAACAATACCTAGTTTCTGTGGGTGTGGCCCTGATAATTGCTCACCTGACGCCTTCCCAATACTACAGCTGACTTTACTAGAGCATGAACACAGATACACACAATTGACAATTTCTTTTACAGAACACAATTAGTAGAGATGTAGCATAATACACTTACTGGCTGCAGTCACATGTACCCTTGCCTTGTCAAGTGAAGCAGGCTTGTCCTACACCTTAGCACTTAGCCTGGCTATTTAACTCTTGGGTCGCACTGCCCCCAGCAATTAGAAAAACAATACCTAGTTTCTGTGGGTGTGGCCCTGATAATTGCTCACCTGACGCCTTCCCAATACTACAGCTGACTTTACTAGAGCATGAACACAGATACACACAATTGACAATTTCTTTTACAGAACACAATTAGTAGAGATGTAGCATAATACACTTACTGGCTGCAGTCACATGTACCCTTGCCTTGTCAAGTGAAGCAGGCTTGTCCTGTAACATATGTAGGTTTTAGAAAGTTTCTCAGGAGATTGCCTGATGAAGGTCTAGTACCAAAACGTCGTTTATTAAAGAAAGAACAGCGAAATGGTCAGTGTGCGGGAGTTTCTTTAAACTATTGCTGAGTGACCCATGGTGCCATCTCCGACGCACCTGCCAGCTGAGGTGTGCGAAAAAAGCCGAAGTTCAAAGAAAGATGACAAAAAAAGCACAACATTCGGGACACCAGTTTGTAGATCACACTATAGGCACTTTCAGGCCGACAGAAAACCGCGTCTGTGCCCGATCCCGCACCTAATATCAACCCGACTAGCATGTTCATGCTGTAAATTAGACTGTTCAGGAACCAGCAATGTAGTGCATCTGAAGCAATCTGGGCGTGCTGTAGGGGGGCAACAGAGTGGTGGGGTTCAAAGGTTAGGAGGAACACGGGAGACCCATATGAAACAGTCTGCAGAGCCCATCTGTTCAGGTTTAATACGGCCTTGCTTTGCTTAATAAAGCGGCCACCTCCCTCCCAATCTCTGTCTATCTTTCTCTCCCTCCCTCTCTCTCCCCATTGCTCAGTGTCTTCCTCTCGGTCTCTCTCTCCATCGCTCAGTCACCCCCCCCCCCGCAATCCTTCTCTCTCCCTCCACCTGTCTCCCTCCCTCCATCGCTCTCTCTATCTATCCATCGCTCTCTCCATCTTTCCATTGCTCTCTCTCTCCACCCCCTCTCTGCATCCCTCAGTCTCTCCCTCTTCTATCCCTCTCTCTCTCTCTCCCTCATCTCCCTCTGTCTCTCTATCCCTCTGTCTCTCTCTCACTCCATATCCCCCCCTCGCTCTCCATCGCTTAGTCTCTCTCCATCCCTCCATCCCTCTCTCTCAGTGCCAGCAGTCCTGTCATCCAGCTTTATCATGACAGACCATCTCCATCTGGGCCAGAGGGCCAGTCTGCTCTCTGGCACCGGGCGCCCAGCTCCTGATCAATCCACAACTTTAACTTCTGGACACAACACAACTCAGCCCTGTTGGCTGGCTGGCAAGCTGGCTGGGAGGGAGGGAGTCAATTTGTTTGTGGTGATGGTGGAAATTGGGGCCGTGGTGGTGAATAAAATGTTCTCGAGAGTTTCAATCTTCAATGGCTGGCTGGCTGGCAGGGAGGGAGTCAATAAACGAATAAAGAAGCACTCATCAGATTTCTTTTTGCTTTTTTAATCGCCTCAATCTGATGAGTGCTTCTTTATTCATTCATTTTTGAGATTTGAGTTCATTCATTGACAAAGTTAAGCACCAAGTGTACAGCATTAGACTACAAGGTGTTGAGCGTGCTTCCTGATCCTTCTAGGGCAGCGAGGGAGGCAATTTGTTTGTGGTGATGGTGGAAATTGGGGCCGTGGTGAATTAATGTTCTCGCAAGCTTCAATCTTCCATGGAAGGTACGGTAGGGTGAATGAAAATAAACAACAACAACAACAAGTGACCTCCGTGTAGTAATCACAATGAAATCACAATTCAATTTTCTTTAAAACTCAAATTCTTGTAAACAGAATGGGTACATGGTAATCCGCAGCCCCGTAACAGTCCCACAGATTTGTACTGCCTGATTGCAGACAAGTATATTTATTTTTTTCTGCCAGGCGAGAACTACCAGCTACAAGAATAACGTAAAGAAGACAAGCCCCTGCTTTTCTGTCTGTCTCTCTCTCTCTATGTCTGTCTATCTATCTATGTCTCTGTTCCTCTCTCTCTCTGTGTCTCATGCCTGAAGAAGATCTATGATCGAAAAGTTGCTCCAAATAAATTAAGTCTTTTGCAAGAAGCGCGCAGATCCTTTCCCACTCCTACATGTGACAGTTTTCTGATTTGGCACCTGCTGATGCTTTCTTGCTGGATGTGCGCGCTTTCCACTACACTCTATGCCAGTGCACTGCCATCCACAGCATGCCATGCATGTTGCTCATCCCTGCGACAACTTCACTGTGGGGTGGCGAGCCATTCAGCCATTCAGCCAGGCAGGCAGGCAGGCAGGCAGGCAGGCAGGCAGAGTGGCGCAGAGCAGAGCAGAGCAGAGGAGAAACGAGGGAAGATACATCAGGCGTGACGGGTAAGGGTAATGATCACAGGACACGTAAGATGGAAGAGGAGGTGGTATGGGGACAGAACAGCGAACAGGGAACAGTATGGGTAGGGACGCCACTCCCCCGTACGTGTGACTCCTGCGACAGATGCCACCCCGCGATGGGTGATGGTGACAGATCGATGGCATAGAACGCTTGAAGGTGCTTAAAGAGAACACCTCATCAGAATGAGTTGTAAAAACCAGAATGGTGTGTGTGTGTGTGTGTGTGTGTGTGTGTGTGTGTGTGTGTGTGTGTGTGTGTGTGTGTGTGTGTGTGTGTGTGTGTGTGTGTGTGTGTGTGTGTGTGTGTGTGTGTGTGTGTGTGTGTGTGTGTGTGTGTGTGTGTGACGGTAGCGGGAGGTAACAGGGCACGGCCTGCCGGTCTGTCCTTATTGAAGTCGAACAAGCTGCACTCAGATGCATCCAATTTCAACCATCAGCAGAAGGTTTTTTTTTTCCTTTTTCCTCCGCGCCTCACCATCCAGCAGGGGTTATTGAGGCGTAACGTGTCTATCTCCTGGACTATTACAGAGGTTATGCTGAGGTTCAACAACAGTGCACTTCATTGCTTCGACACGGCTAATGCTAATGCCTGTATTTTCAACTGGGAGCAGGAAAAAGTCTCTCTTAATTAAACAGCCATTAGCCCAGTGTAGAGAAAGCATTAGCGCTCCAATGCTGCTGAGTGTCAGGAGGTTTTTAAATGTGCGGGAGATTTCAAGGGGGTTAGAAAGTGCAGAGGAGGATGGAGAGTAGTGGATAGGATATACCAGGGAAATGGTCAGTGAAGCAGTCATTAACTCTCCTAATGCCTCTCGATCCATCACGGGGGGGTGGGGGCCGGGGTAACGCAGGGGACTGTGGTGAGAGGGGAGCAGAGGGGAGGTACAGAGGGGAGCAGCATGTGAAATCCGGGGCCATGCCTGTCCAAAGAGGGATCAAGGCGGACAAATCTCTTAAGGCAGAAGGGTCCGGATTGAATCCCAGGCTGCCTGAAGTACCCCCCCCATCCCATCCCATCCCACGCCACCCCACCCCAGGCACCCTGTTCTGCCGGCCGGGATCAACCCTGCTGGGGTGGGGGACGAGGGGTCGGGTGAGATGAGGTGTGTTGGGGGTTTTGGTGGTGATGGTGGGATTGGTGCGCCTTGGAGGCTGCCCTGCCCTGCCCCGGACATGTGGAGTAAAGGACTGGAGAGCAGCCTCCAAGGCGCACCAATCCTACCATCACCACCAAAACCCCCAACACACCTCATCTCACCCGACCCCTCGTCCCCCACCCCTGCAGGGTTGATCCCGGCCGGCAGAACACAACAGGTTGTGTGTGTGTGTGTGTGTGTGTGTGTGTGTGTGTGTGTGTGTGTGTGTGTGTGTGTGTGTGTGTGTGTGTGAGTGAGTGTGTGTAATGTGAGAAAGGGTGTGTGTGCGCTTATTTCTATGTTCGTTTGTGTGTGCGTATGTGTGTGTGTGTGTACATGTGTGTGTGTGTACATGTGTGTGTGTGTACATGTGTGTGTGTAGGTACCCATGCTGTGCTCCTGAGCTCAGGAAGAGAGCAGTACAGGGAGGGGATTACATGCTCATCTGCCTGGCTGAGCTCCCCCGGCCTCCCCTCAGCACCTGCTCTCCACTGCACCCCACACACACCTCCCCTCAACACCTCCTCTCCACTGCTCCCCACACACCTCCCCTCAGCACCTGCTCTCCACTGCTCCCCACACACCTCCCCTCAGCACCTGCTCTCCACACACCTCCTTCCTCTCTTCTGCTCCCCACACACCTCCCATAGTCCCTCCTCTCCACTGCACCCCACACACCTCCCCTAGTGCCTCCTCTCCACTGTTCCCCACACACCTTGCCCAGCACCTCCTCTCCACTGCTCCCCACACACCTCCCCTAGTCCCTCCACTCTACTGCTCCCCACACACCTCCCCCAGCACCTCCTCTCCACTGTTCCCCACACACCTCCCTCCTCCCTCAGCACCTCCTCTCCACACACCTCCCCTAGTCCCTCAGCACCTCCTCTCCACTGCTACCTCCTCCCTCAGCGCCTCCTCTCCACTGCTCCCTCTGCCTCCCTCCTCCCCTCAGCACCAGCTCTCTACTGCTCCCCAGACACCTCCCCCGGTCTCCCTCAGCACCTCCTCTCCTCTGCTCCCCACACACCTCCCTCCACCCTCAGCACCTCCTCTCTACGGCTCCTCTGCCTCCCTTATCTGCTTGGTTGAGCTCCCCCGTTCTCCCTGGTCTCAGCAGCTGCTCTCTGCTGCTCCTCTGTAGAGGTCAGTGGGGAGCAGAGTAGAGGAAATGGCACCGGGCACCAAATCTTTGGCTTTTTTATTTTGAATGAAAGTGGTGCTCAACCCTTGCCCCTTCCTTGGTGGTTGGGATTGGTGCGTGTGTGTGTTTGCGTGTGTATTTGTGTGCGTGTTTGCGTGCGTGTGCACGTCTGTGTATGCGCGTGCGTCTGTGTGCGCCCGAATGCGTGCGTGTGGAGGGAAAAACAATAACAAATATATGAACAAAAAGGAATGAAGGTGGCTCACACACAGAAATAGAGAGACATAGGGTCTACAAAAAGGAGTTTTTAATCAGAGCAAGGGCAGGGGCTTCTGTGTGTAGCTTTTCTCCATGCATCACTCACGCAGAAATACACCAGCGGCGATGCGATTCAAGCGACAGAGTGCAGCAGCAAGCGATACGAGCGATTGAGGAGACTAAAGTATGTCCGTACAGGCAGAAGGCAAAACATTCAATCATTCCCATTGGCTGTGGTCACTGACCTCTATACAGTCATTGGCTGTCGCGGCTTGTCGCCGAACCGTGTCATAGAAAGTTGAAAAGATTTCAACTTCAAATTGTCGCGCTCGTCGCGCAAATCGCTCTAGTCTCCAGAATCGCTTTTGTGGCGCGACTCAATACGAAGTCAATTACTTCCGCCGTTTGCCTCGCTCAGATCGCCGCTGGTGTATTTCTGCGGTCACTCCTTTCCCTGAGAAACGCATGGGCAGCACACAGGGCCCAAATATTTGGATTTTTCACATTTATTTTGTAAAGCTAAAGGCAAATTGCCCAGGGAGTGCATTTAAAAGGTTGAGAGCACCACATTAGGGTCGAAATATTTAGATATTTTCATGCTTTTGGTCCATTTCAGAAGGCACACCATCAAGCCAGTAGCTGGCTGGTTGAAACAAGGGTAACCATTTACTGCAGAGTGCAAAGATGAAATATTCTCATTGACATGTATATATGGGGTGATATGATGAGCTTCTATCACAAGCAATCACCCAGCCCCACTCCACCCCACTCTCTTCCGCACACACACGCACGCAACCTTTCCTCTTCCCTCATGGTTGTAATCATGCACGGCATGGCACGCTATATAATAACATGCATGTAAATGTGATTCAATGCAAACTGAAGCTTAACTGCATGCTGAGAACACAGAACAGCACCCTCCTTTTTTCCCAGGCTCAGCAGCACTTGACTTTGATCTTATGGTTCTCATGGGAGAGGGAGAGAGCGAGACATTCTGCCCCTCAACCACCATCGGGGCTTAACGGATAACACATGACACATACCGCACTGACCCCCTCAGTATTGGTAGGGCGCCCATCCCCTCAGGTTGCGATCTCCAGATCTCACCACTGCTTCTACATGATTTTAATCTTTGCTCAATGTCACTCCACTGACAACGCTTGAAATCTTAAAAATAGCCGCCCCTTTCTGGATTTTTCGACAAATCGAATCGCAGTCCTCAGCCCCCCCAACTCCTCACCATCTACAATGAGTGTCCCCAGTCAGACCAGCTCTGTCCCTGGGGTTTGGGCCACTCATGACTACTGGTACTGGAAACGCATCGCTGCGGAAGAGGACATGATGATTGACGCTGACCTGACAGACGCTGTAACCCTCGGGGAGGGGGAGGGAGAGGAAGAGAGGGATGGGGAGGAGGAGAGGAAGGGGGGAGTTGGAGGAGAGTGGGGATGGAGGATTGCAGTTAGTGATTGAGAGATAAGAGACATACCATCAGGAAAATGGAGGGGAGAGTTAAGAGAGGGATGAAGGCAGAAGGCAAAAAAGGGTGATGGGGGAGAGAGGGAAAGAGAAAGATGGAGAGAGAGAGAGATGGGTGGAAGGAGGAAGAGATGACAGACAGGGGAGGATGGAGGCGAGAGTTAAGAGGAAAATAAAGGCAAAAGGCGAAACAAAATGGATAGGATGGAGAGAAAGAGAGATAAGGACGGACGGAGAGAGTGAGTGAGAAAAGGACGGGGGGAGGAAAAGAGCATCCCTGATGTGAGATCCATAATGTCAGAACACTGGACCTGACCGTCTCCCAGAGATGACGCCATCTGTTCACCACATACACTCAGGCCCGCCGACAGAGGGGGAACAAGGGGTATGTTGCCCTGGGCACAGGTAGATAAGGGGCCCAGAATTGGATCCCCATTACATTGCATGTATTGGGTAAGGGGCCCTTTTAGACTACTTTGTCCTGGGCCCAGCGAAAGCCGTCAGTGGCCCTGCATACACTCATGAAAAAAAAAATCTATGACCTTCTATTAAGGCAGGAAGAGATGGAGAAGTCCAGACATCCATCCATTCATTCATTAATTTACAAAATCTTACAAGCCTCTTTTTCATTGCTCGGCCTTAACAGGCGCCCAGACGGTGTTGCGTCTCATTTACTGCCAATGCCAAATCAGCCTCAAGGCAGAGAGGCAGATGGGCCTGGAGGTGAAATTCATTTCGCCAATGATATTTTCATCACAAATCGATACACACTTAACCATGAAAAAAAGCCTTTAAAAAAAAGAGAAATAAGTGGATATACCTGATTCACAAGCCCAGTGGTTCTCAAACTT
>NC_085869.1:15778043-15780543 GCF_034702125.1 Engraulis encrasicolus
CATTCATATGGGAGAATATTTTTCCCCTCCCTTCTTCGATGCCCAACGACGCCCATGTGAAATCAAGCAGAAACGATGACTGAAGTGGGCTAAACCGTGGACACACTTTCGCTTGCACGCCCGCTCCATCTAATGATTTAAAAATTCATTTGGCTAGCACAGCAAGGCACGTCTGTTCCTACCCTTCCTGATAGCTGTCGTGTTTTCTTTTCATTTTCTTTTTTTTTTTAAATGTATTTTCTTTGGCCAGGGCGCCGTCAAATCAGAAGGCCTGCGGGGGCCGCACAATCAAAGGCGAGCCACTTGGTGCAAAAAGACATTTGATCAGTTAGAAAACATCTTAGAGGAGTAGAGAGGGGGGAACACCCAGGCCCTTAATGAAGGCCTCCTTCCTACTGCGAAACGGCAAAACAAGGAAATCAGTATGACAAATGTTTCCCGTGTGACTACAAAGACTCCAAGGACCAGCGACCATCAAAGTAAATATTTAGATGAGAGGGAACAGAACAAGGCAAACACTGAATTAAAAAAAAAGAGCGGACAACACACACACACGCACACACACACAAACAAACACACACCACAACAAACCACTCGCAGCTCAACCACATAACGGGATATTTCCTGGGGTTTATGATGCTGCTTAGCAAATTAAAGTGTAACTATAAGGCAATAACAACATTCAGAAGCGTACATACCGTTTGGCTATCTGGGAAGTCCATCTTGATCAGCTTGTGGGCGCACTCTTCAAAGTCCAAACTGTAATAGAAGAGAAAGAGAACAAAAATCATGTTACAATAACCATGTTTCCTGAGGGAAAACCGCAACTGAATAACGCCGCCTTAACAACCTATCATTTAAAACAGAATCAGATTGCTTCCAAATGCATGTTGACAAAGAACATACTATGACATTAACTAACAAAACATTGCATTGTGGTGTTCCTGCCACAACATAGCAGGCCGCCCATCTAACAAGCTACTGAACACCAACAGCAAAACAGACTGTTTTGACTCTTGGGCTAAAGCAAGGGTGTCAAACTCAAATTGACTGAGGGCCAAAATCAAAATCTGGAATAAAGCCGCGGGCCAAACTCAACATTTATTTTAAAAATTGGACTAAAATTATGCATACATGCACTTCATACTCATAGTTAAATTTCACACACACCCTTTCCCATCAGATTTGGCAGTTCAAATGTATCTGCACATCCTGTGACACACCAAATTTCACGTTTAAGTCTTGTTATTCAAGTAATGGTGTATGTGGGCCAACTGCAATACACATTTGAAATGATCTTGCGGGCCGAATAAAATGGCTCCGCGGGCCAGATTTGGCCCCCGGGCCTGAGTTTGACATCCCTGGGCTAAAAGGTCACTTCCAGATCTCTTTTCCACACACAGTTCAGTGACTGGCTTATACCAGTGTTTCTCAAACTTTTTCAGACCGAGGACCACTTTGTACCCCCAAAAATGTTCAGGGGCCAGGGTGTTAATTTGACACTGCTAATTTTCATGCAGATCACTTACTTTTTATTCACATTACAAGCCTTATTCTTATTGTGGTGAAAATATGACTTCAGCTATGTTAAGCTTTGTAATTATGTTACAAATATAGCCAACTTCTAGCTTGTCTTGGATAAGTAGAAATCTCCTCACGGACCACCTGAGCCCTGTCGCGGACCACCAGTGGTCCCCGGACCACACTTTGAGAACCACTGCCTTAAAACAACAGCAAATGGGTCTCTACATCTCAAGTTATTCATCTCAAGGGACAAAAAAGGGACTGCAACTATGCTGCTCATTGAAACTGTGTCACCTATTACCAAATTTGACACTTTACATGATAGTTTACTAAGTAATAAACTATATTTTATAGTATGGCCCAAGTACAGTCATTTTTGCAGCTAAAAATGGCTTTTTTTGGAAAATCAAAATACGGACCATGGAGAAGATCCCCCTTTTCATGTATGAAAAGTGCAATTTTTCCAGTCATAATGAATACTTAGAATTTGATGCTGGCGGTAAGTATTCATGAAAAAGGTAACATTAGTGAATGGGCAGCATGAATTCTGGAAATAAACAACTAAAAGTCTCACACAGTGTCCCTTTAATTGTCATTGTGCACAAAAAATATGTAGAAATGAGGTAAAGTGTCACTGGGTTGATGCAATTCCCAGTTCATTGGACGTGGTGAATGGCTGAATGGTTAAAACGCATGAAAAAGAAATGCATTTACACCAATACCCACCGAGCTATACATAACTTATGAAGGAATTTGTGCGGCCAATCAGCCCACAAATGACATATTATGAAACATGTATACATCCCATTCCCACTCCCATTTCAAACCATTACCCAAAAACGTCTTTCTGCCACCGCATGTGAGGGAAGCTGAACTTTTGCTGCCAAACTAATAGAATTTGACACTCCGCTTTTTAAAAATATGCTACCACAAAGGCAAGCACATGTGGGTCATCTCTCTTTCTCTCTCGCTCTGT
>NC_085869.1:15795543-15798043 GCF_034702125.1 Engraulis encrasicolus
GGAACAAGCCCTCCACTCCACCCTGTACTGCCCTGCCCCCGAGTAGATGACTGCCCCTTTCCCCTTTCCCCGTTCACTGAGCTTTTTTCCCCCTACAAACTATGGGTGCATCCCAATATGTGACCTTGCCTCCTCCACTTGTGCTTGTCTCCTCGTCCCGCCTCCTGGCCCCTCCTCCGTGGAGAAAACGATAAAGTTTCCCAGCTGTCAGGATCGCCACAACAACTTTTGAGGGACTGTTTTTCATTCATCATCCCAATTGCAAATGAGAAAAAGACTTTACAATTGAGCTTTTGCAAGATATTGAAATATAATGCTGTTGTCAGTGATGTCATCATGACGAGAAGCAAGTGGAGGAGGCAAGTGGAGGAGGCAAGGTCCCATATTAAAACGCACTCTATGACTCAAGCGAAAGGGAGTTTTTCCTCACCCCTGATGCCACCAGGGGCCGCATCTGAGTGCCCAAGCTCTGTGTGACTATCTATGACTTATGCTAGGCCCAGCCACTATGGACCTTACGCATCTAAGAATCCTGGTCCTAACCTACGTTGACCTTATGACTCTACAATCTCTATCCATCTCTTCTTCCTCTGCCTTCCTGCTATTTCTGCCTCTCCTCTATACCTCTCCTTTTAAATCCATCTCTAACAAGCACTTTGAGTTACATGCCTTGTATGATACAGTGCTATACAAATACAATTGTTATTATTATTATTATTATTATTATTATTTTCCTCAGGCCGTGTCCTTCTAGTGACGCAAACACCTTCAGCGTTGCTTCTAGTCAGGCCAAGAGCAATACAAATATCGTTTCTGAGCTCCCGAAAAAGTGGGAAGTCCTCCTACTTTGTAGTCAAACATCCATTAGCAAGCCAAGGGAGGCAGGTCAACCATGCCGTTTGTTAATTGTTATACTCTTGGTCGGTCAGACCAATTCTCTAAGATATTTGAAAGCCGATGATAATCAGGCTACCTTTCCTCAACAATTTCCAACAACCACACGTCGCCGCTGTAAAGGCCACTTATGGGACCACATAGCC
The DNA here is from genome assembly GCF_034702125.1 of Engraulis encrasicolus. Lineage (NCBI taxonomy): Eukaryota > Metazoa > Chordata > Actinopteri > Clupeiformes > Engraulidae > Engraulis > Engraulis encrasicolus. Next base: position 15,796,584 of record NC_085869.1, read on the forward strand.
GGTTGGCTAATGTACTTGACCTCCTTCAAGGCAAAACTGGCCCCAACTGGGGTGATTATAAAGAGAAGTAGTCTCGTTCCAGTAGTGGGGCTTCGTTGAGAAAATTAGTTGAGCAGTTATTGACTAAAGGGCTAACGTTTTGCATAAATTTAATGAATCAATTAGTTGCCCTAAATAAACAGGGACTTCTCTACTGCCCTCTAACAGCAAGCACTGAAAGGTCACCAAAACGAATTACGGTAGCTCAAGTTCATATGCCAAAGATTACTGGGAGCCAAAATGTGTCCGTTTGTTATAAAGCAACACATGAAGTCCAGACAGACAGAAACCAACAAGTACATCCCTACAGGACACGTCTCGTATGAGTATATTATGAAACATGACATAAAATACAAAGACCGTAGTCATCATTAGACCGTTCCCTGTACAACAAAACATAACGAATAAATGAGTACTCGTACCTGCACTCAGGCAAATAAATGATTGAGTTGAATCCGAAAGTGCTCTCCTTGGCTTGCTTTTAAAGATACATTTCATGTGGAATTCAGCATCCAGTTCAATGAAAATGAATACAATGAATGGCTGAAGAGCGGAAATCAGCGAGTCTTCTTCACCCACGCATACCTGTGCCAGGTTCTACCCCCGCTTCCTCCTTCTCTTCATCATCGTCATCGTCGTCGTCATCATCGTCGTCACTACCATCGCCATCCTCCCCGGAATCACTGCTTCCTTCATCCAGGATCTCTGTTGGTAAGAAATACGAAAAAATAAGGAGCGTCAACCACCAGACCAAGTCACCCGCACCTCCTGCCCTACTCGTCCCCCCTTCATCCAACCCCAATATGCTCCATTGTTTTATGCAAGCATTCCCTTCTCTCCATGACCCCCCCTTGCAGGACCTCCACGACCCCCTTGGGGGTCCTAACCCCCTGGTTGGGAACCACTCATCTAAAGTTAGGGCAACCCTTTAGGACTGCACAATATATTAAACATGCATCGAAATCGCGATATCAACAGTGGCAATATGCGTATCACGAAAATGACTTAATTATCGCTAACAAGCAAAACATTTCTGTGCAGTCCAATCACTAGCAGCATATCAATAAAGGCGCATGAAGCCTGTCATGACCAAAGCCGCGTACCCCACAGAGACTGATTAATTAGTGATAAGACAAACACTCTGCTATATATCTAATAGAGATGCACCGGATCCTGATTTTTAGGATCCTGCCGGATACCGGATCCGGAACCGGATACCGGATCCTACGAAAGGGTTGAAACACATGGCCTACTCGCACAAGTGGGCCCATTTTATTACGTTGGCTCAAACTATTTTTTAGACTCATTGGCTTACTGCCACACTGCCTGCACTGGCCGCTTCCAAAGGGCTTTCACTCCATGCAGCAATTGGGGTTGTGAAAGACAGACTGAAAAACGTAGGCTAGAGATGCACCAAATCC
>NC_085869.1:15803043-15833043 GCF_034702125.1 Engraulis encrasicolus
TTGGGGGGGGGGGGGGGGGGGTAGTTGAGTTGTTTTCACACAGCGTGAATGCAAAACGGCAAAACAATGAGTACAGTATGACATTGGCGCATGGAGAAACTATAGGCCTGGGCCAACATTTCAGCCATTTGTATTTTGAGAAATAAGGCTACCCATTTTACCCATGACATGTAGTAGTACATTGTCATTGTCAAAATAAATGCAGTGCAGTGAATCATTTCTGTTTACAACACAGTTTCATTTGTCCCTCATGCAGGGGTCTATATAATGAAAACAATAATAAAACAAAATAGGAGCAGAGATAAGAATTTAAGATCACTGTGTGTAACGCATAGACAAAAAGGGTCTAAGAGGGTAGGCTATGCCTTTTCCCCCACACACATAGGCGTACACATTCTACATGAGGGGTGCTGGTCACAGGGCCAGTTTTCAAAATTCCTTCCATTAAAAGGGCTGAACAACATATTACACATTTATGTCTATATTCACATTCATTACACATTAATTTCTATATGCAGCCCGATGTCTCCTCTGCTGTGTCAATGAAGGCCTGTCACCTAACTCATTACAACTGTAAAACAAAGCCTGGGGAGTGTTAGTAAACTCATCCCAACTGTCCCTTCTCTGAAGTTTTTTTTATATTGCTCCCAAACCCAGGAACGCAGGAACTCATTTTGACCAGGGGGTGCTGTGGTCGGCGGAGGCTCTGGGAGTCCTCTCCCAGAAAAAAAAATGTTTTTTAGATGCAATTTCCTGCATTCTAATCAATTTTAGGATGAAGAATGGCGAATCCCATCTGACTAACTTCTTCATGTTTTATGTAGCCTAACCAAGGATGACTAGATTTACCTTTTTTTTTGTTTGTTTAACATTTCACTTCAAAATTATTAAGTTCTTCTTGCGGAAGGGAAACGCGCACCTAATGTGGAGGTGAGGGCGTGTTCAAGAGCAAATCGCGCTGCCGTGACAGTTTCTCTCTTCTCCATGGGCAGTCTACAATGTGTGAAATTAGTAGAAATACATGACTAGGCTATGCGATGCACTTGTGAGAGGTGACCGGGCTTTCAAACAATTTAGATTGTCTTGCAATTGCGACTGTGTATCTCAAGATGCATACGATCAGGACAACTGCCCTGTCTCCCCGCCCGCGCACAAAAGCACGCACGACACACAGACAGGCATACTGCTTCCCGTATGTGATTACACTCTGACGGCCAAAGAGTTTGTGCTGTGATCGGCGAGAGAAGTAGGCTAAGCGCCAAAGCAGCTCGTGCCATTGCTGGCTATTGATACAGGGAGAGTATGAAAGCCACCTTTAGTTTGCATTTGACGTAGGCCATAGGCTAAACGGTGGTCAAATCAGCAGCAAGAGGCAAAAGGAACAAATCGCCACCACTACAAAAGTCTAACAATCGCACAATAGCACAGCCATTTCACACCGCGGCAATTCAACTTTGGCAACAGTTGATAGACAAGCCACGCACAACATCGGCTGTGCTACAAATTCATCCCATAGCAAACTCCGAGGCTAAGATAGACTTCACCAGCAATAGGCAAGACCTAGCCTACCAATGTGCTACTACGAATCCAATCTCCACCGCAAGGAACAAAAGTCACTTCTTACCTGACACGATGCACAATTTTGGTGACATTCCCTTCTCCCGTCGCACTTTAAATTCACCTAATTCCTTGCTTAGTTGGTCCGTGTTTGATCACCAAAGTGATGAGACTTCTCTTCACAACAAGTTAGCTCCTCCAATGGGTTTAAGACCGTGTATGTTGATGCATGCCCAAGCCAACAATTACTACCTTGACACCACAAGCTAAACAAAACAAACATCTCTCCCGCGTCACTGGCTGCACCGTTCTACACCACTGTTCCGGTCTGGTTGGGGTCTAAAAGTTTATCACTCATTTCAAACCAAAATTGCATTCACATTTCAAACTACTTATAAGTATTAAAAAAGTAGAAAATATTCATATTTTGTGTTTCTATTTTAGAATAATAATGAGGAAAAAAACTATGTCTGAATTTAGGGTAGGCCTAATACAAGTGATGCAGTAGGTAGAGAGGCTATGATGCAGCTGCGTCTGTTGTCCAGCACCCGGAGCACCCCACTTCCTGCGTCCCTGCCCAAACCCAAGTTAACTATAACAACTTGACTTTTGATCCCTCTGTCTTTCAAGCACTTGTGGTTTTCTCTATAGGATGTATTTGCTCCAGGAGGAAAATGCGAAGGAAATCGTAATTCAAATCGTTTTTAACAAAAACGGAAATCGTCTAAAAAATAAATAAATAAATAAATAAAAAGTTAAAATTGTTTTTTTTTTTTTTTACATTTTCGTAAACTATGGCGGCCAAATTTAAACTATGGCGGGCCGCCATAGTTTCCTCAATGTATGGGAAACACTGACATCATATCGTCTATATAATCACATTGGCACCATAGAGCACCACTTGAGTGTGCGTGTGAGTCAGGTTACCGTTGATGCCCCTGGGGGAGACCTCTGTGAGTTTGAGGCCACACTCCTTCAGGAAGCCGATGGACACCTCCACACTGTCGTCAGTCGGCCTCTCCAGCAGCAGGGTCAGCATCTCAAGACACAACACCTCGTGGGCCTACACACACGCACGCACACAAAGGTTTCTTTTTTTTCAGAAAGTGCACTCAATTCCAAAGTTTGAAAGACAACGGGTTGTTCTCATCAACAATCTTTGGATATATCATTCATCGGGGGGGGCCAGATTAAATCACACAGCCTGATAAACCAGACTAAATGTGAGATTGGCTAACACATTATGTATACGCCACATAGAAATGCTATACATAGAAAAAAACATACCAAAGTAACACATACAGTGAAATATCACTGCGTGTGTGTGTGTGTGTGTGTTGAGCCACGCACGCACGCACGCACGCACGCACGCACGCACGCACGCACGCACGCACGCACGCACGCACGCACGCACGCACACACACACACACACACACACACACACACACACACACACACACACTGCTCGATGACACTTCTGACCTGCCACCTCTGTGGCATTTGTGTCTATTTTTGGAGAGTGGGCAACTGTTCAATGACAATACAAAAAGTCCGAAAGTCATAGGAGTACGGCAGGGGGGGTTATACATCATCATCAGCTGTACAGCAAGAACAAGAGCAAGTACTTTCAGGACAACCCCTGACTCAGCCCATGACACTTCTAAAATATTAGATGAATAACAATTATGCTGTACCCATATTTTAATTGACTATGAGCCAATTCTTTTTTTAAACATGAGGAGTCAAGAACTTACCACATTCTGATTGACCAGGTGCGCCACAAACTTGGATGCAGTCATGCATTGTTGCTGGAAAAAAAAAACACAAGACAGCAGGTATTAAGGCTGACACACTAATATCCAAATGCACTTCATGTCAAAATGTTTTAAAAAAGAAGAAACAATGAGAAAGTCATCTCCGGCTGGATTGGTATATAGCATACAGAAAAGAAGATAATTAGCATTCAAGTAGTTGAGCTTTGAGCAACTACACATTTGGTTTGACTTTGAAGGTGGTTTGCTTAACTACCTGAATCTACACATGCTGTACAGTATGTGTGTGTAGATTCTCAGCAGATCATTAGGAATCAACCGTGTCGTTCCATACTACATTATTATCCTAATGTCCCCCGTGTCCATTGTGTAAGGGACCACAATGGAAATAAGTCTTTGGACTTTTTTGTGTATATCCCTGTCTATTTATCCCTTCCAATGTATGGTTATTCTTGCGGTACAATGTTTTTACATCTAATAGACTAAATAAATTCATTCATTCATTCATCATAATAGAAACCCATCTTGTCACTCCTGCAGATTTTGAAGCTGGCACACTATTCCAATATCCCAATGGTCCCTGTGCAATTACAATAGAAAGCCACCTTGTCGCTACTGCAGGTCTTGAAGCTGGCACACTACTCTAACATTCCAGTGTCCCCCATGTCATCATAGTAGAAACTTACCTTGTTGTCCCTGCAGATATTCACGTTAGATGTATACGGTTCATTATGTCTGTCACATAGCACTTTAGATTTTCTTTTACTTCAGACAAAAAAAAAGTTGCATCTTTTACCTGAAATGTCACACTGTCGAAACATGTCAGGTACAAGATAAAACCTTTACATGTCTGAAGTGAAAGAAAATCTTAAGTGTTAGGTATTGAAGTTGTCGTACTACAATAATATCCCTATGTGCCCACTGCCCAGTGTCATCACAGCAGAAACCCACCTTGTCGTTCCTGCGGTAGCCTTTCCTGAAGTTGAGGATGAGCCTCTTGAGGATGAGCTCTCCCGTCTGAGGAAACTTGGAGTTGATGATGGAGACCAGTGCGGCGTAGACATGGGTGAAGATGGGAGAGGCGCTCTGGGCACTCAGGATGGACCTGGCCATCAGACCCCTGCACACAAGCACACCACACCACAAGCACAGTTAAAGCAGGATGGACCTGGCCTTCAGACCCCTGGACATAAGCACACCACACCACAAGCACAGTTAAAGCAGGATAGACCTGGCCTTCAGACCCCTGGACATAAGCACACCACACCACAAGCACAGTTAAAGCAGGATAGACCTGGCCTTCAGACCCCTGGACATAAGCACACCACACCACACCACAAGCACACTTAAAGTGTAACTTGCAGGTTAAACACCACTAAATCTCATTTTAAGAACCTCAATACATAAATTTAGATGTGATATATGTCAAAATACCGAATTATTGCATAAACAACATTTTCAGAAAACTTTGGCAAAAATAACGGCGGCTTCTTTTAAACAAACATTTAGAATCCGACGTAGATAGAGGGAGTCGCCGCGTTCTACAGACATACTAAGCACCGCAGAGAATAGGCCAGATTATAATATTGTAACACCTTTCCAGACCTATAGGCAAAATTTCAACAAGTTTAAATGGCCTTAAACAGTGGCAGTATCCACCAGATACCGTCTGAACCATTTTATTATTTAAAATAAAAAAAAAATTGTAGGTTTCCTCCATGTCAATGCGCTGCAGCAGTGCCATGAGGGTGTGTCAGACCGTTATTAGGCTATGTGGCACAAATAACATTGTTAACCTAATAGAATGTCTGATTGATATAAACTCTATTTGTGCATATATCATATTTAATTTTATATTTTCGATGTGTTTCCCTCATTGTGGAGATTCTCGGTTGGATCCAGAGTCCTGAGTTGGGTAGCCAAAATAATCTCCCTCCCCATCACAGAGCTATCGCGCACTACCACCACCACCGACTGTTTTTATTGCCCCAATCCCCCACACTTCGTTTGCACAGTAAGATTGTCATTATTAGGGTATGTCACATTACTTTTTTGGAGTTTATTAACGCTGCTGTGCTGGCCTATAGCCTAGAAACTTGACTGTGACTTTATGGCGCTTCGTTTTTGTCGAAAAAAAAACCGATATGCTTCCGAAGCATAACCTGACGGTGGTTTTTAACTGCTGGAGAGAGTGAACCTCTTTCTCCAGGCCTACATAGCATATCCACATTTCCGTCTTTTTTTCTGAAGTTGAGGACTGCTTCGTACCTCTTGTCTGTCAGTAACCGAATCCCTTCCGACGTTGTGTCTTTTGCGCATGGAGAGTGGACAGTGTGCCAAATTGGGTCGTAGCAATGTTTTAACTAACCTATATGCAGTACCCTACACTCACGAGAGATGACCAGGATTTGAAACAGGTTTGATTCTTGCGGCGATTGCTGATAGCCAGCTGGTCCAGCTGATTGCGTGTCGTAACCATAGGCCTACACAAAACCAGGCGAGACTCGCTCTTGCAGACAACATTGCTCTGCGAGAAAGATCATCCCTGTCTTCCTGGCGATTCATCCCCTTTGTCATCGTCCCTCTTTTCCTGTTAGTAATTTGGACCTGGCATGTTTATCCCCGTAATTTGTAAAACCGGCAATCAAACGTGCGCGCAGCACTAGGGCTGGGCGATTCACCCTGAAAAAAAAATCTAGATTTTTTCATTACCAAACTCGATTCACGATTCACGATTCGATTCAATACCCCCCCCCCAAAAAAAAAAAACTTGTTGAGCTCTCTAGGCCCCAACGTGGTGTGGGTGTGTGTTTGTGTGTGTGTGTGTGTGTGTGAGAGAGAGATTGACAGAGAGATTGACAAGTAGGCTCTGTTTGTGTGGCGGTGCCTCTGGTGTGTGTGAAGCCTACTCGGACTGGACCAGTTTATATGGACATGGGGTAGCCTATAGCAGGGGTTTTCAAAGTGGGGCCTGGGGACGCCTGGGAGGGGCGTGAGAGGATGCCAGGAGGGCCGTGGCAGATTGGCAGGGAAAATAGCAAAATTAATTGAATGACCTAAGAAGCCAAAATAAACTAAAAATAGGCTTAAATCCCAAAGGAATATTTTTTTCTTTACAATATTTATGTATTGTGCTTTCTGTAGTGCCTGAATGGTCTTAGGAATACACAAACTTTATCAAGGTGTGAGACTGGGTGCACAGAACAAAATAGTGTGGCACGTCCCATGTCAGGGGGGGGGGGCTTGGCTGTATCTACCTGTATGTGGAGGGCTCATAGTAAAGTTTGGGAACTCCAGGCCAAAATAGCCTAATGTTATTTGTCTCAGAACATTGCTAATAGAAATGACCAATTGGGATTACATTGAAACATCTCAGAGAAAGAACAAAAAATGTGAGGGGTAAACCCTCAGGCACTGTTGAGATTTGTCGTCACGTGCCATCCATCCCCACAATATATTAATGATGCATTATAGTACAGATGTATGTATGGAGGCTCTTGTCCCAGATGAACAAATGTAGCAATTGCCTGCTTTTTTCCCCATCAGAGCCCATAGTAATGCGTCTGAATACATGTCGATGCATCTGAACACTGCTGCGTTAACACAGCGAAAACATTTTGGAGCAACACCCTAAAACAATGCTTACTTCAAGACGGTAACGTTTGCAAGCCTGAGTAGATAAGATATCGCGTTTCATGCATTTAATCAGACATCAGCGCATTCGCACAGGATCAGAACTAGTTTTACAGCTGGTAATTTCTCCAGACTGCAACAGGTGGTAAAACTGTCGGCGAAGTTTACCGATATCGCCGCTATCTTTACTGACATGGCGCGTTCAGACGCGGTTACTTTACCACAAGTCTCCTAACTAGTCCCGTCCGAGTAGGGCTTTAGAGAGAGGGGGAGAGAGAGAGCGCGCGAGAGTGCTCCGGTTGCTTGGGTGTGTGTGCGTGTGTGTGTGTGTGTGAGCGAGAGAGAGGGAGGGAGAGATTCCTTTCAACTCACATATGTTGGTTAAGATCATACAGGCGAGGAAGCAGCGCATCCAAAACTTTAAGCATATGTTGAAAACCTCTCTTCTCTGCCGAATAAATTGGAAGCAAATCGTAGTAGGCAGTTCTAGGCTAATTGCATCCGTGATTGCTTTCCACCTTGCGTCACTCTTGTGGTAGGGGTAGAGTAGTTTGTTTAGCATTTTCTCCGCGAGATGTTTTCGTTTCAAATATTGAAACATGCATGTAGTCCAGCTACGACCTACAGCTACGACAACACTGTCATTCACAATTTACAAAGTGGTTGTTGTTTAATTCATCATTGGCAAAGCGATTTGAGGTAGTGTCACCTTATTTGAACAGGAGCCCGTATTCCTCACCCGTTTCACTATATTTCTGTCAAACCATTTCACTCACAACGTTTGTTTGTGCATGTAATGGGGGAGGAGACACAGAGAATGCACTAGGTAGGCTAGACCTACGTCTTCGCCAAGTGGCGAACGTAATGCAATGCGCTGTGCGCTTGGGTACATAAACTGACAGATGATTTAAAAAAAGAAAAGAAAAAAAAATCGTATAACGCGATTTCTCAAAAAACAAATCGATTTGACGTTCAAACTCGATTTTAAAATCACATCGATTTTTTGCCCAGCCCTACGCAGCACTTTACAAAGACGCAGGTATCCTCTCTATCAAAGGCACGCTTTCTCCGCGTGTGGTGTGCTAGATTTTCCGTATCCTCATGGATTGGCAAGACATGTTGGGAGACTTCAATTCAATTCAATTTACTCCCGATTTTGTAGAGATATTATGCTATTCATCAAAATGTCAGGACCACATCAACGTTAGTTTGGCAAATGTAGCCTAACGTCGGCATGCTGATGCAAGGCCGACGGTGAAACAATGACGCATGCAAATAATAATCGATCTACTTCCCCAAGCATAGCCTACTGAAAATGCCCAGTATGTCCAACGTGTTTTACACATTCAAATAGGCCTACTCCCACTAAAGACATCTCCCAACCTCAACGACGAGTGCTGCCAGTGCACATTTCGCCCCTAGCACCACACACGTGGACAGCTCGCAATGCAAAAATAGGTAGGCTATATAGTTAATATTTGTGCTGGCATTTTTGTTTCAGTTGTAACGAGGATTATAGCAGCTGAAGACTTGATTTCTTCTAGCCTACGGGAGTACTTTTTTAGTTTGGTATAATTACGGACAATGCAAATAACTGTTTTTTGTGACATGCGGACATTTTTGGAGGGAATATAATCGAAAGTCCCGCAACCTGGTTTATTGTTTTGTGACGTGCATGTGGATGAGCTTTATTGAAGTTTCATGTAATAGGCCTAGGCCTACTGAGCAGTGAACTGAAAGTGAAAATAGGCTATATGCCATTTTTACAACATGGCATTTTTCTCGGGTGCTATGAGTTATTGTTTTGCACCGAGTAGGAAACGTTTGACGCCATGCCACTCACAGTGAGTGACCATATTATTTCTCATCATTGTCGGCAAAGGGTAGGGCCTTCAACCAGCCTATTGTATAGTTTGGTCTTTTTGTAGCCTGTAAGCCAATCCCCCCGTGAAACTGTAACGCGCTTCACATACGAGTAGTGCCGCGGTTTCAGCACCATGGACAGAGGGCGCAAGTCCATTTAGGCGGCAGGCATGTCGTTAGCCTACTCCACGGCAAATGCCGTTTTTGGGAAAAATATTAAAGTAGTCACTATTTCTAAGTAGCCTATGTAATGGTCTACTTTGAGACTGTTTTAGATTTGCCTATAAAATGCATCTCTCATGTGAAAGCAAAGGAGAGATAGGCCTAGATATCGCCCCCCTGTTTATAATCGCAAATTACGCATGGCCACAGACAGCGCGGAGACCCAGAACAGTTTCATATTCTAGATAAACCGATAGACCCGCTGATCTGTCTTTTTTAATACACAATGCACAAACACAGTAATAGACCATTTTCAATAGCCCACATACAATATAACTGTCCACTTTTCCCAGCCTCTCTACTATAACCAAAATGGTTGGTAAGCCTACATCCACAAGCGAGAGCTGAGCCAGAACTTTAGTTGGACTCCCTCTATCTACGTCATAGAGGCTCTGCCAGTGAGGAGCCCAATACTTCAGAAGTAGCTGTAAAATGATACATTTTCATAAAAATATTGCAGTTTGGCTTTGTTATAGACTGTGAATTTCACATATATGTTTCAAAACACCTCTCCTGACAACATCCAGTATATATTTAGTTATAAATTTAACCTAAACGTTACCCTTTAAGCCAGGCCCACACTACACGACTATCGGCACGATTCTCAGCTGAAAACTCCTCTTATGAAAATCGGTGGAACGTTAAAGCATCGTTAGTAAGGAGCGCCTTTAAAAAAAAAGCTGTTTTCATCTTACATGAGGCCATGTAAATTGTTGGCTCCCTCCCATAAAAAATATGTTGTTAACTTGCTAAGTGGTAGTAGCAAAGTGCCTGGATAACACACTGCAAGAATTTGAGGGCATGGACTTCACCACTGTGTTCCCTCCCATGAATGTCTATCTGTCTGTTTTATAATCTCTCGACTTCTCACCATGCCCTCTTTTCAACCTCTGTCTCTCACTGTGCCCCCTTCACAACCTTGTCGTCTTACAGTTTCCATCTTTTTCTCATCGTGTCCCCTCCACAACCTCCCTCTTCCTCGCAGGCTCTCTCCAGTTACCATCATTATCACAAGCACAAGCTATGTATAAGCCTGAAGGAGCTTGCTGCTAGCCAATATGACGCAGCCTCCAAGACTACATACCTCAGACTATAAAAACATGCCGTTTGTGCTTTAATTATTCTTTTTATATACAAAAAATTACAAAAAGCACACAAAGTCACGTGGAAAGAAGAAACAGGAGCGATATCAAGATGTGTAAGCCAGGTGCGGTGTTGAGATGTTTGTGCTTTCATTATTCTTTTTACATACACAAAATTACAAAAAAGGACATCGATTCATAAGGAAAGATGAAACAATATCAGGATATGTAAACGGATATCAAGATGCAATATCAGGATGTATAATGTAAGCAAATGAGGCGTTGCGGTGTCGTGTCGTCTTACCGTCCCCTGACCACATTCTCCTGCAGTAGTTCCTGAATAATGTTTGCGATGTTGGACACGTTGATCTTGTTGACCAGACCATTGATGGACTTCTTCAGGGCCTCCCAGCTCATCCTCTGATAGGCCAGGCTGGAAAAGCAATAGAATACCAGTTAAAACAGGAGTTGGCAAACTCATGCCCGGGAGCCACAGTTTGGCCCGCGAAGCCCTTTCATTTGACTTTTACATGAAGTCAACATTACAGTCTAGTATGATGGTCTCACCCAACAGTGTTACAATAGCTAACCAATACAGGGGGCTTGCGGCATGAGAGTAACGAAGGCTACTGTATTCACCTAAATACATTTCCTTACAATATGCAGGAATGAAATTGTCAAAAGGTCACATTGGCGTACATTTGTTATTACTGACCCAAGCTGGCTGTGCCATTTTGCCCTTTGTTCAATACTGTAAACCTGATGTAGCCCTTCGGCCAAAATAATTACCCACGCCTGAATTAAAAGAATAAAATACCGGTTAAAACAACAGCAACAAGTTATGGTTATCTGTCCCCATGGCGAACAGTAGATGCATGTATTGGAGTGTGTGTGCGTGTGTGTGTGTGTGTGTGTCAGAGCATATGACTGTGTTTGGCGCCCCCTGCAGAAAAGACACAGACACTATGGGAAGACAGACACACACTCGCACTGAGACAGACACGCACTCACACTGACAGACAGACACACAAACCGACAGACAGACTCATTGCAACAGCTGCAAAAAACCCTCTGAAGGCCAGATAACCAGGCAGATCCCTCATTCTCTTTGACCTCCGCCTTTTCTCCATTCACTACCTCTCCCCACAGTACTGATTGTTCATAAACTTTTCAGATACTTCTAGCCAGAGAGAGAGAGAGAGAGAGAGAGAGAGAGAGAGAGAGAGAGAGAGAGAGAGAGAGAGAGAGAGAGAGAGAGAGAGAGAGAGAGAGAGAGAGAGAGAGAGAGAGAGAGAGAGATGAACACCTTGGCAAGAGGGAGCGCACATAAAATATTGATCTAAACCTGGTCTTCCCTCTCTTTTTCCCAGTCTCATTTTTCTCCACTTTAAACTTCTGAAGCTTTCCTGTCCAAAAACGTCTATGGCATTGACAGTAAATAGAATGGACGCCAAATCAACGCTATTTGCCATTCAACGCTTTGAAGCCAGATTTGGGAACATTCCAACTTACATTCCACCTTAGCAACGCCAAACGCAGGTGCTGATTGGACAACAACAAGACTTCTAACGGTCAATCAAACCATATTCTGATGCTCATTGGTCAATTTAACTTTTAATGTCTCTCTAAAACAAAACATCACCACAAAAAATCACCACCCTGGTAAGTTGGAGAGCAAGAGGACCTACTAGTTGAGCGAAAAATTATCCCCCTGGAGTGGCATTTAAGGGAGATACAGGGTTTTATGTCTCTCATAGGAATGAATGGGATTTGGCCATTTTTTGGTCTTTTTGGGTCCAACCTTGGCTCCAACTTGGCTTCAACAATGAAATAGAATTTTGGCCTCCATTCTATTTACTCTCAATGGTCTATGGTTTATTTCACAGCAGAGACTTCTCTTATTTATGGCGGCAATAGGCACAGGGCCCATTAACACAGGAAGCCCATCTTAAATTTTCTATGACACCTTTTTACTGGTCCGTTTCAGATGGTGTGGCAGAGGGGGGACTTTTTAAAAGGCGAGGATTTACACAACTGGCCGCTTGCTCGGAGAACGCTCGGCAAAGACTTGTCAAACTGTGCGTCCTTCGGTCAGAGCAGAGGCATTCGATATCACCCTCTCTACACCTCCATGTCCTGCCCCACAGCCAGCCCCCTCCAAAAACTGCTGACAGAAATGCTCCTCTTAGCAGGATATGTCTCTTCTTTCATTTCTCTCTCTCCCCCTCCATCTCTCCCCTTCCATCTCTCCCTACCCCAGCCCCCATCTCTTTCTCCCCCTCATCTGTCCGTCTCTGTCCTCCATCTCTCTCCATCCCTCTCTCTCTCTCTCCATCCCTCTCTCTCCCTCTCCACCCCCCCATCTCTCCTCATCCCTCTCTCTCTACCCCCATCCCCCCTCTCTTTCTCCCCCTCATCTCTCTCTCTCTCTCTCTCTCTCTCTCTCTCTCTCTCTCCCACCCTCCATCTCTCTCTCTCTCTCTCTCTCTCTCTCTCTCTCTCGCTCTCTCTCTCTCTCTCTCTCTCTCTCTCTCTCTCTCTCTCTCTCTCTCTCTCTCTCTCTCTCTCTCTCTCTCTCTCTCTCTCTCTCCCCCCCCCCATCTCTCTCCATCCCTCTCTCTCTACCCCCACCCCCATCTCTTTCTCCCCCTCGTCTGTCCGTCTCTGTCCTCTATCTCTCTCCATCCCTCTCTCTCTCTCTCCATCCCCCCGATCTGTCTGTCCGTCCTCTCTCTGCTCCTGGGAGCATTGCTCTGGTCTGCACTCCTCCTCATTGCCCTTCGCGCCTCCTGCTATCCAAGCAGAGGGATCTCTGGCTAATTATCACCATCTTACTTCCACTGCCATCTTACTCGCACCACTCCTGCCCACCCCCCAGGACCTTTCTGGGCTCCGTAAGAGTGTGTGTGTGTGTGTGTGTGTGTGTGTGTGTGTGTGTGTGTGTGTGTGTGTGTGTGTGTGAACGCAAGTATGTAAGTGTGTGTGTGTGACGTCACAAACCTTGAGCTATAGATATCCGTTACACCCTGTCTCCACATCAGCCCTCCCTGCCCTGCAGTCAAAAGCATTGTGTGTGTGTGTGTGTGTGTGTGTGTGTGTGTGTGTGTGTGTGTGTGTGTGTGTGTGTGTGTGTGTGTGTGTGTGTGTGTGTGTGTGTGTGTTCCTCAGGGATAATCATTTGGCTTTCCTCTGAATGACGAGCTTCTAACCTGTTCTAATCTCTCCATGAGCGAGAGACACCCCACAGCTTAAACACTTGCCCTTCACATCCTACTGGCTTTCCACAAGGGAATAGAACGAAAAACAGGAGGGATAAAGATCCAGCCGTGCCACGGGCCGATTATATTTTTCTATGTTCACACAGACATCAGGGGCTCAACATTTCACCCGGCTCGTTATTTTGCTTAAGACTCAATAAAACGCACAGGCACAGGCACAGGCACAGGCACAGGCACAGGCACAGGCACAGGCACAGGCACAGGCACGGGCACAGGCACGGGCACGGGCACGGGCACGGGCACGGGCACGGGCACGGGCACGGGCACAGGCACGGGCACGGGCACAGGCACGGGCACGATGACCTGCTAGGCCTATTTAATGGGGCGCTTCACTGCCAGCTACTGATTACATTCGAAAACTGTTTTGAAAGAAATTCTGAGGGAGATCAGCAACATTTTTAAAAGTCCTGGCCTGGAGAAGATGGGCTAAACCCAGCGTGTTCAAATGTATTTTTGCACTCAATCCCGTGTTTAACACACAGGCATCGCGCACACAATCGCAAAAGCGAAGCGGCTGCTCTCCACCCTACAGCTTGATAAGCCCCTGGGTTTACGTCCCAATCGAAAATACCCCCATTAACAAAATGGAAAGGGGGTGCAATAGTTGTACGCTTTCCAAGTCCAATATTATTTGCCTCTTCACACAGGGCCTGATTAAAAGTGGGGGAAATCAAATGTGCCTCTCACTCAGTATAGTACGTTAAATCAATTGGACTGAACTGAGACTTTCGATGTGGGTCTCATTACTACCATTTGCTTACCTCTTGGCTTTTCAAGTGGAAAAAAACAAACACTCTTCCTCGACTTGATAAATTTGGTTCAAAGAGTACCACAATCAAGACTTTGATGAATACTGTGACCGGACTGAATAAGACATTGACTTACAAACTTGTGTAACTAAACTCCTCATCATGACTTCACAGTGTAGAGAAAAAGAGAAAAGATGAGTTGCGTCTGTGGGGTAGTAGTATGTAAAAACCTTCAGGTGCTCATCGTATTCCAAAGTTGCAAAAACTTGTACTGGAGAGAGAGAGAGGGTCCGAGGCACTCTGAAGTACGTTATAAAAGTCCTTTATTATCCTCATCATGACTGTTCAGGCGTTATTACAACGTCCCAGTTGCGGGACGGCGTCTTGTAAGGGTTGATGAGTTAATAAGCAAACTCTCTTGTATTGACGCTAACAGTAAAGGCAGAAGGAAAAGGCTGATGAGGACTTTTATTCTGTCAGTGCAACTTTTCACCTCTAGTAGTCGCAAATTAAGCAAAGCAAGGGCTCGTAGTCTGGGGGTGGTGGTGGTGATCTTTGTACTTTGAGGCAACGATATTGTGCTACGTCAATGCATATTGTATTGTCTTGTATTGTACCTGCTTTTGTCTGTGCACTTTGAGTCAACTTCATAGTTGCGATATTGTGCTATGAGAATACATCTTGTCTTGTATTGTACCTGCTCTTGTCAGTGATCTGAGCCTGCATCATGCGCAGCTTGGCGGGGGGGATGTAGGCTCCTCCGGTGCGGGTGAGGATGGGGTCCAGCTCCTCCTTCTTCTTCTTGGGCGGGGGCTCCTCCTCGTTGGGCGCCCCCCTGTTCTTCTGGGCAGGGGAGGGGGACCTGCCCCTCCTTCTGTACTCGGGGTCGCGGTCGCGGTCTCGGCTGGATCGCCTGTCGCGCCCTCTGTCGTAACCGCGCTCACCACGGTCATGGTAGCGGTCGCGGTCTCTTTCTCGATCTCTGGACCTGCGGGCACAGGAAGACGGGAGGGGACACCACAACTGTAACTAAAAAAGGTGACATTTTATAGCTGCCACATGTGGGTCATGGCTGCAGAATAACTTTTTGCCCAGGTTACACCTAATACAATTTTTTAGGTACACCAACACAAAATGTAGGTGCACCCAAATTTTCTGACTGCATCTCTTTAGTTTTAAGTTACAGCCATGATCAACAACATTTTTTTTAAGTTCCAAACATCAGCTGCAATACTTTACGTTGGCCAAGGTTTATAAAGGTGGTAAAGCGTCTTATTTTTCATGTAAGCCGTTGTCTTGCTTTAAGACAAGTTAAAAGAGGGAATGTCGTTAAGCTAGTGAAAGTCAATGGATCCGTGTAGCAAGCTTAGCGACATACTCCCTCTTAACTTGTCTTAAATCAAGACAATGCTTAACATGAAAAATGAGACATTTTACCACCTTAATAAACCCCAGTCAACGATTTTAACTGTATTAAGCCCCAAAATAGTGGCATACCCCTTTAAGTTTACAGTCTGGCGTGGGGCAAAATCTGACACTACCCCCCCTTGCCCAGCCACTCATTTCCTGTCCACTGCCCTTCGCTGCCGTACCCTAGTGAAGACATAAAGGCCCAAAAATATTCTGCTATAAAAAATTAAAGACAGACTGGCATTTGCAGTATGATCTCACCTCCTTGATCGCTCGTGGCGGCCTCGGGGGGAGCGCGACCGAGAGCGAGATCTGGACCTGGAGCGGGAACGCGATCTGGAGCGCGACGGCCTCGACTCACCCTCCCTGCAACACCGACACAGACGCAGACACAGACAGCTGTTACGGGAGGGACTGCTCCCCTGACGTGGGGCGCACTCGCTGGTGAATGAACCAGCAGTACAGATGTTCTATTAACAAGACATGAGAGAGAGAGAGAGAGAGAGAGAGAGAGAGAGAGAGAGAGAGAAGGAAGAGTGGCGCGATAAAGGAGTGACTCACTTGTTCTCCGGAGATAAAGTTCTCTGTTGCTTCTTGCTCTCGTCATCTGAACCTCTCTGAAAGAGACACGCAAGAGTTGAAACACTACCACACAAGCACGTACACACACACAAGCACGTACACACACACAAGCACGTACACACACACAAGCACGTACACACACACAAGCACGTACACACACACAAGCACGTACACACACACAAGCACGTACACACACACAAGCACGTACACACACACACATCTTATGCAAAACACATCAGTGCTGCATCATCTTTGTCCCAATGTTACATCTGTGTCTCATCTACTGCATTTCAACAGACCAGCTCCAATGTAAAACCACTTTATGCACACAACAGTCCAAGCGGGAAGTATTGCACGGCAATTTGTTTTGTAAATATAATTTTTAAAGACCATTTGGGAATGATGGTGGTAGTTGAAATGACCATAACCTTGAATGCACTGCAGCATTCTATGGCTTTAATTAGTATGTGCATATTTGTGTATGGTGCAAACCGACTATTAAAAAAAGAATAGCCCCTCCTTATCAAGAGCAGGTTATTACCCTTGGAGGGTAGCAACGCAAAATAAAAGCGGCCCTTCATCTGAGTAAAAGTTGCATTCATTTTTTGGCCATTTTCACGAAGCAAAAAACAGAGACATTGGAAAAGGTAGAGAAGAATCAAGACCGTACTTTTCCAAGATCCATATGACACCTGGTGAACAC
Source organism: Engraulis encrasicolus (assembly GCF_034702125.1). Classification (NCBI taxonomy): domain Eukaryota; kingdom Metazoa; phylum Chordata; class Actinopteri; order Clupeiformes; family Engraulidae; genus Engraulis; species Engraulis encrasicolus. The sequence continues at coordinate 15,819,895 of NC_085869.1, forward strand.
CCCAACCCTTTGAGGAGTACCTTCACAAATATGTGATTAGAATTTTGGGTTTTCATTATGATGTCATAATGACTTTGCGAGATTTTTAACACAGACGTCTATGGGAGCTGTACAGTGTTACAGCAAAATTCTAGAAGAACCTCTAGAAATTCCTTACTCCTCAAAGGGTTAAGAGACCAAAGGGTATTGACAGAGAAAATGTAGTTCCCTTAGCACTGTAGATGGTGGTAGCCAGAGCCATCTAATAACAGAGTTGCGCAAACCGGGGACCAGGAAGTCGGTTGGTGATGTGATTCGCGTAGATTAAAATGTTTCTTAACAGTAAACTTCTGTTCGCTGGAAACTAACACAGAACCATCACATACCAAACAAAGATTAAGTACAAACAAATTACATTATCTTTACCACATTTTCTGTGTTCTACGACCACCTCCTGGAACTAAGTAACTTCTAATAGAACTAAAGTCAATGGGGATTTCCATGTTAACACTCCGTGAGGCTCCATGAGAGCCGCCATTGCTGTGGAAAGATTGGTCCATAGAGGTCTATGGGAGTGGCGTAACTCTGATATTAGATGGCTCTGGTGGTAGCGCGCATCTTATGAAAGCAACCACCAAACGCCACAGAAAGAACAAGCCGAGGATGCCTCCCCCTTAGGAGCCCGAACTTGAGCACACTCCTTTGCATTCGGTGCCCGTGATCTGATTCATTTCTCAACTAGAAAATCTTTGGTTAAAAAACGCCTTAGTGTTGCTTTGACACCTACCCGCACATGTGCCACGCTGCTCCTCAGCCTCCTAAATGTCCCCTCTGCGTCGCTGTCACTGTCGCTGTCGTCGTCTGATTCGCTGCCGGAGCCGGAGCCTCCCTTGCTGGCGTCCGAGGCATCGTCATCCTCATCCTTATCCTCAGCACCCCGGGGGGAGCCTTGTTTGGCCCTGCTGTCAGGACTGCCATCCTGGGGAGCCTCAGGCCGGTCACCCTCTCCAGGGCTCCCACCAGGCCCAGGCCCAGGCCCAGGCCTCCCTCTGTCCACATCTGGCCTCGGACCAGGACTTGGAGAGCTCTCTGGGGGGAAAAACGGAGTCACACAAAAACAGCAGCATTAGATTTCCCGGTTTAGGTTTCATATATTTTTAGTGGGGTTTATATCTTTATTTGAGTTTTTTTCATAAGATTTTTTTTGTAGTTTGGCTTTTTACGACTTTATTTGACAGGACAGAGTGAGGGGTGGACAGGAAGCGAACTGGGAGAGAGACGGGGAGGGGTCTGCAAAGGACCTGGGTCAGCCGCATAGCAGGCGAGCGTCCCACCGGTTGTCAACGGCAGGGCCCATACCTTTATTTGATAGGACAGTTTAAGATGAGGTGACATAAACCGAATTGGAGACAGAGATGGGGGAGGATCGGGAAATGACCTCGGGCCGGAATCGAACCAGAGTCCCTGGCATGACAGTGCAGTGCCCAACCGTTTGAGCCACGGCAGGCAGGGCCAGGGTTTAGGTGTTTTACCTTGTTACAAAAAGAGGAGTAGAGTTGCCCCACCAATATTCAAATCCAGGAACGTCTGGAATACCAAGCTAAGGCACTGACTACTACACCAAAGAGCCATGTTTGCAGGTGTGACAGTCTAAGCACACACACACACACACACACAGCTCTAGTGATGGTCACTCCATCACAAACAATTTTTACGAAAGTAGCACAAAAAAGTGGCCTCATTTTCCACAGCGTTGTTTTGTAGCTAGAGCTCCAGGTTCACAGACTGTTTGATGTGAGTACCATAGGGAAGGGAAGGATGCGCCTGCTTTTGATGAATGAAATGCTTCCTTCATCATAAATGATCACCTTCTAGGCAGCACATCATGGCAGATAATTTCAAAGACAGCCTTTGTAAACAAAATGGCAGGCAGCTAAATTATACAGGCATCATGCAGTGAAGCACTGATGGCCATCACAAAGTGGCCATAGTGGGAAACAGCTTAACAAGTCAGGGGAAGAAAAACACAGTTAAAGCCTGCAATTTCTACTGAGAGTTCACTGGAGTCAGTCCGTCAGACTGACCGGACCCATTTCTTTTTTTCTTTTCTTTTTTTTCCTTCTCTTTTAAAAAAAAAGTATTTTTGGAGCTTTTCTGCCTTTATTATCACAGGACGGTACGAGAGTAGACAGGAAACGATTGGGAGAGAGAGATGGGGAAGGGCTGGGAAATGACCCCGGCTGGACTCGAACCGGGGTCCCCGTGGGCATGCAAGCCCAAATGTGGGGGGCTTAGTGCGCAGCGCCACAGCACCCCCAACCGGGCCCATTTTCATTGCGAGGAAAAGAGTTTGGTGCTAAAGCCTCGTCATCAGTGAGGGTGCGCACCGCAGGGTGTCTGTTCACTGCAGTTACTAGCGTGTGTCCTCCATGGCAGGTGACTCCATCTCCTGCCACATCCGGAAACCACCACCTGACATCCCGAAGTGTGGCGCGCTAACGTTCAGTAACACCGCCACTGAAAACGCTGGTGCAGGCAGGGGAGCACGAACGAAGACTTGATTAAATAATTATGGCGTAGAGTAGACGGGCCGCATTCGGCCCAGTTTCCCTGCCTAGTCCTCCTGGGTGAGAGAGTGAGTCAGACCTTTTCATCAGAGCTGCTGGGCTTTTCGTCACCTATCCGCACGCACGGCACGCACACCAACACTCACCTACCATTCAACTCCCATTTCCACATGGGTAGGGTGATATGACGGCTAACGGAGGCTATGCTTCCACTGCCAAATCCTACTTTCAACACAGACAACCTAGTTTCTTTTTCTATGGGCCTTGAACAGAGAAATTTAGCATTCCATTCGATTTATTTTCATGATGGCAAGTTTCACACCTTCACCCTCACCATCTTTTCTACACATCTACGAGGAGAAACCACTAAAGCGAACAATTACAAGATTAATTGAACAGAATTACAAGTTGCCCGCTGTAAAACGTAACAGATGTTGAGACTGGAAAGATATTTAAGAAAAACTTCACCAAAAAAAAGAAAGACAGAAAGTAAGTGTGCTTTTGACAAGCGAAAAGGATGTCAAGAAGGCAATATTTCTTTCAACGAAACTACGACGACCTGCTTTTCCTCGCACTGCGAGGGCTCCAACGGCACAGCTGCCCCGAAATAATAGCATATTAATGGGCCGCTGTTTGAATGCACACCAGAGAGGACGTTCTGGGGCCGCAGTCATAAATTCATAACGGCGCTGCGCAGCAGTCACAGCCACGCAGCGAGGGGTTCCTCACAGGCAACGGCAAATCAACATCAGATCTGGAGAACAAGGGGGGAGAGAGAGAGAGAGAGAGAGAGAGAGAGAGAGAGAGAGAGAAGGAAGGAGCGATAGAGAGAGAAGGAAGGAGCGATAGAGAGAAAGAAAGAGTGAGCAAAAGAATGAGAGTGTGAGAGAGAAAGAAAAAGAGAGAGAAAGACAGAACGAGAGAAAGAAAGGGAGAAAGAGAGAGAGAGAGAGAGAGAGAGAGAGAGTGAGCGAGAGTGAGAAAACCAGGAAGAGTGTGCGCTGCACGACACTTCAGAAGTATCTGCCTCAGCTGAATTCTCATTGACACTTAGGCTAAGGCAGGCAGGCAGTCCAGGCCTCAGGGTGGGTGTGTGTGTGTGAGGATAAGGAGTGTGATGTCCACTAGGGCTGAGGTGTAATAGGGCAACCAATCACTTGAGCAATCAGTCAGGCGAGAAGAAATGAAATGCGAGGGAGGGGGGGGGGCTTAATTCAATTTTGGAGGTGCCGATTAGTTACATGGGATGCTGAGGGGCCGTGGCTTCCTCCTCCCCGCCTTCTAAATTGCCACTCCTCCCCATCTTAATGGAGGACTAAAGGCACTCTCTCCGCCAGGGCCGCTGACAGATTTAGTTGGGCCCAGGACAAAATCATCTGAAAGGCCCCCACTTCAATACATGTAATAATGAGGACCCAATTCTGGGCCCCCTCTCTCCCTAGGCCCAGGTCAGGTGACCCGTTTGTGTCAACAGGCCTGATCTCCGCCACACAGGAGGGGAGTGGGCTGGGTGGGGTGGGGGTCGTTTTTATCCAGCTTTTAATGTCCACCACATGCCAGGAGAGCCATTACCACTGCCTACCTTCACATTTTTTTTCATGTACATAGACGACAGGAGGGGTAACTTAGCTAATCTCAAAAATAAGCAATTTCCCCCCCAAATCTTGCTCAATGTTCAACTCCATAAAGATGACGGCTGGGGTAATTGCCTCTCATATCTTTTGCCTCCCTTGAGTGCCACCAGGGCTGTTTTGAGATGAAAAGGCGCGATGGGGGGTGGTATAATTCTGGTGGAATAAGGAAAGGAACTTAAAGGTACGCTGTGCAAGATTTTTAGTTGTTTATTTCCAGAACTCATGCTACCTATTCACTAATGTTACCTTTTTCATGAATAGGCCTACTTACCACCACCACCACCAAGTATTCTAAGTATTCATTATGACTGGGAAATAGCCATACTAGGAAATATTACCTTTTTACATAGTAAACTTTCATGAAAAGATCCAATTTGGAAATAGGCAACGCAGTTTCAATGAGCAGCATAGTTGGAGTACCTTTTTTGACCATTTCCTGCACAGTGTACCTTATAAATAAAGAAATTTGAAAACAAATTTGAAAACCTTTAAGGTTGAATGCATCCACGACCATTAACTGCCAACCTCAACATGGTGGAGAGAATCATTCAACAGATGGTTATGGCTCAGAGTGAGTGAGCGAACGTGTGATGGAGAGTTGCGAGGCGAGGTAAATAAATAAGTAAGTAAGTAAATAAATAGATATGTAAATAAAAACAGGAGCTGCCCTTGGGCATTACTTGCTCCTTCGAGATGCGGTCTGTGATTTGTCTGTCTCGTATTTGCAACAGCTCAGCAGATTTGAAGGATGATGACTCAGAGCATCGTCTGGCCTCCAGCAAGCATAGACAGGGAGCTAAGGAGGCAGGACACCCCAAAATGAGACACTAATGTTGGGACGCTAAGGAGTGAGGACTGCCTTAGATAAGAAAAAAAAGGCAGAGAGACTGGGGGCTGATGATATGAAATAAGAACAACAGAGAAGTGATATTGGGTCCGACAAAGTGCAGAACATTTGTCCCACATTCGATTTTGAAGTTGTTTTGAATACATCACCGCACATCGGCGCCAATGTCCAGCAGTTGATTACTATTGAACACTATTTTTGTCGGAGCTGCTCGCTACAATCCATTGCTGTTATGCTTGTTTGATACATAAAGTGCACGGACAGTTTGCGGCGGTAACCAAAATGTGCGAAACCGACATTGCTCCGCAATGCTGCTGGAAACAATGTGCAGTGGCCTTGAAGTGACATCGTTTAGTCTAGTAGCACTAAGAGAGGAGGAAATGAAAGCCTTCACAGACAGTACCTTTAGGAGAGGACTGACATTTCCTTGTAGATATTATGCTGTGTATGCATACTGCGAATGGCGTGCATACTGCGCATCATGGCGTGTAACCTGGCCATTTGCCTTGCATCGTCTATAGCTCAAAGAAGTCCTGAAAAGAACAAATGTGATTGTAGAGGCACTGATTTACAGCCCATGCTATATTATCCAACTTGAACTTTGTCAACATCTTGCTTTTATGAAGTTCATAAATCTGCAGAAGCCTCCACAGACAAAACAATATATGTAGCTGCTCCAATGAAATAAAACTCCAAATGAAATAAAAGTATGAACTTCCCACAAACTGAATGGGCTTAAATTCAACTCATGAACTTAAAAAGTGAAACAACAGATAGCCTGAGTTTAGGCTCAATCTACATTTTCAACAATTGTAGCTGGACTCTCAAAAATGCACATATTCCATTTATAGTCATCATATCGGTTACAAAAAAAATCTGCAAAGGCCATACTCTATCTGCAGTGAGTCCCACCATATTTCACAAAGATGGAACTTTTCACCAAGGGAACCTATCCATCAAAACGGAAACATTTACATTCCTCCTTCCAACGTAGCTGTAGGAACTCATTTGTTACTGAATATTAAAATGACCCAGTCAAGCAACCATTTATATTCTAAAGACAGGGGAGCACAATAAGAGACACGGGGAAATGGCGATTGGCACTGAGACTCATTTCACAGTGGGAGCAACTCTGCCAATACAGGGGTCATGTTGAGAAACAGATATGATAGTGTGTGGGGGGGAAAAATACTGTTTTAAATGGAGCGTATGACCTGAATGTCCTCCAGTCATCAATTTTTCACCAAGACCATTTTTCAAACAAGTGCATCAAATATAATCACAACCCAATCACACTATTGTATGCATCAACACAAACTAATGACAGAAGGCAATGTCTAGTTTCACCCCGTTTTTTGTATCATTTCCATAATAATGCAAGTGATTCATGCTATGACTAAGGACCTGGCTGAGAGGGAGAGTTCTGGCGGAGGGTGGTTTGTGAATGGTGAAGGTAGTGGACAGGCAGACACGAGTCATTCATCTTGCAGGGGAAAAACTGGATGCAGGCTGACAGATGAAGTGCGAGGAGTGGACTGAGAAGCGAGCGAACGAGCGTGTAGTCTCCACTCACCTGAGCCCCTGCTCCTGCTCCTGCTCTTGCTCCGCCGGCCCCCCTCCCTCTCCCCGGCCGGAGCTCCATCATCGCTCTCCCCATCCTCCTCTGACACACTCTTGCTGCGGCTCCTACGGGGGCTGTCCATTACTGCCGGGCCAGAGCGCTGTGAGAGGCACAGGAGTGAGACAGGGAGAGAGAGAGAGAGAGAGACAGGGAGGGAGAGAGAGAGAGAGAGAGAGAGAGAGAGAGAGAGAGAGAGAGAGAGAGAGACAGGGAGGGAGAGAGAGAGAGAGAGAGAGAGAGAGAGAGAGAGACAGACAGACAGACAGACAGACAGACAGACAGACAGACAGACAGACAGAGAAAGATGGAGACAGCGCAGGGTGAAGGGGTGTGTGTGTGTGTGAGAGAGAGAGAGGGACAGGGGCAGAGAGAAATACAAAAAGCCAAAGACAAACAGAGGGAGAGGGAGGAGGAATATCAAAAGGTCAGTTAGGATAAAAACACAACTGTGTAAAACACCGTAACCCACTGGTATTAAAAAAAACAGGAATGTCCAACCACCACAGCTCCTGGGTTAGAGACAGTGTGGCAGTGAGCAATGAGCATCTGCATATTATTACTCCTGGGTTCACGTGGGCCACAGCTCGCACAGGCAAGGTTGTGAGGTCAGTGAGAGATTATGTTAATACAAACCGCAAGTCACAAAGGCCTGTAATTTTAGATGAACCGAGGGCAATAAAATAGCAAACACAAAAACACATACACTAAAATTTGCATCTGCCTCTGCTCAGCTGAAAACAAGTAGGAAAGCAATTTGTACAGTGAGCATCTGTGAGTAAGAGTACCCAGCACTCAAGGAGCCATGTAAGTGTCTCTCTGTGTGTGTGTGTGTGTGTGTGTGTGTGTGTGTGTGTGTGTGTGTGTGTGTGTGTGTGTGTGTGTGTGTGTGTGTGTGTGTGTGTGTGTGTGTGTGTGTGTGTGTGTGTGTGTGTTCCCACCATTCCCCATTTGCTATTACACAGTAATAGTACACAGCTGCCTCATGTTCAATTTCAATCCAAATTCAATTTGCTGTTTCAGCAGAGCAGGCAGGAGGGAGGGAGAGCAAAACTCTCTTCTCTCTCATGTATCGGTAATGCAACCCTCAACATACACACAACACACACACACACACACACACACACACAACACACACAAAACACACGCGGCAAAAAAAAGAGTAGGGGTATTTCTAACACGGCCTGTAGTTTGCTGCCCTCTGCAGAAACGAAACGCCTTTGGGGTCGCTATTTACCTGCTCTTATCTTTTTGTCCATACAGCACTAAGCTTGCAAGTTGGTTGGTAGGCAGTTGTCCGTGAATGAGTACTGCAAGTCTTGCAGACAGAGGTCATTTATCTCTTCCTAAGCCAGAATTTAACCCACCATTCTGTAGATGTATACCCTGCGCATGCATCATCAAACGTGGGATTACAACTCAGAATAGTTAAGCTTAGCCACAGCAAAACACAACAATTAAGTTTAGCCCAAGACTTACATTTCCTAATGCCTAAGCAACTAAATCTAACTTAAAGCGATGGTTCGGAGTAGAATCACCCTAATGCCATTTGAACCGTGACACCCATCCACCTTTACACCCGAAGTGTTTTCTGCCGCAGGCTTACATCAACAGAGTTGCCGTGTTATTCGATGTTTATTCCGGTTAGCTTGACTCAAGCGCATATGGATACTGGGCACCGTCTCCAAACTTTCCCCACAAAAATAACATGTCATGACACCAAACTTCTGCAGTAGCACAAATATGGTCTGTACTCACGAAACGAAGCATTTGGAAGTTTGGAAATAGTCCAGGAGTTTATTATTATCAACACAAGCCGAATAGCTTCTCTGCTGCTAAAGCTGCGCCAACGTTACTTCCGTCATCTAAGACAAGCATGTAAGAGTCCTCAACGAAGCTCATAATATGCACAATGAAAAGTGAATTCAGCATCAGTATTGATAACGAAAATCCTTGTCTAATTGATAGTAGGTAAGATTTGAAATATCTTTTAAGTATTGCCTTGAAAATATAAGCCTTAATCACAATTCAGTGAAAACTTTTTTAACACTCTCGTCTGGAAGTTTGTTGAAGACTTTTACGGGCTTGTCTCATATGACGGAAGTAACGTTGGCACAGCTTTAGCAGCAGAGAAGCTATTCAGCTTGTGTTGATAATACTAAACTCCTGGACTATTTCCAAACTTCCAAATGCTTCGTTTCGTGAGTACAGACCATATTTGTGCTACTGCAGAAGTTTGGTGTAATGACATGTTATTTTTGTGGGGAAAGTTTGGAGACGGTGCCCGGTATCCATATGCGCTTGAGTCAAGCTAACCGGAATAAACATCGAATAACACGGCAACTCTGTTGATGTAAGTCTGCGGCAGAAAACACTTCGGGTGTAAAGGTGGATGGGTGTCACGGTTCAAATGGCATTAGGGTGATTCTACTCCGAACCATCGCTTTAAATCCCCTTATCGGAAAACTGTATAGGAAAGGCACTTTACAAAGAAACTATTTAAGGTCTAATGCCTTCATGAAAACGAATAATCACAATAGTGGTGTCAAATTGTTTTGGCAAGAGCATAGTCTTGCGGATATGTGGGGGGCAGCCGTGGACTAGTGGTTAGGAGCCCGTTCTCTGGGAAAACCAACTACATGCTTCGTGGTGCCGCTACGATATAGCCTCATTTTTCGTAGTTGGGCAACGCCTGCTGTCGTCGAGAGTGGGTGAGAGAGAGCGAGTGAGAGAGAGAGACCACCCGAGCAACGTGCGTGCATTCCGGGAGGGGAGCGCTGTCGTTGTGTCAGCCTCATGCCATGTCTCCCTTCCTCCAACATTATCCCTAACCTTAACCCTAAACCAGGGGTCCCCAAACTAAGGCCTGGGGGGCGGATGCGGCCAGGCCCCTTTGACCGGCCCTCCACCTCTCTGCATCTCACCATTTGAACTGGCCCAAAGAAGCAATCATCGCAGAAAAAAAAGATGAAATAAACTTTGTTTATCAACAGGCCTTCCTACAGTTTAATTTTCACTAACTTAGTGTGAATCACTAGAAGTTTCTTGTCTTGATAGTTTCTCATCTCACTGTAATAAACAGGCCTGCCATTTCTATTGCAACACTCCTAAACGGTCAATCACCATCGTTTTCTAACCTTTCCTTGCTATTTTTATATGGTTATTGGAAATTAAAAGTAATACCCGTTATATTTCAAATTGAAAAACATGTGAAGTACTCACTCACTTCTTTTGCAAATCATGAACTATTTTGTGCTAGAAATTATGAATGAAGGAAGCGAAGTACTCTTCAGATTTTTCTCTGTCTATTCGTGTACGAACGTTTCGGGCAGAGCCCTTCTTCAGCGTGTAATGGCGATTGCCGTGCTAGAAATTATGGCTCTAACAAGCAGTGGCCTAGTATACAGCCCACATGATTGATCTCGGACCCCTGATCACAGTCAGGAACGATAATGTGGCCCCCAGAGAAAAAAGTTTGGGGACCCCGGCCCTAAACCTAAACCTAAACCTTAACCTTAACCCTAAACTTAACCGTAAATCACTTGTTTGAAATGTTTGATTACTGTCGTTTCCAGTTAGCCTTCAGTCGCGCTTGATTGTTGACGTCCGTCCGCATTATTCTTCCCCCAAGAACCAAACTACCCCAATTGTCAGTTCCCCCTTTCGTCGCCCAACCACGAGAAACGAGGCTATTCTCGTAAAGACTTCACGAATGGCCAGAGTAGGGGTGGGCGGTATGGACGGTATACTATCGTAGAAGGTATTTTTTCCATCAAGGTATGGATTTTGGCCATACCGTTCTACCTAGGGCTGTAACGATATTGTATCGAACCGAGAAATCGTGATACACAGAGTCACGATACTGTATCGTGATACAAGGAGGCAGTATCGTGATACGCCCTTTCAAATTTTTATTACCCATTAGTCCAGAAAACAACCTTATGATTTGATGTGATAGTGTTTCCAAACTTCAGTGGAGATACATTTCAGAAATCGTGGGGTGTATCGAACCGTAGGTCAAAAATCGTGATACGAACCGAATCGTGAGTGCAGTGCATCGTTACAGCCCTAGTTCTACCGTGATATAGCGCATTGCATCCTGCAGATGGCAGTATAGACAGCGTTTTGAACATCCACCCGACTGACTGCTCAACTCAAGTTGTAGCAATGTGGTTGTAGAGAAACAGCACAATAATTTCCTTTGAATAAGCTTCAAGTGTAAAATGTATGGTTAGTGTAGTGAACTATTGTTTGAAATGGTATGTGATGGCAACACATTTCGATTCTGGACTCCACAATTTACTGGGCACGAAATGCAAGCTAACTAGCTAACAGCCCAAGTCATTCATGTCTTTGCTGGTGTCTGACAAAATGTGCTTATTTGTGCTAACATTGGTTGCCTTACATTTAACACATTGCGCCAGCCGTAACAGCTGTATGTTACTGTTTCCAGTTGAGATAATACCATTCATGATATCTGACTGGGTGTTAGTAACTAAAATGACTGTTCACTGTTTAAAATGTGGCATTAGCGATTTCGCTAACGTTAGCACGCTAACCGCTGGTGCAGTGATTGAAAGCTGCCATTGCCATTCAAATGCATTAGTTCTGCAATGCATCATGTGAAAGTTCGTTTTTCTAAACTTTAACAATGACAGCTTAAACCATTATGCTTGGCATAATCACAGATGCAAGCACACATTTCAAATTTACCATAAACAACTCCATAAATAGTAAAAAGGGTGCAATGAAAGATGTAGTTGATACAATCCACGTTCAGTTCTATTTACTCTCAATGTGTTCAGTTTGACACCCCTCCCTTTTCCCCTTCTCTGCCGTAGTTTAACCCCTTCGACACTTGGTGAAATTGACAGTGTTCTATTGGGTAGCATTGCATTGCATTGCAAAATGCATTTTACATAGGCTAGTTTTTGTTTGTTTTTAAAAAATGTAATGGCAAGAATTCACAAATATATGAAAGGACATTGTGTCATTTCCAAAAATCAAATGCAAAGGTTAAAAAAAATGTGGGGTTTTTTGGTCATTTTGCAACGCTTCAATTTTAAACAAATGTACAATACCGTGATATATACCGTGATATATACCGTGACTAAAATTATACCGAGGTATACATTTTTGGCCATATCGCCCACCCCTAGGCCAGAGTTACTGTTGTTAGAGCAAGAGAGTTGGTCTTTCAATCTGAGGGGGTGTTTCAATGTGGGGATGTAGGTTTGAATCCCATCTGACGTCTCTCCTACACCTCCATCCATGGGAGGAAGGCACCTAAACCCCACATTGTTTCAGGGACTGTAAACAATACACTGAAAAATAATAACTAAGGCGCTTTGGATGAAAGCGTCAGGTAAAAGTAATGTAAGGTAATCAATCACAGCCAGGTATTTGGCACAATCGCCCATACATTCCAGAAACTCCAAAACATTTGTCATCAGACAAGGTGTCATATGGACAGACACGCTGCCAAGCAAGAATGTATTATTAATTCAAACTGACAGCAGGTTGTGAAACACTTCCAACAGGACAGTTACTTTAGTGATGAAGAGCCAAGTTAATATGGACATGGCTGTGCCAATGTGTTGTGATGGGTCCAATGATTGATGTTATTATGTTGTACGGCATACTAACAAATAAGGCAGCAATACATTTCAAACATATACATTCTTTTGTAACCGCTAGAACAATTCAATAACACAAAACACGTCAACTTGTCAACTGTCTGCTACCTGTACGCAACACCGGCGTAAAGTTTGAGCTCATGCTATGCTAACTTCACCTATGCGTTCCCTCCATTCCAAAACAACTCGACTCACCTTATTACATCACGGTACGTTTTTCACCACAAATGGTCAAGTTTTCTTTCTTTTAGATTCAAAAACAATGCGTGGACAGCACAGTTATAACCGAACGACATCGATTTTCATTACATCTTCTAGTTAGCAAAGTGATATAGCCACGTTAGCTACCACTGAGCCCCATGTGTACATCAACTCAATGGATTATGACTACTGTGCGTTAGCAAGCTAGCTAGCTCTTTGTACCTCAGGCAAGGCCTGTGACAAATCACAGCGTTGTTGGCAATGCATTGCGAATCCAGTGTGCGGTTAATACACTTCGGTACCTAACGTGCACTTTATTTAACACGTTCAGCCAACAGAACAGCGCCTTACCCCATCTTCCGAAGCGTGGGTCGGACCTACTTCGATATCAGATTCGTTCGATTCCGCCGCCATGTTCCTTCTCCTCTTCCGCAAGCACTGCTACGGATAGCTGAGGAAGCCAAAAATGTGAATCGCTTTTTTCGAGAAGTTCAATGCCAACCAAGGTTCTCTCTCCTCACTGTATTTTTGAAAAGGTCAGTAGCATCGACATTGCCTTCCTTCCTTTGTCTCTTACATTATTTAGATTTTCCTCATTCATTTATCTTCTTAATCCATATCAGAAAAGCAACACTATTATGAAGTGAGTCAGGATAATGCCAAGTGA
>NC_085869.1:15848043-15860543 GCF_034702125.1 Engraulis encrasicolus
CCCCGTACCTCGGATTATTACCACCTAAAATTAAGCTTACCACCATTACAGATTGACCAAAGTCCCTTATCTAAACACCATTTTTTTTCAAACAAAGTAACATCAGCTGTGACCTTAAAGTAGGTGAACTCAGTTACTATCCTTGCTTCAACAAGAGTCTTAAACAGGTCAGTTTGTGCCACTATTTTTCCATCCTGCTCCAGCCTGTAACATTTCCAGATTGCCATTTTGGCTTGTCCAAGTAGGAAATTTAGACAGGTGCACACATCCTTGATTCTCTTCGAGTATTTGACTCCAAAAATAAACAGTTCCTTCGTAAAAATAAAACCAAAACAACTACACACCTTTGTAAGTAAACAAAACAATGGGGTCAGTTTTGCACATTCTGAGAACACATGGAACACGGTATCAGGCACGTTACACAGCACACATAAGTTTGAGTCCTTATTTCCTATCCTTGAAAGAAAAACCCTTGTGGCCATGACACAATGCAAAACCCGCCACTGAAGGTCTCCAGCACGCTTGGGGATAGGACTTTTGTACAGTGTTCGCCATGCAGGGACAGTTGACTGGCGGACACCTAAGGAAACCCTCCACCTTGTATCAGGCCGCCCTTGTAATTGTGCCCAGTGAGAGATTTTAACGAGTGTGTAATAGATCACCTTCTTCCCCACCTTGTCAAAAGACATATCCATACACCCCGCCCACGAGAGAAGGGAGTCCGTACGCCTACCCGTTCCTGCTAGTTTGGGGGATAGTTTTACCACTGGAAAAGCTGCAGTTCCCACGCCACTGACTATGAACTCCCCAATAAAGTCCTTCAGCTCTCTTGGCAAGGAGCCCTGTAAGACCCCCAGCAACGTAGCGATGGCCCTCACTGATCTGCACCCCAGTTGCTGCGCCACCGCCTCTGAAGGAGAGAAGGAGAGAATGAGAGGAAGCAATAGGGGAGAGAGGGGAGGATAGAAGTGAGGGGAGCAGGAGAGAGAGAGAGAGAGAGAGAGAGAGAGAGAGAGAGAGAGAGAGAGAGAGAGAGAGCAAGAAGGAGAGCGAGAGATCCTTGAATATGAATTTGAATTTGAGATAGAGAGAGACAGAGACAGAGAGAACAACAGACGGAGAGAAGGAAAGAGAGAGAGAGATCCTTTTTAATTGCTCGCTTACTCGTGCTTTCCAATCCTGACAGATTCCACAGATCAGAATGAGCAGGTGCTCCCAGATAAATCTTTCCTTTCTCCTTTTTTCCCGGCTGCTATTATATCTGTGGAGCGAGCTGAGCAGAGCGGAGCGGAGCGCGGGAGGTGATATGGACCTGTCTATCAGAGCAGGATCTAATCTGGCTCGAGTGATGGGGATAACGACAGCCATCACAGCAGCCACAGGGCTGGAATGGCCATCTGGCATAGCGGGCATTTCCCAGTGGGCGCCGCACCCTGGTGGGCCCCTATTTTCAGAAATCTACATAAAATGTGTTATGAGTTGATTTTTATCTGTACAGTGTCCTTGAGTGCAGGGTTCGAATTACAAATTTGACCCTAAGGGGGCCCCTGTTTAAAAAAATACATTTTAAAAAAGCATGTGTAGTGGGGATACGATACGCAATTCAGTACGTCATCGATTTGCTTGCCATCGCTCAACATCCCTGACACAGAGGGTAGGAGCTAGCTCGTAGAGGGAGATAGATAATGGCCCACACACGCACGCCCGCGCGCACACACACACACACACGCCAAGATTTCAGGGGTCCCTTGCTGGTGCACATCTCTTGGAGGGGCATGGGTAAACAACAGGGGGGACAACAACCATAAAAACACTGTTGGCAGTGCAACACACATCCACGAAAAGAGGTCGATGGCGCACCATGCATGTCCGGTCCAAAACACATTTGGTGTTACCTCAAAGCGTAAAATGAAACGTCATCACTTTACACAGCAGGGCAGGCTACTAGCAAAGTGAGCACACAGACGCGCGACAGACCAATCCAGACACCCACTAAAACAAACCATCCTACTGCTGTGTTTTGTTGCCAAAATCACTGTATGTAATGAATAGTTTACAATAGTACATTAACAGTAGGGCGACCACCAGTCATCCAATAACACGTAGTTGCAGGTAAGCTTACGTCTGAAATGTGAAAAACACTATTTTGTAACCGATCAATCTTCAAGCACCACCCAACTCTTCCTTCATCATGAAGATGTACACAGCACTCCCCTGTCGTTTAGGCATGATATCTGTATTGAAATACCATTTAGAGAGCATTGCCAAACTCTCCTTAAAGACAAAAGCAAAACATGACAAGATTTTAAAGACACAGATTTTAAAGCGCACGAAATTTGAAAAGAGAAAGTAACTATTACACCCGAGTCCATCTACACAGCGCAACAAACCCATCCTTTAGCCGAACCAAAAGAATGAAGTTAGCAACAATCGCACCGGGCAAGCAGACCCAAGTCAGCATGTCGCGGAATGCAAAATTAATAACCAAATTCCCTTACCTTATAGAACGCTGTCGTGATCTCGGGTCTGCCGCAATTATTCCATAAATCCAGAGGTGAACACACGCAACACAGCTAGCAAGCTGGATAAGTTATGTGCTAACATTGATTTTTGGCAAGTTCCAAAGTTCCGTTTCAGTGAGTACGCGCATAGCGGTGTGGTGGTGAAGTACAGCCATACGTCGCGGTTTAATAAACACGTTCAATAGGCGGCCTACGGTTGGATGCATGGTGATCGGAAAATGAAACATTTTTTATTTATATGGAGATATTTATATTTAATATGGATATTTAGGGCTGTTTTCCTTATTAAGGTAGTATAAATGACACATTGAAGACATAGACAGAAAATCAAGTTTTGCCTCTTTCATGGGAGCCTGAGGGAAAGGGAGCTCAGCTCCCTTTGGCTCCCCCGTAATTCGAACACTGCTTGAGTGTTCTAAACAACACTTCTAAACAGGGATGGAGTGGTCATCTGGCATAGAGGGCATTTCCCAGTGGTTTTTTTTTCCTTTTTACATTTCTGAAAATTGGGGCCCACAAGGGTGCGGGGTCCACCGGTGAGTCCGTTCTGTGCGGTTAATTACGCGGGGCCCCTTTAAGCCAAAAAGTGCCTGGGCCCTATTTCTCCCCCAGTCCAGCCATCGCAGCAGCCATAGCAGCAGCAGCAATGACAGTTTCACAGTCTTCCCTCCTTCAGATCATTTCCCCCCTTTTTACCAGCATATCACAGAGAGGAAACATTTGATCACCAGAAGGAATGAGGGCTTGAGGCTTCGATATAGGGGCGTAGCTCTCTGTTGTGTGTGTGTGTGTGTGTGTGTGTGTGTGTGTGTGTGTGTGTGTGTGTGTGTGTGTGTGTGTGTGTGTGTGTGTGTGTGTGTGTGTGTGTGTGTGTGTGTGTGTGTGTGTGTATATGTGTGTGTGTGTGTGTGTGTGTGTGTGTGTGTGTGTGTGTGTGTGTGTGTGTGTGTGTGTGTGTGTGTGTGTGTGTGTGTGTGCGTGCGTGTGTGTGTGCGTGTGCGTGTGCGTGTGCGTGTGTGCGTGTGTGTGTGTGTGTATGTGTGCGTGTGTGTGCTTTGGTTTTACATGTAGGCCTGTAGAAAATTGGCTGAAACAAATTGATTTTTTTTTCATCTCCTTCATGGTACCAAGCTTCAAGACACACAGTTTGAACATAATTATGTTTCATGTATCAGCTGACTATGTCTCTTTTCGTTTTGTTTGTTCATCCTTTTAGCCCAGTAGGCCGCATTATCTAGAGAGAACTCATGAGCGAAGTTGTTGAGCGTGGCGGAAGTCTATACGCTTCACACATTAAGAAGCACAGCTCAAGCCCTCAAGATAGATTCAGCTAGAGTTTGCTTCATTCAAGAAAGCAAACCATCCACTGCTCAACTTCCGAGCACAACTGATGTACCATTATTGTTTTTTTAACAACCACGTCAGTAAAAAGAGTGCATTTTTTTGTCACCTCAAGGTGATATCTATAGCTGTGTGAAAAACATACCATCCATACCATACATGAGATCACATTTGTCAGCTTCAGTACAGCAATGCTGCACAGTGGCTTGCACAGACATTTTGGGGGGCATGTGGAGCTTCCGGCTGCCTTATTAGGCTATAGAAGCGATATATATTGTATCGGGGCATTATTTTCACATGTTTTTGATCATGAAGCATTTGTAGATTATCATGTCAACATGTGGACCACAGTGCGTTGTGACAAAAACTTTCAAAAGAACTTTCAAAAATGGCATTTTTTCCAGTAGGGAAAAGGGGCAGGTGTTTTAGCACCACCTCGTCCCTATCTGTCTGTGCACCTATGATGCTTGCAGTGTATGGGGAAGCAGCCCTTGCCTTGTTGTGTGTGTCTATCTCCATAATGAAGCAGGACAGCTACAGGTATAGGAGCCTCAACACAGTAATCGCACCTGCCACCAAGGAGGTGTTTACGTTCAGCGGGATGAAAGGAGAGCGGCGCAGGGCGACGCGTCTCTGATGCTGCTGGGGGTTGATCTCTTCACATAAGCAGCTCCTCTGATCTCCATGTTGACATTAATGCAATGATAACCTTTCATGCTCTCTGTGACGGTGAAGAAGACGGCGGCAGCAGGGCTGGACCGGGGTAGAAATAGGGCCCGGGCACTTTTGGCTTTAAGGGGCCCCTCATAATTAGCTGTGCAGAACTGACTCACCGGTGGGCCCCTCACCCTCGTGGGTCCCTATTTTCAGTAATGTTAGAAAAAAGTTTTTTTTAAACATTTCTAAAAATGGGGGCCCACGAGGGTGCGGGGCCCACCAGGAAATGCCCGGTATGCCAGTTGGCCAGTCCAGCCCTGGATGGCGGGTTGGGAGAGAGAGTAGGCTTGTGGCGTGTGCCGTGTTGCCGTGTGTAGTGTCGTCTCCCTATAGAGGCTTTTAATGCGTGAGCCTGACTCTCAACCTCGACTCTACAACCTATTAGTCATAATAGAAAAATAGACGCAGATAAAAACAGCTGAGATATGTATTTATATCCTTCATATCCTCTCTCGGCTGCACAGGCTCAGATGGAGACAGCTGACCCTCTTTATTTGATGTTGCGCTGAGATACGGCTTGTTTTGGAGAAGCCGACTCGCGTCCTCGGTTGGCTTCCTCCCAGGGCCAGTTCTAATCAGTTTTGTGCCCTATGCGAGCAGCCCCTTTCCTTTGCATGCATTTTGAAATTGGCATCTGTAAATGTAGCGTCGTACATAGAGCACAGCCGATCTACATAAATAATGTAGGCCTACGTATTTACTTAGTGTCCATGAATAATTATTTAAACATTGTCAATGTAAAGTTTGTAAAGCATCGCTTTATTCCACTTGATGTTTTAATTCTATGAGACTTTTGGACGTTACAGGCACCCCCAAAACATTTGGCGCCCTAAGCGACCACCTTGTCTGCCTATGCCTATAGCACCAGCCCTGTTTCCTCCTCACCCACCGGCTGTCTGCACACAAACAAGACCAAACAAATCTGAACAAACCCTCTCTCCTGTGGGCAACGACAAATCTCTTTGGCAGAGTGTAAATAAAAGCGTGACAGACAAATTATTTGGTCACTTGAACTTTTCTTTGATCCCCCAAGTCTTATGTGATCCTCAGCTCCGTTCTTTGACATCATTTCTTTGCCTCTAAGACGTCGAGTCAATATATCCCTGTCCCATCCCTGAAACCTCCAGAACCTTTAATAATCTTTAAATGCCCTTGGACAATATCCCCTGGACCCACATTTAATTTAATCACAACGCCCTCAATCTGTTCTGAGAGTTTCTCAATGGTGACACTATCGGGTACATTGTTAAATGTCAGGATAACTCACGGAAACATCACACACATGCACACACACACACACACACACACACACACACACACACACACACACACACACACACACACACACACACACACACACACACTCACACACACACACACACACACACACACACACACACACACACACACACACACACACACACTCTTCGTCCCTCTCTCTGTCCCTCTTTCTCATTCTCTCTCTCTCCTTCTCCCTCTCCCCCCCCCCCATCTCTCTCCCTCTCCACATTTCCATCACATTCACATGTAGCTTTTCGAACCAAATATACCAGTGTGCACACTGCACATGCAGGAGATTGAAAGGAAGTGAAAAGAGAAAAAAAGCAGGCACTTGGCTAGATGATGAACTGGCATGCAGGCACCCCCACCCCGGTTCAGTAGCGTTTCAGTCCACAGATGGTCACTTCACACCAGCCTGTGAACTCCCTGAGCAACTGCCATCTAATCTGACCGGAGCCCATGAGTGCATTCCTTTTTTGTGTGCTCTTTTATGACTTTATTGATGATAGGACAGTGTGAGAGGTGGACAGGAAGCGAATGGGGAGAGAGATGGGGAGGGTTTGGCAAAGGATCCGAGCTGGGATTTGAACCCAGGTCGGCCACATGGCAGACAGGTACCCTACCGGTTTTCCACGGCAGGGCCTCATGAGTGCATTCCAATATACAAACTTCCATCCTCCACTTGTGCTTGTGGCCTCGCATGTTGCTGACGCCCCGCCTCCGTGGACAATAAAATTTCCCCGCTGTCAGCCTAGCCACAACAAGTTTTCAATCTTCATTCACCATCCCAATTGCAAATGAGGAAATTACATCAGAATTGTTGCTTTTGCAAGATATGGAATTAATTTTCTGTCATCGGTGACATCATGAGGTCACAAGCAGGCAAGTGAGCAAGGAAGGATGGAAGTGTGCATATTGGAATCCACCCCATGATATACAGGTGGCTCTGTCAAGTCAAGTCAAGTCAAGTCAAGTCAAGTCAAGTTTATTGTCAATTTCTTTACATGCACTGGTCATACAAAGAATTTGAAATTGCGTTTCTTGCTCTCCCATGCAGACATAGACTAATCTAGGTAAGGACATAGACAGTATAGACATAGACAGTACTCATACATGGACATAGACAGTATGGACGTAGACATTGCTCATACAGACATTTAAAGTGCAAGACTGGACAACAGAAGACTTGTAGAGAACATACATTAAGAGGAGGTATTTTGTTGTCCTTTTTCTAAAAGTCCTTTATAGCGTTCTGACATAGTAATAGTAGCATTTGAAGAAAATAAATAATTAAAAAAGGTTTTATTAAATACACCAGCAGCAGTATGTGTGTGTGTGTGTGTGTTTGTATGTGTTTTGTGTGCGTGTGTGTGTGTGTGTGTGTGTGTGTGTGTGTGTGTGTGTGTGTGTGTGTGTGTGTGTGTGTGTGTGTGTGTGTGTGTGTGTGTGTGTGTGTGTGTGTGTGTGTGTGTGTTTAGTGCAGGTAGAAAGTGCGGTGTGCGTCTGTGTGTGTGTACCTGTGTATGTGTGTGTGTGTGTGTGTGTGTATGTGTGTGAGTATGAGTTGTGTGTCAGTGTGTGTATGTTTGGGTTTTGTGCAGAAAGTGCAGTGTGCTTGTGTGTGTGTGTGTGTGTGTGTGTGTGTGTGTGTGTGTGTGTGTGTGTGTGTGTGTGTGTGTGTGTGTGTGTGTGTGTGTGTGTGTGTGTGTGTGTGTGTGTGTGTGTGTGCATGTTTTGAGTTAGTGCAGGTTGAAAGTTCAGTCACAGATGTAGTAGTGCAGGTGGAATGTTCAGTCGCAGATATGGTGGTGGGGATGAGGGGGGGGAGCGTTGTCAGTGGCCTGGCTGGCTAGAGGCTGACAGTGAAGGGAGAGTGGGTTGAGTGTTCAGTATCTTGATTGCTTGATGCATCGTGCTGCTTGCAAGCCTGGTGGTACGGGAACGGAGGCGCCTGTACCTCTTTCCAGAGGGCAGGAGGCTGAACAGTTTGTGTGCAGGGTGGCTTGTGTCTTTGATGATCATCAGTGCTTTTCGGGTGAGGCGTGCGGTGTAAATGTCCTGCAGGGAGGGGAGTGGTACTCCAATGATCTTCTTCGCTGTGTTCACAACACGCTGGAGTGTCTTCCTGTTTTTCTCCGTGCAGCTTCCTCCCCACACTGTGATGCAGCTGGACACGACGCTCTCTATGGTTCCTCTGTAGAATGTTGTCATGATGGAGGGTGTAGCACTTGCCTTCTTTAGTTTGCGCAAGAAGTAGAGACGCTGATGGGCCTTCTTCGCCAGTGATGTAGTGTTGGTGGTCCAAGAGAGGTCGTCGCTGATGTGCACTCCAAGGAACTTGGTGCTGCTCACTCTCTCCACAGCATCACCGTCGATGGTCAGTGGTGGCAGTTGTTTTTGGACCCTCTGAAAGTTGACAACAATCTCCTTGGTCTTGTTGACATTCAGCAGGAGGTTGTTGTCTTTGCACCATCTGGCCAGCAGGTCTACTTCTTCTCTGTAGTGGGTCTCATCGCCCTTAGTGATGAGGCCCACCAGTGTTGTATCATCCGCAAACTTCACTAGATGGTTAGTGCTGTGGGTCGTTGTGCAGTCATGTGTCAGCAGCATGAACAGCAGGGGGCTGAGAACACAACCTTGCGGAGCCCCCGTGCTCAGGGTCAGGGTGCTTGAGGTGTTATTCCCTACCCGTACTGCTTGTGGTCTCTGCATCAGGAAGTCCAGCAGCCAGTTGCAGAGGGAGGTGCTGAAACCTAGTTTGTCCAGTTTTCTGATGAGTTGTTGTGGTATTATGGTATTGAATGCTGAACTGAAGTCAATGAACAGCATTCTCACATATGAGTCTTTATTGTCCAAGTGGGTGAGGGCTGGATGGAGGGCAGAGCAGATTGCATCCTCCGTGGATCGCTTGGCTCGGTATGCGAACTGGTAGGGGTCCAGGGTGGGGGGTAGGGTGGCTTTGATGTGTGACAGGACTAGCCGTTCGAAGCACTTCATGATTATGGGCGTCAGTGCTACAGGACGGTAGTCATTGAAGCATGATGGTGATGATTTCTTCGGCACGGGTATGATGGTAGCAGCTTTGAAAAGTGATGGGATGACTGCTTGCTCCAGAGAGATGTTAAAGATGTCTGTGAAGACATCCTTCAGCTCTTCTGCACAATCCTTCAACACTCGGCCAGGTATGTTGTCTGGGCCAGCTGCTTTGCGTGGGTTGATGGTGGCCAGTGTCCTCTTCACACTGGCAGAGGACAGGTACAGGGGTTGATCATGGGGGGGAGGGGGAGTTTTCTGTGGATGAGTGTCATTTTGTGCTTCAAAACAGGCTGCCCGAGGCCTTTTCGCCACATACGTGTGGACACTAAAGGAGATTTTGTTGCTTTACTTAACTAAGTGGCCAAGTGTTCAGTGCACATTGCGGCCATATTTGTTAAACTTTGATTAGTCAGCATGTTATTCCAGTATAATTACATGATACACAATTAATGAAGGTCTACGATGCTGTATCATGCGATATCCTCTTGTTTTGCCTGTGTGTGTGTGTGTGTGTGTGTGTGTGTGTGTGTGTGTGTGTGTGTGTGTGTGTGTGTGTGTGTGTGTGTGTGTGTGTGTGTGTGTGTGTGTGTGTGTGTGTGTGTGTGTGTGTGTGTGCCTCTCTGTGTGTTGCTGTGTGTGTGTGCATGGCCTTCCTAAACATTATCCCTCCCCTTGCAGCTGCGGTGGCGGAAAACAATTGTGCACAGGGCCCTAGGGCAAAACAAAGACAGGACCCTCCATACGGCCAGCCTGGGTCATAATAGGGCCCCATAACCATACAGGAGGGCCCTGGGCCCTGCTTGCCCCCCCCTATAGCACCGCCACTGGTAGCTGTATATTTCCCTTTCCTGGTCTTATGTTAAAGGGACACTGTGTGAGATTTGTAGTTGTTTATTTCCAGAATTCATGCTACCCATTCACTAATGTTACCTTTTTCATGAATAATTACCACCACCATCAAATTCTAAGTATTCATTATGACTGAAAAAATTGCACTTTTCATACATGAAAAGGTGGACCTTCTCCATTGTCTGCCATTTTGAATTTCCAGAAATAGCCATTTTTAGCTGCAAAAATGACTCTACTTGGACCATACTGTAAAATATTTGTTAATTACTTAGTAAACTTTCATGTAAAGATCAAATTTGGCAATAGGCAGTTTCAATGAGCATAGTTGCAGTACCTTTTTTGACCATTTCAAGTCAAGTCAAGTCAAGTTGGTTTTATTGTCAATTTCTTTACATGCACTGGTCATACAAAGAATTTGAAATTACGTTTCTTGCTCTCCCATGCAGACATAGACTAATCTAAGTAAGAACATAGACAGTATAGACATAGACAGTACTCACACATGGACACAAGACAGTATGGACATAGACAGTGCTCATACAGACATTTAAAGTGCAAGACTGGACAACAGAAGACTTGTAGAGAACATACATTAAGAGGAGGTATTTTGTTGTGCTTTTTCTAAAAGTCCTTTATAGCGTTCTGACATAGTAATAGTAGCATTTGAAGAAAAATAAATTTTAAAATAGGTCTATCAAATACACCAGCAGCAGTGAGAGTGTGTGTGTGTGTTTGTGTGTGTGTGTGTGTGTGTGTGTGTGTGTGTGTGTGTGTTTAATAATAATAATAATAATAATAATAATTGTATTTGTATAGCACTGTGTCATACAAGGCATGTAACTCAAAGTGCTTAACAAATGGGAAAAAAACATCATTGTTAGAGATGGATTTAAAAGGAGAGGTATAGAGGAGAGGCAGAAATAGCAGGAAGGCAGAGGAAGAAGAGATAGACAGAGATTGTAGAGTCATAAGGTCAACGTAGGTTAGGACCAGGATTCTTAGATGCGTAAGGTCCATAGTGGCTGGGCCTATCATAAGTCATAGATAGTCACACAGAGATTGGGTGCTCAGGTGCGGCCCCTGGTGGCATCAGGGGTGAGGAAAAACTCCCTTTCGCTTGAATCATAGTTTGTAAGGGGGGAAAAAAAGCTCAGTGAGGTCTGAGAAAAAAAACCCTATAGTCAGGAAGAAACCTCAGGCAGAGACCAGTGGCCACCTAGGGGAGCCCCCTGCCAGGGCTGGTTGTGAGTAGTAACGGCGCTGCGGCAGCTGGGACACTATGACGCCTTGGCAGCTAGGAGTTGGCAAGGATGAAGAGGTGGGTCTTCAGCTGCTTCTTGAAGGAGTCGACGGAGCTGGCTGATCGGATCTCGATGGGGAGGGCGTTCCATCTCTTGGGCGCATAGCAGACAAACGCGGCGTCGCCGATCTTCTTTTGCGGGGGGGTGGGGGTCCTTAGCAGCTTGGCATCAGTGGACCCGAGAGCTCGAGCAGGGGCATAAAAAGAGAGCATGTCAGAGATATAACTAGGGGCAAGTCCATTTAATGCTTTAAATACTGTGAGCAGAATCTTAAAGTCGCAGGTAGAAAGTGCGGTGTGCGTCTGTGTGTGTCTGTGTCTGTGTCTGTGTGTGTGTGTGTGTGTGTGTGTGTGTGTGTGTGTGTGTGTGTGTGTGTGTGTGTGTGTGTGTGTGTGTGTGTGTGTGTGTGTGTGTGTGTGTGTGTGTGTGTGTGAGTATGAGTTGTGTGTCAGTGTGTGTAAGTTTGGGTTTAGTGCAGAAAGTGTGGTGTGCTTGTGTGTGTGTGTGTGTGTGCGTGTGTGTGTGTGTGTGTGTGCGTGTGTGTGTGTGTGTGTGTGTGTGTGTGTGTGTGTGTGTGTGTGTGAGTGTGTGTGTGTGTGTGTGTGTGTGTGTGTGTGTGTGTGTGTGTGTGTGTGTGTGTGTGTGTGTGTGTGTGTGTGCATGTGTATGTTTTGAGTTAGTGCAGGTTGAAAGTTCAGTCACAGATGTAGTAGTGCAGGTGGAATGTTCAGTCGCAGATATGGTGGTGGGGATGAGGGGGGGGGGGGGTTGTCAGTGGCCTGGCTGGCTAGAGGCTGACAGTGGAGGGAGAGTGAATTGAGTGTTCAGTATCTTGATTGCTTGATGCATCGTGCTGCTTGCAAGCCTGGTGGTACGGGAACGGAGGCGCCTGTACCTCTTTCCAGAGGGCAGGAGGCTGAACAGTTTGTGTGCAGGGTGGCTTGTGTCTTTGCTGATGATCAGTGCTTTCCGCGTGAGGCGTGCGGTGTAAATGTCCTGCAGGGAGGGGAGTGGTACTCCAATGATCTTCTTCGCTGTGTTCACAACACGCTGGAGTGTCTTCCTGTTTTTCTCCGTGCAGCTTCTTCCCCACACTGTGATGTAGCTGGACACAACGCTCTCTATGGTTCCTCTGTAGAATGTTGTCATGATGGAGGGTGTAGCACTTGCCTTCTTTAGTTTGCGCAAGAAGTAGGGACGCTGATGGGCCTTCTTCGCCAGTGATGTAGTGTTGGTGGTCCAAGAGAGGTCGTCGCTGATGTGCACTCCAAGGAACTTGGTGCTGCTCACTCTCTCCACAGCATCACCGTCGATGGTCAGTGGTGGCAGTTGTTTTTGGACCCTCTGAAAGTTGACAACAATCTCCTTGGTCTTGTTGACATTCAGCAGGAGGTTGTTGTCTTTCCACCATCTGGCCAGCAGATCTACTTCTTCTCTGTAGTGGGTCTCATCG
>NC_085869.1:15865543-15868043 GCF_034702125.1 Engraulis encrasicolus
TCTGAAGTCTCTGCCTTATTTAGATGCTTTGTGGCAAAGGAAAAGGCAAAGGTTTAACAAGCTGGTTGTAATACAAAGATCTGCGCATGTATAAGGCGTTTTATGACCGTAGTATATCTTTTTATTGCACCACAAGGACTTACTCCCCCCACAGTAGCATATGGAGTTAAATGAATAATCGCACACATCAGTTGCAAAGAGATAGCCAAGAGACTTTGAATTCAAGCAGTAAAATGTATTTGCAATTGAAGGAGTAATTTGCTATTTAAGTTTTTTTGTGTGTGGAAAACTGGCTACAAGAACTAGCCTTTATTATTAGAGTACAGTACAAGCTGAACAAGCTGAATAAATGTACCAGTGCAATATGTGACAACTCTGAATAACACACGGAATAATAGCCTAAATAACACCACATTTTATTTGTTAATGTTTGAATGTAACTGTTTACTAAGAGGTCAATGTCAGACTAATTTAGTCACCATTTTCTTTGGTCGTGCACGTTCTTCTGCTTTATTTGTTTTGGTTGTGTTATCATTTCTTTTTTTCTGTGGAAAGTTATTCAAGAGGCAACTGAAAACTCTGTGTGTTTATGTTTGCATTTTATGATCTGCCAAGAGTATTTCTTTTTGCTGTGGATTTGAATTCAAGAGGCAACAGGATTCTGTGTCCTTTATGTTTGTATTTTATGATCTGCCAGAAATACAGATGAATAAAGTACATAAGCACACAAACAAGCAAATAACTGCAGTGTGGATTAGTTTATATTTTTAAGCAAATGTTCTCTGTTGCGCTGTGCCTCTCCTCTAAAGGTTGAGCTAGTCTCATAGTATGTAGGCATGTATACCTCCGGTCATTCTGAAATAAGGGCAGTCATGGGTAAGCGGTTAGGACATCAGACTTGTAGCCCAAAGGTTGCCTGTTCGCCTCCCGACCCGCCAGGTTGGTGGGGGTAGTAATCAACCAGTGCTCTCCCCCATCCTCCGCCATGACTGAGGTACCCTGAGCATGGTACTGTCGCCGCCGCACTGCTCCCTTGGGGCACCATTGAGGGCTGCCCCCTTGCACGGGTGAGGCATAAATGCAATTTCATTGTGTGCAGTGTTCACTTGTGTGCTGTGGAGTGCTGTGTCACAATGACAATGGGAGTTGGAGTTTCCCAATGGGCTTTCACGCTTAATATCGCTTGGGAGTGTTGTCAACAGTGACATCTAGGCCCGTCGACAGTTTGGGACAAGGGGCTCCTTTGTCCCGCGCACAAGGAAAGGGAGACCCAGAAGTGGTACCCCATTAGATTGTATGTATTTACAAGGGGGCCTTCACAGATGATTTTGTCCCGGACCCGGTCAAAGCTGTCAGTGGCCTTGCACTCATCCACCTTGGTCTGACCCCAAGTTTTGAGTTACCCTTTAGCAAACGGAGGCTCTTTGAGAGGGCATACAGCAAGGGTGTTAACTTTGAGCTATTTTGACAAAGTTTTGTGAGAGCCCACACACCTCGAAGGTTTCTTTTTCAGCAGGTGCAGCTTTTCAGGGTACTTCAGTCTTCAGTTCACACAAGGAAAAGCGCGACACTGCTTCTTCACGGTTCACCACTTTTTATTTTTTTTATTTTTGCTGACATTTCGGCACTTAAGCCTTCAAGCCCTAAGTGCCGAAGGCCTAAGTGCCGAAACGTCAGCAAACTTTGAGCTATCTGCATTTGCAATTTGTTAAAGGCAGACATAAGCAGGCCTACAAGCAAACGTATGCCTGCCTATAGTATACAGGGTTGTCATCGCCTTTGGGATTGGCAAGTCTGTAGTGTGGAACTCCTAGGGTTCTTTCCATTATGCAGACTCCCGTCCTCGGCCTGTGCTTTTGGCCTCGCGTTTTGCTGACGCCCCGCTGTCAGCCTAGCCACAACAACTTTTGGGGGACTATTCTTCTTTCACCATCCCGATTGCAAATGAGAAAATGACATTAGAATTGCGCTTTTGCGAGATATTGAAATACACTTCTGTCGTCAGTGACGTCATCACGAGGCCACAAGCAGGCAAGGGAGCAAGGGAGGACGGGAGTTATAGGATAGGAAGATCCCATAGATTTGGCGACACCAAGGATAAAGATAGCTCCGCCACTGAAGGTTCGCTCCCAGCGGCGGAGTGGGAGGCCTTTTCCCACCGGGACAATTTTCCCCTTGGCGGCCCTCTATTTTTAATATATATATATATATATATATATATATATATATATATATATATATATATAAAGCAAACAACATGGTTTCCTAACCAAAAAGACAAAAGCCACGAAATCTGCAGTACTACATGTGGACATTAGTGTTGTCAAAATATCAACCTGAAGTGGAGAATTGTAGCCTACACCTTGATGAAATGCACAGCCAGTGGTGTAGTCTAGTAAAACGCAGATGCACCCATTTAAAAATTTCAGGGATTACAGTATACCCACTTAAAATTGATTGATCCATTATTTACAATAGCACAAATATATACAGTATACCC
>NC_085869.1:15873043-15875543 GCF_034702125.1 Engraulis encrasicolus
CTGGCCTATAACTGAATAATTCAGGCTTTATTTTTCATGAAATAAAACAACACGAGAAAGCAAAATAGCTCGAGGGTGTCTGTGTGTGTTGTGGCTTTCAAAGAAAGGAATCAAAATGACAGTATCTGTAGGGAGTGGATAAATAATGATCTTTCCTCCTTAGCTTGTTCTATTATATATTATAGTATCATAATACCTCCTTTGGCTCAGGCAGAAGCCTCTGTGTGTGTGGACTGCTTAACATCTTACTCCTCCTCAGAATAAAATAGCAGTGAACCAGTAACGTGCGGTCAGCTTTATGGCTGGTGAGGCAGTGACTTATCAATATTTGCCAAATATCTATAAGTTTCATATGTCGCTTTCTGAACATAAGGTAGGCCTACATATTAAAACATACTGCATTTAGAGAAAATGCCATTAGAGATATCTCTCTCTCTCACTCACACACACACACACACACACACACACACACACACACACACACACACACACACACACACACACACACACACACACACACACACAAACACACACACACACAGGATTCAGTGGTCCAGACTCGGCGTTGGCGCAGGGGGCGTGGGTAAACAACGGTGGGACAGTGCCATTTAACAAGTTTGAGTCAAGTTCACCATATAACTGGCGGCAGAGTCACGTTTAGTTCTACCTAGGCTACCTACTGCACAGGCTGCGCTACTAGGCCTGCTAGGCCTACTCCTCCTCCCTACACCAATATGTCTGTTAGAAAGGTGGACACCACATTCAGATCAGACGTGATATGTGTCCAGGATTACACTGTATTTTTATAGGCCGTCAAGATACAAGGCCATTCTCAGTGTTTTCTGGTCTTTGAAAGAGGGGACGCTGATAACCCCAAGCCACACGAGCATTTTGGACAAAAATGCTCTTATGGTGAATTTTGAGGTCTGCTTATCAGCGTTCCTTTCACTCCACCACTCGAAAATAGGCCTACAGATCCGATGCTTGCGTTGTAATAGGCTACCGCTTACACAGCAACAATTCACATTATGCATTCAACAACAGAATATCACCCCACCGGGATGATCCTTCTGGTAGCCTGTGAAATAGATAATGAAGCCAGACGTGGCCGTGATCATGGACAGCTACCACCTCCGGTAGAAAAGACTAGAGTAGACAGAAAATAGGCACGACATGGTGCGTCATTTGAGGACACTCCTCCTGAGAACCGTCAACTATCCCACTCATCCACATCATACCACTGCGGACCCAAACTCAACCTAAATACTATAGGCTAAACAATAGACAATGACGCTGAAATATTCCACAGTCGTTCATCTCGAGGATGGACATTTCAAAGAATGTCAGACGAGCCGAACCTCAAAGCGTGTATTATACAGCGTTTGATTATTATCATTTTAAACTGCCTCGTTAGGATAGCAAGCAACGTTATCACTTGGGCATACTGGGACTGGCAAAGTGAACACACAGCTGCAAACCAAACCAAAATCCAGGAACCCACAACCCCTAGTTCGTTCTGTTGCCAACATCACTCGTGATGAATTATTCTTTGAGACATGTAGCCATTGCTATGTCATTCAAAACATTCTCACTAGTTGCAGGTTAAGATTACGCCTGAAATGCATATGTGAAACATAGCTACTGTAAAACCAATGCAACCGAACTATTTTTCAAACAACTCTTCCTTCATCTTGACAAAATCAAATAAAACTTAGACCCAAGTCAACGCCACGGCGGGCAAATGTAATAATCAAATTGCCTTACCTTGAAATGCTGCCTTGATTACAGGGCTTCTCGCAATAATATTCTCACGGTTTGACATATCCAACCCAGCTAGCAAACTGCTAACGTTGTTTTGCTTGTTGCCCCCCACTCCACATAGCCAGTCTTTTCGGTTGTACCACTCACTGTGAAATAATCAAATAATATTCTGTCCAATCTCCTGAAACAATTTCCTCAGCTCTGGTGTCGGTCGTCCATTCTTTATCACGTCTTGTTTCCCTTGGAAATCCAACTTTGAGAATGATCTTAGTTTCGTTATGAAATCCACTTAGATGGTAGCAGTCAACGTGTACAAGCTAGCCAACACTAATGACTGACTGTATTGAACTTCATATAGTGGCGCTATGACGTCACTGACAAAGCTAGACCAATCTAAACTCTCTCTGGCTAGACTCAACGGCAGAATGAGGGTGAGGCCAATGTGTTGCTCGCCGCACTACTCTATTTTTCAATGGGGTTATGCCAAAGCGCTCAGAGTAAAGAAATGATAATCACACGTAGAAAATAGTGAAAACAAATATCAGGAAAATGTGGGCACACCATACATATTTCTGTTAAGTGTATAAAAACGTTTAATACAATATTACGAATTGCATACACAGAACGAGCAAAATGGCGCATGCGCTGAAGCTTGTTACTGAGGGATTGCGCAATCTGCGGTGAGGCCAACTCGGGAGTTGCCCCAAATTCAGTGTATTCGGAGCAGGAGGTGGGAAAA
>NC_085869.1:15880543-15888043 GCF_034702125.1 Engraulis encrasicolus
GTGAGTTCGAGGGCTGAGAAGGATGGGATTCTGTTCTTACTTGTTCTTTGTGTGTGTGTGTGTGTGTGTGTGTGTGTGTGTGTGTGTGTGTGTGTGTGTGTGTGTGTGTGTGTGTGTGTGTGTGTGTGTGTGTGTGCGCGTGCGCGTGTGTGCGCGTGTGTGTGCGTGTGTGTGCGTGTGTGCATGCGTGCGTGCGTGTGTACATATGTGCATGTGTGAGTGAATGAGTGTGTGAGTAAATTTGTGCGTAGAGTGGGGGGTTGGAGTGTTTGAATTGCAATCATGCAATCAGTGCACTCACCTCCTCGGGGTGCTGGCTGTGTTGTGCAGGCTTGGCTGGGGTGTACTATACTATACTATACAAGCAGGGCTGGACTGGGCATTGGGCACACAGGGCATTTTCTCAGGGCCCGACAGTCCACAGGGGTGTACACTGCTGGTTGTTTTGTTTGTTTGTTTGCTTATTCTTTACTGACTGGCCCACCGTTTAGAGTGGACAGCCCATGGTCCATCTTCATCTAGACCAGGGATGGGGGAAGCTTTTTCATTCGAGGGGCCTCTTCAAATTCCTTCAAGTGCTGTCAGAGTCCTCAGAGGGTCAAGCAGGATATTGTACGAAAAGGGGCTTGTGTGTGTGGACGGAGAGCCAATTTAAAACCGAAAATGCCGGGTGTTTTGTTGGTCCCAGTCCAATCCTGTATGCGCGTGGTGTGGGCCTTCTCTCCTCAGACGATAAAAGGCATGCCGGCTGAGCCAAGGCAACCGACCACGCGAGCGATACACTATATTCTGCTGCCCTTGCATACCCCCCACTAAACCTGTAGCGACCCGTACCTATACCTACCCAGAGGAAATCAGCTGAAAAGCATAGCCACCCCCAGCGCGCGCACACGCACACACACACACACACACATACACACACACATGCGTGCACACACACGCACACACACGAATGCACGCACGCACGCCCCCCCACACGGCTGCACACACGCACACGTATGCATGCACATACATGCACGGTGCGCGCACACACCACACACACACACACACACACACACATACACACACACACACACACACACACACACACACACACACACACACACACACACACACACACACACACACACACACACACACACACACACACACACACCCGACACAGCTGCTGTTTTAGTAGTCTCTCAGCTCAGAGCGACACCCAGTGCATGAAATATACATGAGACAGCAGAGTATACGGTGTACTGAATGCAAATGCCAATGGCCATGGACATTACTGGAAGTGGTGGAGGGAGCACAGTAAATTTAGCCTCTTACCGCAGAGATACACCAGCGGCGACGCGATTCAAGCGACAGAGTGCAGCAGCAAGCGATACGAGCGATTGAGGAGACAAGAGTATGTCCGTACAGGCAGAAGGCAAAGCATTCAAGCATTCCCATTGGCTGTGGTCACTGACCTCTATACAGTCATTGGCTGTCGCGGCTTGTCGCCGAACCGTGTCATAGAAAGTTGAAAAGATTTCAACTTCAAATTGTCGCGTTCGTCGCGCAAATCGCTCTAGTCTCCAGAATCGCTTTTGTCTCTCGACTCAATACAAAGTCAATTACTTCCGTCGCTCGACTCGCTCAGATCGCCACTGGTGTATTTCTGCGGTTAGAGAGTTAAATGTAACACCTCCTCCTGTCAGTCCTATACTCTTTAGATGCAGGGGCGGAAAGGAACTAATTACATTTACTCAAGTATTGCATTTGAGTAGCATTTATGAGTGCTTTGTTCTTTTTAACCCCTTAAGGCGCGGCTTTATAAATTCATTGTTACCAGTATGGTAATGTCCAAGTCGTGGTGCATTACTAAAGGGCCTGTGTTGTGTCATAGTATTGTAGTGCTATGGTAGTTACATTTCAATGTCTATTACAGCATGCCTCAGGAGGTACGGCGCATTAAGGGGCTACATACTTTTTGTAAATGAATATTTTTTACTTGTACTTGAGTACATTTTGACTCTAAGTACCTCATTCAATTACAGTGTCTGGAACATGGCCGAAGTACTGAGTAAAAAATTAGACTGATCAAAGTCAAAAGTCAAAGTCGGCTTTATTGTCAATTTCTTTACACACACTGGTCATCCAAAGAATTAAAATTTAAGTTTCTTACTTTCCCA
Organism: Engraulis encrasicolus; assembly: GCF_034702125.1. Lineage (NCBI taxonomy): Eukaryota > Metazoa > Chordata > Actinopteri > Clupeiformes > Engraulidae > Engraulis > Engraulis encrasicolus. Next base: position 15,882,706 of record NC_085869.1, read on the forward strand.
TGCAGACATAGACATAAATACATACATAGACATTGTATAGACATAGACAGTACATACATGATACATGATACATGAATGGCATGAAAAAATAATGAAACAATCTGCTGGAAATGAAAAATAATGCAGGATTGCACACAGAATTTCCACTATTTTGTCTTATCTTCGATCAATGTATTTGATGACTCGTTCAAGCAAAAAATAGAGGTAGGAGTACAGTGCTCAGGGAAAAGGAACATTGAATTGAAAAGGAACATTAAAAGTATAAGTACAGTACTTTCATTCAAATTACATTTTAAGGGATGAAGCCTACTTTTTTTAACTTTTATTTGAATAATTTTTAGAAAGGTAGCCTACTTTCACTTTTACTTGCATACAATGTTCCTGTACTCCTTCCTCCTCTGTTTAGGTGTTGAATTAATCCCTTAGAGCAGAGCCTATGTTATAACCTTACTGTTACCAAAACTGCAATGGCTATGTCTTAATCTCTCTCGTTAATGTCATAGCAATGTTGTTATGATGTAGTTGAGTATTTTCAGCAAATAGTGAAAGCCCAACTGGGAAACTCCAACTTCCATTGTTATTGTAATATAGCACTCTAATGCAAATAAGTGAAAACTGCACACAATGAAATTGCATTCATGCCTAACCCGTGCAAGGGGACAGCCCCCAATGGCAGCGCAAGGGAGCAGTGCTGCGGGAGACCACTGTTTAATTACACCCCTCACTAACCTGGCGGGTCGGGAGTAGAACCGGTAACCTATGGGCTACAAGTCTGACACCCTAACCGCTTACCCATGACTGCCTTATGAATAGTGAATAGGCCTGCCAGCGACCCCAACTGCAGTAAGAGGCTACCTGCATACATGTGCTGTGGTAGTGCGTGGTGGTTTTAGAAGAGCTGTAGGAAATGTGGGCTATATGTGGTGGTATCATAGGGGTATAATATGATACGAGTGGGTGCAAATTTACTTTTAATTATGACATATCAATGGCCAAAATATAGCGAGTGTGGAGAGGAGTGTGTATTTTATGCGGTTGCGTGTGTGGTATTCTAATGTGCATGTATATGGATGAGATCGGAACAGCCATTCTATCACATTAAACGCAAGGTCGTGGCCCACTTTCCATGAACGGTCAATCAGACCTCCCTCGCTCTTTCTCTCTCTCTCTCTCTCTCTTTCTCTTTCTCTATCGCTCTCTCTCTCTCTCTCTCTCTCTCTCTCTCTCTCTCTCTCTCTCTCTCTCTCTCTCTCCAGGGAGGATGAGCCATAGATTTATGATGTGGGGGGATAGAGAGAGAGAGAGAGAGAGAGAGAGAGAGAGAGAGAGAGAGAGAGAGAGAGGAGGACAGAGAGAGAGGGGGGGAGGGAGCAGCTTAAAAAAAATAGAGAGGGAAAAGGGCTGGCTGAATTACATTTCATTAAGCAAAGTATTGCCAAATTAATTCACTGGGTTCATAATTGGAGCCACCCTAATTGTAGCAGAGGTCATGTTTGATCTGCACGCAGACTGGGGGAGCGTGTGTATGTGTGTGTGTGTGTGTGTGTGTGTGTGTGTGTGTGTGTGTGTGTGTGTGTGTGTGTGTGTGTGTGTGTGTGTGTGTGTGTGTGTGTGTGTGTGTGTGTGTGTGTGTGTGTGTGTGTGTGTGTGTGTGTGTGTGTCAACGTGTGTGTACTTTGAGGAAGAGGGGTAACATCATTCTATTTCCCCCTTGTTGCATGCTGCTCTAAAGGAACCACATTATGAATGTGGGGTATTTTGCTTTTTGTGTTTTCTTATTGGAGGTAAGGTGAGAGAGAGAGAGAGAGAGAGAGAGAGAGAGAGAGAGAGAGAGAGAGAGAGAGAGAGAGAGAGAGAGAGAGAGACAGAGAGACAGAGAGAGAGAGAGACAGAGAGACAGACAGAGAGACAGGGAGGAAGGGAGGGAGGGTGTTGTGTTCAATGGGTGAATTCACATAAATGGGTAGCACTCCTCAACGTGAATGTCTCAGCCTCCCTCCACTGATGGTGGTGATGATGATGATGTAGCCCATTTTTATTCCGATGGGGAGTAATTGAGGTCAGTAGCGCTGTGGCCGTGGCCATGTTTCAGCTGTCAGGGTCATTTCCATATAGCTTAGGCCTACCGCTATAAAGAGGGGCCAAGGAACATCACTAAAATGAGATGGATGCAGGGGTGCCGGCAGGAGGGGGACAAAAGGGGACATTTGTCCCGGGCCCAGGGAGAGATAGGGCCCAGAATTGGTTCCTCATTATATTGCATCTATTGGGCCCTTTCAGATGACTTTGTCCCGGGCCAGGCCAAAGCTGTCAGCGGCCCTGGATGGGTATGTAGTAAAGGCAGGATATAGAGAGCCTCCTTTGAACGTTTTGGGTGGAACCTGTGTGCTTATGGGTAATGGTCATCCATCTCTACATAAATATGAGGTCACTACTGTCTCTCTCTCTCTCTCTCTCTCTCTCTCTCTCTCTCTCTCTCTCTCTCTCTCTCTCTCTCTCTCTCTCTCTCTCTCTCTCTCTCAGTTTCATGTGCGTCCTTAGAATGTTCTTCTGTCCAATCAGCGTCTATGTTTTCCTCAATCACTTGAAGACGGATGGGGGAAGAGGGGAAAGAGGGAGGGATTCCATTATATGTTGTGCTTTGGCAATGCTCCATGGGTCATGGCAATAAAGAGAGAGAGAGAGAGAGAGAGAGAGAGAGAGAGAGAGAGAGAGAGAGAGAGAGAGAGAGAGACAGACAGACAGACAGACAGACAGACCGTCAGACAGACAGAGAGACAGACAGACAGACAGACAGACAGAGACGGACCCAGACACAGTGACACCGAGATAGCGAAATCCCTCTTTCAGAAGTTTGTTGTTATTATCTTGAATCTTGAATCTTGAATCTTATCAGACAAAAAAAATCTGCCTGTAGCCCTATGGAATGATTCTACTGGTATGTGCCATTCCAGGGCAGAGAGTAGAATCAGAGAATATCTCTGGTAGAATGTTATTCTTCCCCACCCATAGTTGCCTTGACAAAGAAATAATCTCACAAGTGCTCTGCTCTGGTTTGGCCTGGCAGGCAGCAGGGCGATGGAGGACTGACCAGGCAGAGCCAGTGGTGTAGTCTACGTAGAACGCGGGTATACGGAGTATACCCACTTCTAAATTTCAGGGGTTTCAGTATACCCACTTAAAATTGATTCCATTGTTTTGAATAGCACAAATATATACAGTATACCCTCTTGAAAAAATTCTCAAATATACAGTATAACCACCATAAAAAAGTAGACTACACCACTGGCAGAGAAGAGCAGAGTAGCGCAACACATGAACACATGAAAGGAAGTCATCAGGGCTCTAAATTACCTTTTTTCATCACCAGCCAAAATGGCTGATAGATGTTAATCCTACCAGCCAAAACACACACTCATTAATGAGTAAAAGTGGCTGCTAGTAAGCTTTATTTTTTTACCAGCCAAACTGAATGTTCACCAGCATTTGGCCAGTTGGCAGGTGTTGAGGGCCCTAGAAGCAGTGGTCGAGTTGTAAAATCAAACCAGGGTGGATGGTCACAGATGGATTCTGATTATTGAGGGGTTCGGGGGTTTCTTCCCCGAGAAACTTTTGAAAAAGCAGTTGTTAAAAGTGCAATTTTTTCCACTATCCAGCCAAATTGTTAATGACTCCAAGCAGTTGCAGACATCCACCATTACTTAGTGGAAGAAAAGGGGGAAAAGGAGAGAAAGATTGAGTGAAGGGAGTGAGGTAGCTGGCAGCAAAGACTGAATAACACTGAATAAAAGAGAGTGAGAGGGATGAAAGGAACAAAAAATGGAGGAGGATAAGGGAGAGTGACAAAGAGTGAGAGAGAATGAGGGGAAAAGATTACAGACATATAAGACATAAGAGAAGACAAATTGACAGAGTGACAGAGTAAGGAGGAAAGAAAAAGAGAGAGAGAGGCAAACAGGAAGAGAGTGTGAACGAGTGAAGGAGAGAGTCACAGTGTGTGAAATGAAAGAGAAACAAGCTTTGGAGGCCCAGTAGAGCCACGCGGCGGTGGCGCCCTCCCCATCCCCAGCGGAACAGAGCTCCTTTTCTCCTCGTCTCCGAATGGGAATGAGGGGAGGCAGGGGGGGGGAGAGGCCTGACAATCCCCCAGCGGAACGGCCCCAGTCCTGGGCACAGATGTTACGGCCGAGGCCCTCAGCCAGACAGCCAGCCCAGCCAGAACCAGCCAGCCAGCCAATGCCTGCCCCATCCTTCAGCGGCAGCTGCTGAACGGGTCCCATTCATCACCCAATGGCTTGTTAGCGGGGCCGGGGCCGGTGCCGGTGCTGCTGCTGCTACGGTGACTGCCCCTCTACTCCTGTCCCTCGCTCTCACACACCCACACCCTGACCTGCCCACCAACCACCCACCCTACCTGGGTGCTTAGGGCTGCCCTACTACCCACCTTCTCTCATGGACCTCTTCACAAAAACGAGAATGTTAAGAAAACAAGATGTTCATCTCAAGGGGCTATCGTCTAATAAAGAAAGAAAAGAAAGAAAAGCCATCTACGCTCAGTAAGACCACCACCAGTGGCCACCGCCATGAGCTCTGTCTTCTTGTTGTTGTTGTTGTTAAGTTTCTCAGTTGTTACTGTAAGTATCTCAGTTCCACCAATTCTGCTGCTGGGTCCAATCCGAGGCAGAAAACAAAAATGGGGAAATAAATCAACAGAAAATCAATAAAACCAATACAAAATGATAACTTCCAACAAGCAAACTGCTAAAAGAGATATATGACTGGCAAGTGTAAGGGAGGGATACGTACAGCACAGTACAGGGGTACATTTCTGGAAAGCGTAGTTGTTAGCAGTTTGCAACTTCAGTAGTTGCCAATGGGAAATTGCATTGCAACCAACAAAGTAACTGACACAGTTAGCGACTACGCTTTCCAGAAATGCACCCCACTTGTGAGAGTCAATACCACACTGAGAGAGTAGGACCAACGCTAAGATTCCTTTTATTCCTCCTGATGGAAATTTGTCTTGGACATACAAAGCTGCCGCACAACACACAACTCATGACACCAAAAAAACAAGACAAAAGGTGCCATCATAGAGATGCATACTTTAAGTGCTGAGATACATTCATTACATTAGGAGGAGGTGCAGGAGGAGGAGGAGGTGGAAGTGGAGGAGGAGGATGAGTAGGAGGTGAAGGAGTAGGAAGAGGAAGAGGAGGAGGAGGATGAAGATGACACACACCCATATACATAGACAGACAGACAGACAGACAGATAGACGCACGCACGCACACACGCATGCACGCACACACACACACACACACACACACACACACAC
>NC_085869.1:15898043-15900543 GCF_034702125.1 Engraulis encrasicolus
CACCAGACTCAAAAAATGTCTGGTAGAACTTGAGAAACATAAAACTCAATTATTTATCTGAGAGATGTTAAATAATCATGTTTTGAAAAAAAATGCTAGCTGGTGTGTCTGCACAAAGATTTTTAGATTTACTACAAAACAAAAAGAGATGTCTATAATCTCTTCTGAAGATATCTTCTGGCTTACTAGAAACAAAATAAAAGAGTAATTTTGAGCTTGGCTTTTTCAGATTTTGAGTTTTTGCATTTTTAAATTTAATGCATATTTAATTAGATATAGTCCAATTACCATATCAAAACATAACATTTCAGAAAACTTGCAATACATTTTTTTTCTCACAAATATGTGAGTAATCACCGGATTAAGTTTCATGGTGATATCGGCAAGCTACATTTTTTGGCCTATTCACCTGGAGTGTCTCTTGACCCTTATAATAAGCCTATGGCAGCCATGTTGAAAAAACTAATTTCCCAAAGTCAGATTTTACTAGATTTTTAGTATGTCATTTAGCAGGTCCAATAGTAATAGAATCCATAAAAAAACCTTTTGTATCATTTTTTTTGGGGTTAAACCCTAAATGTACTCGCCTATATAGCCTATTGGAGTAGATCAATAGCATAACAATGCAGCTCAATTTCATAGGCGTATTCCAATGTCTGCATTAGGTTTTCAAAAATAGATTCACCATCATGTAGGCCCATCTCAGCCATTCCCCACAAAGATGAATGGCATTAGGCTATATAACATTGGAAACTAATTATAAAAAACACAACATTTGTGGTTTTCAACTGAATTGATAAGGAAGTGCTATTAGGCTACATTTTAGGCTTATATGTTTATAAGACAGCTCACAATTTACCCATCCACTGTCATCCATTAGGCCTACTTAGCTAGGCTACTTGTAGTGGCATGCTCAGAGATTAGCAATAGGCACTGCAGCCATTAAGAGAGGAACTGGAGTTTTACCTACCATTAATAAGCTAACCCATACAGCGTTATCAATAACTGCAAAGGCAATAGACAGAAGAAGAAGCTGATGAAGCAGAAGTTTAATTTCTTAACTCAGGAATGAGTCCTTCTAGCTCTGAGAACTTGCTTTTGCAAATAACTTGGAAATGTCAGATCATGAAAGAATCTTGTGACAAGGTGTAACAAAACGTGTACCTAAATGATGGATTTGGTGGTGTTACTAGGCTTACTCCTGTGTTAGGTTACTTTCATACCTGGCTTCACACGCGGGATTTTTTTGTTATCCAACTCCACCGCGCGAACGTGCATTTGCGTTTCTATCGGCATTGCCGTCCGTAGAACCGGCGGACAGATGCGCTTTCGCTTGTAAACATGGGGCGCACTGGCTTGTCTATATTTCAGGCAGTCCAACAAAATCCCGGACATTTCTGAAATTCCCCCCGCACATTTTTTAGGTCTCAAAAGTAGGGGAAAAGAGGACGTCTGGTCACCCTATCCATGATGATTAACTATGATTATTATATGGTGTGACGTCATCGGTCGAATGCTCCATTCATTTCAACGGGGCTCCCCAACGTTCGCACGTCTGTTATTTTTCGATAACGGACGGGTTGGTCTATAACAGACCGCTGTCAATGGCAACAAGACTTTTCACTGCTAAAGTGACTTTTCAACAAGACTCTAATCAGCTGCTGTGATAGACAACACCTGTTGTCCTGGCTACCTAGCTGTTGCCTAGCGGTGTTCCACAACGGCACTGTTTTGTTTTGCGCAGCAACAATCTTAACATTAAATAGGCCTAAATAAATGTCCCCGCCATGTGTGAATCATTGAAGTATATCCATATAATAAGCGGGTTAACTTTCGGCGAGTCGGTCGCTTTGTGGAATAGCAGCACTTCAGAGAGAACAAGACCCCTCCGCTCCGCGTCGGGGTCTGAAGATTCTCTCTGTCGTGCTGCTATTCCACGGTAGCGACCTTCTCGCCGAACGTTAACCCTTACTTAACTATGCAGGCAGGCAACTACACAACGTGTAGGCCTATGTGTTTACATATTCCCTGGATCCTGATTGGTGTCGCCGCCGCAGCCGAAAGGCACTGATTGGAAGGTCACATACCCGAATACAGAGCAGATGAAAATGATTCCTACTAAAGCGTTAAGTAGGCCTATGTTCAACAATATTTTTTAAATGACACCAAATTTATTTTGGATTATTCCAACGGCAGATCACAGGGAACTTTGACGTGCGTAATTGCCATTAAGAGCTGCGTAAACGCTATTTAGAGGTGGGTTAACGCTATTTAGAGGTGGGTAAACGCTATTTCCTACATTCCAGAGGTGCGTAAACGGCGTTTACGTGCGTTTACCCTCCACTACAGCCCTGAGCGCGCGCACACACACACACACACACACACACACACACACACACACACACACACACACACACACACACACACACACACACACACACACACACACACACACACACACACACACACACACACACTGTACACTACAGCACACACACAC
>NC_085869.1:15910543-15920543 GCF_034702125.1 Engraulis encrasicolus
ATCGAGCTCATTTGACTCATTCATTTAACTGAGAGCGGAGGAGTGGAGAGCGTAGAAGAAGAGAAGAGAAGAGAAGAGAAGAGAAGAGAAGAGAAGAGAAGAGAAGAGAAGAGAAGAGAAGAGAAGAGAAGAGAAGAGAAGAGAAGAGAAGAGAAGAGAAGAGAAGATGCATAGGGTGGATGAGAGAAATGAGAGGAATGGAAGCGAAGAAAGAAGATGGAGGAGAGTGGAGAAAAGGAGAGCAGTGTGGTGGAAAGCAGAATGGCAGAGAGCACGGTTGAGGAGAGAGGAGTGAAAGAGAGGAGGAGAAGGGCGGAGGAGAGAAAAGTGTAGAGGAGGAGAGGAGGAGAATAGGAGAGGAAGAGAGGAGAGGGGTGGAGGAGAGAAGAGTGTAGAGGAGGAGAATAGGAGAATAGCAGAGGAAAGTGTAGGAGAGATGAGATGACAAAGACATTACAAAGAGATGAAAAAAGGCAAAAGAAGTACGAAAGAGTGACAGAGAGGAGGATGAGAGGAGGAGAGAGGTGGAGGAGAGAATAGTGCAGAACAAGAGAAGAGGAGAATAGGAGAGAAAAGCAAAGGAGAGGAATGGCAACTAAAGGGAGAGGAGAATGACAATGACAAAGAGATGAAAAAGGCAAAAGAAGGAGAGAAGAGTGAAAGAGAGGAGGAAGAGAGGAGAGGAAGAGGATGCCAGAAGTGGCCACGGACCATGAGCCACCAAACAGAGCAGCAAGTCACTACAAGAGGCCGCAGAGCCGCCCGTCTCCTCGTCTCCAATGTCTCTCTCAGCGTGAAATGCAATCTCCTCTCTGAACACCATCACACTCCCTCCCCTGCCACCCTATACTCTACACCAGTGGTTCCCAACCTATGGGTCGGGACCCAACCTATGGGTCGCCAAAGATCCACAGTGGGTCGCGAAGCCCTCTTGATTTTAAGGGGTTTAATTTCAATACCAAATTTAGCCCATGTTGAATAAACGACTAAGCATTTAAATGAATATATGCATAGAAGCAACAAAATGTAAGTGATACATTAAACAGTTACAGGGTATCACGTGACTCCCTCTCGTGTGGGCGTTCGCACGATTGGGTCACTAAAGCTTGCGATGGTAAAAATATGGGTGCCTGAAGAAAACGGTTGGGAACCACTGCTCTACACTATACATGCTGGTGTTACACACGCACGCACGCACGCACGCACGCACGCGCACACACGCACACACGCACACACACACACACACACACACACACACACACACACACACACACACACACACACACACACACACACACACACACACACACACACACACACACACACCATGGTGTATTTCAACCTCACAGGTGAATGTGGCTGCTGGATTACTGGGGGGTGACAGGCTTTAGACAAGCTTTTGGCCCTTCAAATCAACCCCCAATCAACCCCTAAAAACACAGACATACAGACAAAACACACACACACAGACAAAATACACCCACACACACACAGCAGTACATGGTTTATCTTGACGGCCAAGGGAGTCTGAGAGGGTCCAGCTCCCCTGGAGAGGAGTGCTAAAGAAGGATAGGAGAGGAGAGAGAGAAAGAGAGAGAGAAAGAGTGTGAGAGAGAGTGTGAGAGAGAGAGAGAGAGAGAGAGAGAGAGAGAGAGAGCGAGAGAGCGAGAGAGAGAGACCTTTAAAAAAAGCCTTTTATTAACACCATTCAGCCATCATTGTCACAGTACAGCCACTGCTCAAAAGCAGACCAACACCCCCCCTATATGTTCACAATCAGCTCTCTGTCCCCCCCAACCTCACACAACACACTCCCCACACACCAAACGTTTGAAAATTTCTCCAAATCATTGACCAAGGGATAATAGAGAGAGAGAGAGAGGAGTTCTCCTGAGAGAGAGAAGGAAGGCGGGAGGGATATATGTCTGGAGAGGAGTAGCAGTGAGGGGGAAGGGAGGGGTCTCATTGCTAAAAATGTTAACAAATCAAGTCAGTCTGGTCAATGTTCTGGGGCACACTCTTGCATTTCAAAATTTTCCCAGGATAGGGAACCAATTCAATTTTGATTTGACCACTTCCAGTGCCTCAATGGATGGAGGCGTAGTAGTTTTGGATAGGGTGCACACATCCAAAGTCACTTGTTGCAGGTACCAGACAAAAGTGTCAGACAGTTCAAGAAGTTAGGTCTGCACAATGGCAAATACACGTAAGCTCCAAAAAATAAACTTTTTAAAATGAAAAGAGATTAATAGGATCTTCAAGATACAGGGTGATGGAATCATTGCTGTTTTAATTTAATCAATTTTATTTTTTGGAGTTTATTTCACAGTTGGGTTTTCAGGCTGACCAGAATGGAGCCGCTGCCAGTGCCCGCACCTGTTACGTTTGGCACTAAAGTGCTCATCTGCGAACCGCCCGTGTTCATACCGGGCTCTGAACTTTTTCCGCACGTGACAGTGTTACCCGGATTAACCTGCTGACGGCCACGTCGTCGTCACAGTTCGTGGAGAAAAAAACAAGTGTTTTGCGGTTCGCATTGCGAACCAGCTTTCTGGTTCACGAACGCTAATTTCTGAGGCGTGAACACGACGGTCGGTTCGCGATTAGGTGCGGGAACAGGCACTGGCACGGTTCTCAGTCGCCCTGAATGTGCCCCAAGTGCAGTCCTATCTTCTTGAAGTGTTTAGGTAACGACGCATTAGTTCTGTCATTGGCCTTGCTGGTATCTGAGGTCAAAGGAAGGAGTGGTGTGATTGATTGCTGCTTCAAAAGCATACTGCACAGTACTGCGGCATTTGAAAGATGCGGGTTAAGCCCTCACCGCCTGAGAGATGGGTTTACAAGATGACTCGGCTGGACCAAATGCAATTGAATAGTGAGAGAAGCACTCACTCAGTGAGAATGAGAGGAATACTACTGAGGGAGGGAGAGAGAGAGAGAGAGAGAGAGAGAGAGGAGAGAGAGAGAGAGAGAGAGAGAGAGAGAGAGAGGAGAGAGAGAGAGAGGAGAGAGAGGAGAAAGAGAGACAGTGTGTACGTGTGTATATATGTGTGTGTGTGTGTGTGTGAGAGAGAGAGAGAGAGAGAGAGAGAGAGAGAGAGAGAGAGAGAGTGTGTGTGTGTGTATGTGTGCATGCGTGCGTGTGTTGCGTTGCGTGCCGCGCATGTGTATGTGTGTGACCATGCTGTGGCGTTCCTGAGTGCAATTTGAGAAGCGTGCGCACTACGCGAGCAGAGAAGAGCAGAGCAGAGCAGAGCAGAGCAGTGGCGCTGGCTGTCATTTTCCTGCAGCCTGGCTGGTATTTTTAGAGAGCATTTGGGTCCGCCGGCTCAATCATGTGCGTGGGAACGAGGAGAGAGGCAGGAGAGAGGAGAGAGGCAGCCGCCAACACCCACACACACACACACACACACACACACACGCACACACACCCACACACACACACACACACACACACACACGCACACACACCCACACACACACACACACACACGATTGCACAGGCACGCACGCACACATACATGCATGCGTGCACACACACACAGGCACGCATTCATACACACACGCGCGCACACATGCATGCACACACGCACAAACACACACACATTCAAGCACACACACACACACGCATGCAGACCCAAGACAGACAGACAAACACACACACACACACACACGCACGCACGCACGCACGAACGCACGCACGCACACACACACACACACACACACACACACACACACACACACACAATTTGTCCCAATAGCTGCGTGTGGCTACTTCTTCAGCACCAGACCCCTTGGCTATAAATGACTGTTACAAATGTATGCTGCTTTTTTTTTCCAATTTCATGTCGCTCCACATGAAAAAGAATCAGATATTCTACTCTCTTTTCAACTAGCTGCCCCAGGACATAGGTTTGGTTTGAGGGGTGGTTGTGTGTGTGTGTGGTGTGTGGTGTGTGTGTGTGTGTGTGTGTGCGTGAGTGCGTGTGTGTGAGTGCGTGTGTGTACGTGTGTGTGTGTGTGTGTGTGTGTGTGTGTGTGTGTGTGTGTGTGTGTTGGGGGAGGGTGGGGGAGGGGGGGGCGTTGCGGAGTGCAGGTGTATGCCCAACAAGCACATTACTCTCTACTGAGTCAAATGTCTGTTCAGGCTTGCCTCTCTCTCCTTTGAATAAAACCCCAGCACAGCACCTGAGCACAAGTACACCCAGCTGTACAAGCAACGATCGGAGGAGGAGGGGAGGAGGGGAGTAGAGGGGGGGGGAGAAGAAAAGGAAACCAAAAAAGAGAAAAAGATGCATGGCCTGCTGAAATATGGTATACAGATGGCTGGGATGTGGCCCACTGCTGGATAAATTGGATGGTTTGTGCGGGAAGGGAAGGGAAGGCTACACCGTATGGTTTGTCATGTGTGACAGGGCCGCTGACAGCTTTCACTGGGCCCAGGACAAAGCCATCTGAAAGGGCCCTTGAACCAATACATACAATGTAAATGGGGACCTAATTCTGGGCCCCCTATCTACCTGGGCCTGGGGCAACATACCCCTTTTTCCCCACCTGTTGGCGGGCCTAAGTCACATCCAACCACAGTGGGAGGAGTGGAGGAGGCAGACTGAGGAACCAGCAGCAGCAGCATCCTTTCATATCAAGGATTTTTTGGGGGGGAGATTTTCTACTGCAGATGATGTCAAATATTATATGGTCCCTCACCTCCGCACAAAAATATCCAAAGGCACATTATCTATGTTTATTTGTGATTGAATGATGACTAATCTTTAGGCGTTTGGCATTACTTAAGGCTCACCTATTGAGCTGGATTAACAGCTACCCAAAATAACAACAACAACAACAACAACAACAACAACAACATTTACGTTAATCTCCAGCCACCCGTGGAAACTAGCTCTCTGATCGTAAAAAACCCCACTGCACTACTACAACAACTGCGTCAACATCAATGAAGATGAAGCTTGTGCCATTTCCTCCAGGGATTTTTTTTTGTCCCAGAAGAATATGGTGAACAAATATATGCATCTAGAATCATTTTGCACTGATGACTGTATACATTATGTTATACAGGGGGCATACTATGAAGATGGTTCAATGGTAAACCAGATTAAGTTAACCTTGCGGTAGAGGTAAATCATCTAATAGAAGACCTTGGAGTCCAAATTTTCTTCAATAAATGATGCCTGCAGGTATATCTATTTGCAGGTTTACCACTTCCTGTAGTTTAAATAAGCCTGGTTTATCACTTAATCATGCTCTTAGTATACCCCAGTACTGTACAATACTGTATACATTATGCTATATTTTGCCCGAGATAGATTTTATGAGGTCCCGTCTCCACTATATGGTTGCATCTTCACATTCATCTCTGACATGCTTAATAAGAAATCAATTTGCATCAATTGGCTTGATAAAAAAATCATTTCATTGCCTCAGTGAAAATTGCAGAGAGTCTGAAGAGAGTCTGAGTCTCTCCTTTTCACTCTCTCGATCTCTGGCCTCCGCAATCTAATCGACGTAATCCATGCATGCTGCGCGAGTTGTCTTCCATATGCTCTCACTCGCATTTGTTTAAAAAAACACTCGGTGTCTCGCATAGTGTAAAATCTGGGATATTTCATCCAACTCATGGGCATCTGTGATTCACTAACAAAATCAAAGGAGACTCCCTGACCTTCCGGGAGAGACTTGGGATGTCTGTTATCCAGTTACAGACTGGCATCATGTATTATTTATATCCAACCGTATCTCACTAATTTCGTGAAGTATTCACGAAAAAAATAGATTAATTTTCGTGGTGCATTCACGTTATTGCCCGTTTTTCGTGGTAGGGCAACGAAACGCTGCCTATTCACTTGAATTGCCCGACTGTTGCCTAGCGACCCACTAGTTTGATGCCCTTTCGGTAGCCTACCGTCACATGGTAATCAAACATTTTAAACAAGCAATTTAGGGTTAGGTTTAGGGTCAAGGTTAGGGTTAAGGTTAGGGTTAAGGTTAGGGTTAAGGTTAGGTTTAGGGTTAAGTAGGGTTAAGGTTAGGGTTAGGTTTAGGTTTAGGTTTAGGTTTAGGGGACATAAGGCGTAAGTACCGAAAGGGCGTCGAATTAGTGAGTCCCGAGTGTATCAGCAGTGTTCTGTCAGCACCCCCTCCCCGCCCCTGCAGACGCTTGGATAACCATAGCAGCAGTGGGGCAATTCAAGTGAATAGGCAGCGTTTCGTTGCCCTACTACGAAAAACGGGCAATAACGTGAATGCACCACGAAAAATAATCTATTTTTTTCGTGAAGACTTTACGAAAGGCGTGAGATAGGGCTCTTATATCTCACGCCAGTGCATTCCAGGCTGAGGTGTGACGCCTTTACAAGTAAAGTAGTGGTCCTAAATGGTGTGGGAAAACACGGGCCCAGGTTCACTGTGTCTGCGAATTTCTGTTGCTGTTGCTCTGCTGTGCCCTGACCAAAATCATGCCTAACCCTGACCGGTCAGTAGAGCAGCATTTCTGTTGCTTTGCTTTTGCCAAAAAACAACTAAACAAGCAAGGGAATTGGCGAAATTGTTGCAAAATTGTGCCCAGACTAAAACCATCCCTAAACCTAACCTGTCACAGGGCGTCGTGGAGCAGGAGTCAACATGCAAGGCGTAGTGCACACGTGAAAGACGGTTCAAATCGGCACATTATCTTACTTACTTGTATGATACCATGTTTCCAGTTAGGGCCTAATGTAGGACAGTCATGGGTAGGTCGTTAGAGTGTCGGACTTGTAACCCAAAGGCTGCCGGTTCGACTCCCGACCCGCCAGGTTAGTGGGGGGAGTCATCATCAACCTGTGCTCTCCCCCATCCTCCTCCATGACTGAGGTACCTTGAGCATGGTACCGTCCCGCCGCACTTCTCCCTTGGGACGCCATTGGGGGCTGCCCCCTTGCATTGGTGAGGCATAATTGCAATTTAGTTGTGTGCAGTGTGCAGTGAACACTCGTGTGCTGTGGAGTGCTGTGTCACAGTGACAATGAGAGTTAGAGTTTCCCATTTGGGCTTTCACTTTTCTAATGCTGTGGGCGAGATAGCCACAGACAAATCTGGGTAATATTTTGTGGCATGCTAATCAATGGGCCACTGAGCGGTGATACCTAAATAAATTTGGAAACAGAGACACTGGATGACAGTCACTCGATTAGTCAGCAGCCTGATTACTTACAGACTGTGCAGAGAGGAAGATTGGCAACATCTGATGACTGACACACAATGGCACAATTAAAATGTCTACTCTCTGATCGTTTTTCAGCATTGGGGTACTGTTGGCCTGTCTGGTAAATATGATCCTATAACCATCTTCAGCATCGCAAGGTCTGTGTGTCCTGCTAAATCACTAAAAATAAAGAAATATTGTTGAGGGCGTGACTTTTCTACAGCAAATGTAGGTCTACTAATCCAGCTGCTCACACCTGAAGACATTTTTTTAAACAATTTAGAGTTGAGCGTAACTCCTCACATTTTTTTAAAATTAGCCCTTACATACTGTTTAGAAACAGTCTCCTTTATGACACCATCCATCTGAGAATGTAAGTTTCCTCTGCTGTGCTGCTGTGCTGCTGGTATGAACCTTGCTTCTGTTCTGTGTTGAGGGGACTTGGTCTCCATGGCCAAGATATGTTGAAGGAGGAGGTGCGGAGTGAGAGGTCCGCACACTTAAAATCCCCTTTGCCTTCTTTTATTATTTCATGGCTGGATTACGTTTTGACTTTGACAGTCTGACTGTCGAAGTCGAAACGTAATCCAGCCATGAAATAATAAAAGAAAACAAAAAGGATTTTAAGTGTGCGGACCTCTCACTCCGAAACTACAGTCAGCCTTTGTCCTGCACCTTTTCCTGGGATGTGCACAATCTTCACCTTCAACCGAAGAAGTGGAGGTGGACACATGTGGCCTCATTATTGTACCTGTGTAGACCTGGTGTCTGTCCTCTTCTTGTGCTATAATGGATGTCATATGTCTGCTGCCGTGCCCCCACAGCACATAACAGGAGGGTGGCGAGAGCTGAGATGGGGAGCTTGGAGTTGTATAATGACCAGAGGTGTCAAACTATAACCATAATTCAACCATATTTCAGTGGATATTAATCATTTCATTTAATGTAATGACATTTTGGCCCTACCATGGCTCTAATGGTAGGGCACTGGGCTGCTACACCGGCGACCCGGGTTTGATTCTGGCCCGGGTCATTTGCCAACCCCTCCCCATCTCTCTCCCCATTCACTTCCTGTTCACTGTCCCATCATCAATAAAGTTGAAAAGACCAAATTTTTTTAAATGTATTGACATTATGGTTATCTAAGTGCGTTCCGTGCATAGACAGAAAGAACATGGCAGAGGTTTCCCCTTTTGAAGCTGTATATAATAGACGCAACACCTTAAGACACATCTCTTCCTGGAGGCTTATGGCTGCTAGTTCCACAAGCACCTTCACTTACATGCTTTCACACACACGCTCACACACTGACGCACACACACACTCACATTTTCCAACACAAGACTCTGTGAAGCGTCCTTGGGTGTTTTGAAAGGCGCTATATAAAACGAAAGTATTATTATTATTATTATTATTATTACTATAATATATATACTGTATATAGAATAGTGGAGATACAAGGTGTTTGCTGGACAGCGACGACATGCACTAATAGGCTTCGAAAAAAAAGAACTTAAGCTTTCTCTTCGCAGGCTGAGTTTCCTTAATCAGTTACCACACAACAACCCCAAAAGACACATACATAGGCTAACTCCGTCTGGCTCCTTCAGAGAGCAGAGTATTTCTCACGGCCATGTGTCAATAAATCGGCATCATCTCTCTTCAAAACGGCTTCAAATCAGGATCTCATTATCCTTCAGAAACCCCCCACCAACCTCCGTGGTCTCTTCATGATCTCTCTCTCTCTCTCTCTCTCTCTCTCTCTCTCTCTCTCTCTCTCTCTCTCTCTCTCTCTCTGTCTCTCTCTCTCTCTCCCCTCTCCTCTGACACCAATCAGCCGGTGCAAATGATGAGAAATCCATACGGCCAGAAAATTCTTGTCTAGTCTAATCTGATTTCTATTATGTCTGTTGGCGGCTTTCTCTCTCTGCGCTGTCTCTGTCAACGCTCCATTGATTCCATCTTTTGATATTTGTTTTGATAGCAGTACATCCGATTTATAGACTTTATCCTGCGCAAATACCACGTCGGCACGCATGCACGGACACACACGCACACACGCTTGCACACACACACACACACACACACACACACACACACACACACACACACACACACACACAACACACAACACACACACACACACACAACACACACACACACACACACACACACACACACACACACAGACACACACACACACACGCTTGTGCACGCACACACACACCCACACACACACACACACACACACACACACAAACACACAAACACACACACACACACACACACACACACACACACACACACACACACACACACACACACACACACACACACACACACACACACAGGCGCTGGCTTAATTATAATACCTCCCTTAATGAGTGCACTTTTCGAGGCTGCTTGGTTGCATCTATCAATGATTCATTCGCCCTTGTGCCCAGCACAGCACAGCGCTGCACAGCACAGCACAGCCACAGCCACAGAAACATAAACAAGGGATGGCATCAGTCAAATCCACAAGCAAGCGGCCACAAGGTCAGGACGAGAAAGTACAGGGGGAAATGAAGAGAAGGTTGGGTGTAAACACTGGCCTGATTATGCAGCCAGCACACACACGTGCACACACACACACGCACACACACGTGCACACACACACGCGCGCGCGCGCACACGCACGCATGCACGCACAGATGCACGCACACACACATGCACGCACACACGTGTACGCACTCTCACACGCGCATACATGCACGCACGCACAAACACACACATGCACGCACCCACCCACACACACACACC